>NW_024080865.1:1047041-1202249 GCF_003009895.1 Hyaena hyaena | reverse complement strand
GAGAGAGAGAATCCCAAGCAGGTTCCACACTCAGTGCGAAGCCCAAGGCAGGGCTCAATCCCACAGCTGGGAGATCAGGACCTGAGCTGAAATCAAGAGTCGGTTGCTCAAGTGTCTGAGCCACCCAGGCATCCCATAACTACAAATAACCCAGATGTCCTTCAATAGGTTAATGGTTAAGCTGTAGTATATCTGAACTATTTAGCAGTAGAGATAAAACTGATACAAGCTACAACCTGAATAATTAAAAAAAAAAAAAAGGCAACGATTGCATACTATATTGATTCCATTTAAGATTTATAGACACTGACAATGTATTGGTGGTTGCCAGATATAAGAGACAGCTTGGAGAAGAGAATGAAGGGAAGGAGGTGGGTGTGATTAAGAAAAGGCAAAATGAAGGATGGCTAGAGTGATGGACTGTTCTGTATCTTGATGGTGGTGGCAGACACATAAAGGAGAAGGGAGGGGATTGGAATAAAAGTGGATTGTATCATATCAATACCCCTACTGTAAAATTATATTTTTGTAAAACTGTATCTACTGGGGAAAACTATTTTTCTGGTAACTGCATTTTTAAATCTATAATTAACCTCAAAATTGATAGTTTAATGAAGTTTTATTAAAAAAATAGAACATCCATCTTGTTCATGACCCAGATAGATGTTGGAGATAGTAAACAGTGATACCAAAGCAGCTATTATACTTGAGATGAAAAAACAAAACTAGAAGCCATAGAGATTCTAGATACAAAAAAATAGAATGTCACCATGCCACCACGCCTGAGTGGCTCAGCTGGTTACATATTCCATCTCTTGATCTCAGGGTTGAGAGTTCAAGCCCTACCTTGGGCTCTGTGCAAAGCCTACTTAAAAAAAAATTTAGTATCTCAAAAAAATCTGGAATAGGCTTAAGAATGAAAATAACAGAAAAAAATCAGTAAAGTTGTGGGCAGATAAAGAGGTAGTAGTCAGAGAAACACAGAAAAATGACTGCAAATAAAGCCAACACAGCTTTAGGGACCTGTGGGACAATAACAAAAGGTACAGTGACAAATTCCCAACAGAGCAGAAATAATGGCCAAAGTTACAGACTGGAGAGGCTCAGCAGACAACAAGCAGGATTAATATAAAGAAACCCCACTTGGAAATATCATAAATGGGAAAACCAAAGATGAAAACTGAACAGCCAGGAAAGAAAAAAGGACATACTGCTTTGCATACAGAAGAATTCAAATTACCACTGACCTCTTATCAGAAACCATGGAAGCCGAAAGAAAGTAGAATCTTTACAGTAGCAGAAAAAAAACTATCAAATCCAAATCCAACAAAAAGATTCTTCAAGAAGAAAGGTAAAATAGACGCTTTCAAATTAAAAATAAAACCACCAGATATGGTCCCATTAGACTTGTACTACAAACCGAAATTTTTTAGGCTGAAGGAAAAAGTGATACCAGAACATTTGCTGGCCCCTGCTTTATGTTAAAGAACTAGACATGAAACATCGTTGGCTGTGGAGGCTACACAGGGTCTGCTGCAACTACTCTACCTGGCCGTTGTAGTGCAAGAGCAGAATAGAGAATATGTAAATGAGCAACTGCAGCTGTGTTCCAGTAAAACTTCATTTAAAAAAAAAAAAGGCAGGGGACAGGATGTGGCCTGTGAGCTACAGTTTACTACTGACCCCGAATTTAAAGGACAGGAGGAGCAAAGGAACCTATATGATTGCAAGATTTCTGCCTGCTCTGGGAAGTGGCACAATAGGGTTCTAGCTAGACTAAGGAAAAGGTTCAGGGAGTAAATCAGTCTGTAGAGCAAAACACACCTTGCCCCCATACACGAAAATGCAAGAAAGGAAGAACACAAGAGATAAAATGAAAACAAATTGCAAAAAACCATAAATCCAGTCATATGTATAACTACATGAAACAAGCAAGATCCAAAGATATACTATTTAAAAGATGACAAAGAGAGATGTTCAAGGACTGGAAGAATTAATATGGTTAAAATGTCCACACTACCCAAAGCAATCTACAGATTCAGTGCAATCGCGATCAAAATTCCAATGGCATATTTATACCAGAGATAGGACAAACCTAAAATTTGTATGGAATCACAAAGACTCCAAATAGCCAAAGCAATCTTGAGAAAGCACAAAGCTGGAGGTACCATGCTCCCTGATTTGAACTCTATTACAATGCTATAGCAATCAACACAGTATGATACCGGCCTCCAAAGAGATCAAGAGAACAAATACAGAATCAAGCCATATATCCATATGGTCAATTACAAAGGAGCCAAGAATCTCTAATGGGAAGAGGATAGTTTCTTTAATAAATGGTGTTGGGCAAACTAGACAGTCACATGTAAAAGAATGAAATGGGACCACGACCTTACATCATACTCAAAAATAAACTCAAGATGGATTAAAAATGTGGATGAAAGACCTAAGACATAAAACCCTAAAACTAAATCTGTAATGAACTCCTTAAAAAAAATTTTTTTTACTGTTTATTTTTGAGAGAGAACAGAGATCGATCGATCATTAGTGAGGGAGGGGCAGCGAGGGAGAGAGACACAGAATGCAAAGCAGGCTCCAGGTTCTGAGCTGTCAGCACCGAGCCTCACATAAGCCTCAAAGCCATGAACTGCGAGATCATGACCTGAGCCACTCATGCGCCCCTGTAATGAGGGAACTCCTTTGACCCTGGTCTTCTAAAAATATTTTGGATTTCACACCAAAAGCAAAGGCAGTACAAGCAAAAATTAACACGTGAGATGACATAAGACTACAAAGTTTCTGCACAGCAAAGGAAACCATCAACAAAAGAAAAGACAACCTAACAAAGGGAGAAAGTTATTTACAAATCCTGTATCTGATGGGGTTAATATCCAAAACAATCTAAATAAAAGTGTGAAGGTCTGAAAAGATAGTTTCCCAAAGACATATAGACAGTCAAGAGGTAAATGAAAAGGTGTTCAATGTCCCTTATCATCAAAGAAACACAAATCAAAACCATAACAAAATATTACTGAACACATTAAAATAAAAAAGACAAGTGTTGGTGAGGATGTGGAGAAGAGAGAACTCTTTGTACTCTTGCTGGGGTATAAATTGGGACAGCCATTATTTTTTCCTCAAATTAAAAATTGAACTACCTTAAGAGTAGACTTCTCTTGACGAGCACTGAGTCATGTACACAACTGTTGAATTGCTATATTGTACATCTGAAACTAATACAACACTGTTATATTTCAATTAAAAAAACCCAGAAATACCTTATGATTCAGCAATTCGACTTGTATATGTTTATCCAAAATAAAAACAATTAATTTGAAAAGATACCTGTGTAAGTCAGGCAGAGGAGGACAGATACCATATGTTTGCACGTATAGGTGGATTAGGAGGAACTTAACAGAGGACCATGGGGCAGGGGGAAGGGGAAAAATAGTGGGGGAGAGGGAGGGAGGCAAACCATGAGAGACGATTGAATACCGAGAACAAACTGAGGGCTGATGGGCATGAGGAGGGCACTAATATTGGGATGAGCACTGGGTGTTCTATGGAAACCAATTTGATAATAAATTATTAAAAAAAAAAGATCTGTACCCTATGTTCATTACAGCATTATTGTCAATAGCCAAGATATGGAAACAACCTGAGTGTCTGCAGATTAATTAAAAAAAAACTAATATACACACAACAATGGATTAATCAGCCATAAAAAATATTTCAGCCAAGGAAACCCTGACAACTGCAGCAAAATGGATGGACTTTGATGGCCTTATGCTAAGTGCAATAAGTTGGATAAAAGACAAATAGGAGATGATCTCACTTATTTATAACTGGAATCTAAAACAAAAATCAAAACGAAACCCACAAATCCCCCAAATGTGACAGACACAGAGAACCAATTAGAGGCTGCAAGATGCAGGGCACGAGGGCTCAGGAAAACGCGTAAGGGTGACCAAGAGGTACAAACTTCCGGTTATAAAATAAGTCCTGAGGATGTAATGTATAACATGGTGACCACAGTTAATGATGCTGCATGGTACATTTGAAAGTTGCCAGGAGACTCAATCTTGGGAATTCTCGAAAGAAACAATCTGTCATTATGTGTGGTGACGGATATTAACTAGACTTATTACGGTGATCATTCTGCATAAATATATTCATTAATACATACAACTGTTATGTTAGACTTCTGAAATTGTTATATGTCAATTATTATCTCAAGTAAAAAAAAAAAAAAAAAAAGGGTGGCCAGACTCCTCCTTGAGGCAGATTGGAAGACTCCTCACTGCTTTTGTTCATGTCAATTGTTTACTTAAATTCTACTTAATATGTATGGTAAAACTGGTTTCATGTGTAGAATTTAGTGATTCATCACTTCCATACAACACCCAGTGCTGATCATACCAAGTGCCCTCCTTAGTATCCATCACCTATCTAGCCCAACCCCCCACCTCCCTCCATCAACCCTGTTCGTTTTCTGTATTTAAGAGTCTCTTATGGTTTGTCTCCCTCTCTGTTTTTATATTAATTTTGCTTCCCTTATGTTCATCTGTTTTGTATCTTAATTTCCACATATGAGTGAAATCATAGGCTATTGGACTGACTTATTTTGCTTAGCATAATATACTCTAGCTCTATCCACAGGAAGACTCTTTTTGGATCAATTGGAAGAATTCAAGTAGTACATGAAAGTATGAACCTAGAAGAGAGTCCCCAGTACTAGACACCCAAGATGATCACATTCAGATCACAGCTGCCAAGGCCTGTGTGCTCTGTACTCCAGTCAGCTTATAATCCTCTACTCTTTTTTTTTTAATGTTTTATTTATTTCTAGGAGAGAGAGAGAGAGACAACGTGAGCAGGGGAGGGTCAGAGAGAGGGAGTCACAGACTGAAACAGGCTCCAGGCTCTGAGCTGGCAGTCAGCACAGAGCCCGACGCGGGGCTCAAACCCATGAACCGCGAGATCATGACCTAAGCGAAAGTCGGACGCTTAACCGACTAAACCACCCAGGCGCCCCTATAATCCTCTACTCTTAATCATAAATAGAAAGCCAAGAATGACTAGATCTCTGACAAATTCCTCTAACATGGGAGATAAAGACCCAAAGAGGAGAATGCAGCTTAGTGGATGTGGAGAATATGCAGAAATAAGAGAAGTTTAAAAAATAAGCCAATAAATCCTGAGATCTAGCAGAAGGTATTACATCTATGAGGCAAAAAAAGATGTTATTAAAGTACTAAAATGTAAATTCAAAAAACTAAAAAAGGTCTTATTAAAAACATGATAGTCAAGTGAAGAGCTAATAAAAGACTGAACTGGGGGAACCTCTCAAAAAGTAAAGATTAAAAATAGTTGAGAAATAAGAAAACCCAATGTATAAGTAGCAGAAGTACCAGGAAGAATGAACCGAAAGTGGAGGGGAAAAAAATCACTGAAATTATTAAAGATTTCTCAGAATTGAAAGATACAAGTTACCACACTAGAAGAAGCTTACCATGTACGGCATTATATATACAGACTCGCATGACAGCCTGTCATTTTGAAATTTCAGAAAACTTGGAACAAAAAGAGCTTCTTACTAGATTACAGTTACATAGACTATGAATCAGAAGTACCCAACAGCAATACTGGAAGCAAAGAGACAATAGTTTGGACGGGCATCAAATTCTAGGTTGGAACTTATCAGTCAAGTGTGAGCACAGAAGGAAGAATTTTCACACACAGAAAATCTTTTTACTTCTCATGTGCTTTGTCAGGTAGTTACTATAAGATGACCTTCAACAAAAGGAGAGCAGATCAGGATGACATGGGCTTCAGAAACTGGAGACCCGACAGAGGAGACACAGACTGGTGAATGGCGGTCCTGGGAGGACAGCAGGGCGCAGAAGTAGAGGGCGAGCATCCAGATCGGAGCAACGTGGCTGAAGGCAAGCTGAAGGGTATCGTCACCAAGACCCCTGCGGCCACTGCACCCAGCTTTATTTTTCTGATTCATTCATTTGTTTGTTCGTTCCCTGCCACTGCACCTTGCTTTTAACCTGCGGTCACAACACTGGGTTGAGCCTATCTGAGTTGTACTTGTACTTGGCTTCTGTTGACCATGAGCTTGAACATGAAGTTACTACTCTCCCCTCCCTGTTCTGCTGCTTTGCTCTACAAAAGTGTTCTGTTTTGAGCTACTTCTGAGAGCTGAGCAGGCAGTGATGAGCTCAGACACAGAAATATAGAGCATCCTACTGGCCCACTGCATTCCTCCAGACATCCAGTACCCAACACACAACACAACCCAGAGAAAGGCAGAGAAAGAAAAAGCTCGAGCTTTTAAAAAAGTTATTTAGGTGCTTCTAGGAGTTAGTATTGCCTTACTAATTCCTATTTGGTACACCTCACTGCTTTATGATAAAGGCTGTTTTAAAGAAACATAAAAACAAACATACAAAAACATCAATATGTTTATGTTTTAGCCATTCTTTCTATGAATCCTGAGCTCCCAAACACAAGCAGCAAAACGTACACAGCAGACTGAGTTGTGGCTTCCCCTTATTTAAATGGCACTTTTAAAGCTTTTGGAGGTACCTAGATTTTTATACCTGCCTCATTTAACTCCAAGTTCAACATTTACATATATGTGCTATTATAAAAAATAGAAAGAAACTGAAAGGAACTGCATAGAGGAGAATAACAGGAGATAAATATTCTATTAATAAATAAGCCAAAAAGGGTTTTGTTGTGCAGTTACACCCCTATGCATAGAAGCCTGTGTGGGGATGAGGAAGGACAAACTTGTACAAACCTGTACCAGATAATCAGCAATGTACTCCGTTTTCAGGCAGTACACATTTTGGGCAGCAGCCTCGGCTATATTCACTCCCGAGTCATCCTGTTTCAGTTTACTGAAGTCAGAAAAGAGATGTGTGGCCTCTTTAAATAAAGGTACAGAATGACCAGGTAGCACCTAAAGAGGAAATAAGTATTACAAGTTGTCAGTGTCCCAAAGTAGTTCAACTGTATAATCTGTGCTTAAGGATTACCATGTCACAAAGTACAGAAAATCCTCTGATCACGGCAACCATGGTTAGGAAATAACTCATGTAAAAATAAGATGACTCAACACAAACCTTCGCTCCTCCTGACTCAAGAAGGCGTTTGAATCCTGCTTCTCGGGACTGGTCAAGATGTAAGATGACCTTCCACCCACTAAATGCCCCCTACAAACGAAAAAATAATCAATGTTGAAATTATTTGGGAAATAAATACAAATACATTATTTTATCTGTAAATTCAGTTTTATGTCAACAAATAACCTTTACTTCTGCCACAAGCGGTGACGGTCTTTGGCCAGAACACTCTGGAATACACAGCCATGGTGTTAGGCACACAGCAGGCCACCAATAAAGAATGAAGGAAAATGCTTTACTGATTAGCTAACTTGAAAACAAAGCAACTTGACTTTTGTTTAGTCTTTAATTTTTTTCTTATAATTAATCCAGGGTAGAATTCAAGGCACAGCTTCTTTAAAGACACTTCCCTTCTATTTCTCTTGAAAATGTTTGCAAATTGCAAATAGAAAATATTTAACTAGGGAATAACAATCAACAGAAGCCAAGAGAATTACTCTGAAGAAGGGAAACTAAGGCTAACAAGGGCTTAGGCACAGGAGAAAACTCAGAATACAACACAAAAGATTACTGAACTTGGGTTCCTAGTCCTTTTGTAAGGCATGGACCTCTTTGATAGTCAGGTGAAACCTATGCAGCTGTTCTTTAATTATTTTAAAGTAACAGTGTTACTGAAATGTAATTTCCATGTCACATGAAAAATGTTAAAAAAATTTTTTTAAAGATTTTTTAAAAAATGTTTTGAGAGAAGAGGGAATATATCCCAAGCAGGCTCTGTGCTGTTAGTGTGAGCCTGACATGGGGCTCTATATCACAAACTGAGATCATGACCCTAACAGAAATCAAGAGTCAGGTGATTCACCAACTGTGCCACACAGGCACCCCTAAAATATTAGTTTTAATATAAAGTATAAAGGATTACAAAAAAACATGTCTTTTGAAAAATTATCCAAATATTTACAGATTGACAGTATAACAGATGTGCTTCTGCACAAAATACCTAGTGGTGGCCAAACATTTTAAAGCAGTAAAGACAGATGGTAGCTACACTTGTGGTGAGCATAGCATAACGTATAGTAGTCAAATCACTACCTGAAACTAATGTAACAGTGTGTATCAACTACATTGCAATAAAAAAAAAAAAAAAAAAAAAGATGATGGGGTGATAGGTGGCTTAGTCGGTTAAGTGTCTGACTTTGGCTCAGGTCCCGACAGCTCAGAGCCTGGAGTCTGCTTAGGATTCTCTGCTTCCCTCTCTCTCTGCCTCTCCCTCCCGCCCCCATCCCTTTTTTACATGTGGGGTCTCTCTCTCTCTCAAAAATAAACATTAATTAAAAAAAAAAAAAGATGAAAGTAAGTAGTTATTTTAAGATACTTTCAATTATAATGCAAAGCAAAAATATCTGATTTCTGTTAGGATAAAATCACCAGTACTGTTAATACTGCTGGGATTTGTTACCTAGACTTCTGTAATGAAAGGAAATGCTTTCAATTCTCTAACTGAAATAATAGTAATAATAACAGAAATAAAGATGTACTCCTCTGCCCCATTCAAAGTGTGAATACAGCCTTCCTGAATCCAATCTATCAATCTATCATTCCTTTAGGAGAGTCTTTGGGCCCCACGTTAAGAGCTCCTAAAAGTAGATGCTGAAAAAATTCTTTGGAAGAAATACAGTGTGGGTCACATTTTACATATATATTTTTAAAAGAGCCATAAACATTATACCTTCCTGTCTATCATAAGTAGAAGAATTAGGTGTTAACATTATACTCAATTTAGAATGCCCAAACTAAGTATATCAACCAAGGCATAAAATACAACTAGAATTCCTTTTTCTTTTTTTTTTCTTAAAGTAGGCTCTGTACCTAACATGGGGCTTGAACTCACAATCCCCAAACTAGTAAGAGTCGCATGCTCTACCAGCTGGACCAACCAGGCGCCCCTATAACTAGAATCATTCTTGTTAAATATGTTCTCTTAAAATTAAATCTGTAATAATCATAATACTGACTGCTATTCAAATCACCTATATAACTACATATATGTTAATACCTCAACAATGCCCGATTCTTGTCTTTGCTGGATTTTTTTCCTCCATCTCATTGCTGCAAGTGCTAGTCTTCGTTGCTGTACAGTGATTCCAGTCAAAACATCGAGTATGGAACTACTTCCCCATTCATAGTCTTCTTCCTAGACAATCAGTACAACAAACTGTGGAGTTGTCTTACAATATGTCCTTAAGGAGTCCACGATCGAGTAAGAGTTAAAAACTATACCCTCAATTGTCATAAATACAGAGCACAAAATAAGCATCAGTTTTTGAACAGAGAAAAGGAAGTGTACATTAATTTGGATTCATATATCTGGCTTTTAATTAGAAATCAGAAAAATGCTGCCTACATTTCTAAGAGACAAAGATTGATAATATACAGATTACTGGGTTTCATCCACTGTAAGATGAACCTCACAGAAGGACATGTTCTCAGTGGACGTACGTTATTAACAGCTTGATTACCTACCTACAGAAATCAGATCCCGAAGGGATGTTGATTGAAAACTTCAGAAACTACATGGTAGGTATTACTGTGATGCTTAGTTAGGAACCACTATTAAATCTATTAAATCACACAATTTAATATTTAATGGGCTGGCAGTGAAGACAAAAGCTTATAATGAGATAATCTTGAAATTTTCTAATGTTGTCCCAATGAGAAAAGAAAAGCCCACATTCAAATTAAAACTGATATCACTAAGAATCTGGGTTTGTGATCTCTATACATGTTTGTTTTGGGAATGTGGGCCTTATAAAATTTATATAACCTAATGTGTCATATTTGGTCATTTCAATGATATGAATGGTCAGTGGAGGTCCTGGAATCATTTGTTAAGAAATTTACATTTAAAGAAAAATGATTCTTTGCGCTAATGTGAATACACACCGACACAAAGTGCCCTGCAGTCCGGGATGCTTCCAGATAGGAGCGATGAAGCACCCACTTCCCGGCTGCCACTGAAGCTAAATACTTCTCGTTTCGAAGTGGATGCCCCACAACAATGTGTGTACATTTGGGGTCAAAGCACTGCTTCTCTATTACTAGTCCACCTAAAGCAGAGAAAAATGGGTATGTTATTGGAATTCTTAACTTTTTCCTAGGAAAATCATGTCAACTCGGCATAGAATTTATAAAATGCACAAAATAACCAAAAAACCTTTGACTGAAAATTATTTTACTTCACATACATTTTTATAAAGTAATATTTTTATGAAAATTTAAAATATGAGGGCCGCCTGGGTGGCTCAGTCGGTTAAGCATCCGACTTCGGCTTAGGTCATGATCTCACGACTGGTGGGTTCAAGCCCTGCATCGGGCTCTGTGCTGACAGCTGGCTCAGAGCCTGGAGTCTGCTTCGGATTCTGTGTCTCCCTCTCTCTCTGACCCTCCCCTGCTTACAATGTCTCTCTCTCTCTCAAAAAAAATAAAACTTAAAAAATTTAAAATATGAAAGCAAAATAGTAAAATGAATATTCATACACTGGCCACCTGGCTTCTAAAGTTACCAAGTTCTTCTATCCTTACTTCAGTCTACCTTCCGTACCGCTTAACTATTTTACAGTAAATTCCAGGCATTGTGTTACTCTATCCCTATCCAATCAGTATGCATTTCTAAAGTACATGGTAATTTTCAGGGGCACCTGGGTGGCTCAGTAAGCATCTGACTTCGGCTCAGGTCATGAGCTCATGGTTTGTGAGCTTGAGCCCCATGTCAGGCTCTGTGCTGACAGCTGGGAGCCTAGAGCCTGCTTCAGATTGTGTCTCACTCTCTCTCAAAAATAAACACTATAAAAATTTGAAGTACATGGTAATTTTCTTATATGGCCATAATGCCATTATCAAATCTAATATAATTAACAAAAGTTATTTGCTATCTCAATACATTTCCTTGCTCAAACTTTCCAGTTTGTCCCCACTTAGTTTGTTACAATAGAGATATAAGAAGAAACCGTATAAACAGAGGCCATATACCACTGTTGGCATCTCTTAAATCTCAACTACTTTTGCAATTTTCCAGCATGGAATATGGGTAACCAGGGGGACAGAAGTCAAAAAGGGGCTTCTACAAACTAAAAGCAGAAGAAAATGTTCTGAGAGTGGAAATAAGGTCAGTAGCCCAACAACAGAGAAGTCTGGGAGGAAAACACACACAGTAGGTAAATAGAGATGAAGCAGCAGATGGGGGCTGACCCTCTTCTCAGATACAAACGTATGAAGCCTGACTTAGAAGAAAGAAGGTGGCATAAGTGTATGTAAAGCATGCCTTTTGATTTATACTTTAGAAGTGAGATTATTGATTAGGCAGAGTTATATTAAGGACTTTGTGAGAATTCAACAAAACATTCAAATTCTACTCATGCTTTATAGAGGACTCTAACAATGGCAGCATTACTGTTTGAGCACTTATTAAATACCAGGGACTACTGAAAGTGCTCCAGATTACTAACTCCTTTAATTCCCACAACGCTATGAAGGTAGGTAACTAATGTTATCTGCAATCTTACCATGATGACACAGACACACAGTAACTCACCCACGATCAGAGTGACAAAAGAATAGTAAGATGAAAATTCCATATTGTATCAGGATCTAATCCTAGGTAACAAATTCATGCTGTAACCCAGACAACCCAATAGACGATGTATATAGATCAGCTGGCCAGTTGCTTCATTTATAATATGGTCTCTCTGCATTCTAGTATCAAAAGCTTTCTATTCAGACTCTCAATTCCAGCACGGTCTGTCCTCTGCTTCTCTTCTCAGTCCTCTTCTACAAAATGCTTTGCTAGTTAAAATTACTCTTGTCCAGAGTTTACAGAGATGGAACAAAACACAGGAGATGGACACTTGAAGCAGCTTCTTTCATTTTGGGACCTTTAGGTAAAGCTTAACAATTGTGACTTACAACCCTATCTGTTTTAGCAGACTGTTCCACGAGTCCAGTTTCCAAGAAACATAGCTTTACAACTGTATTTGAAAGAAATCTTTAAAATTTTTTTAAATGTTTATTTATTTTTCTAACTGGGGGGATGGGCAGAGAGGTGGGGGCAGACGATCCAAAGCAAGCTTTTAGCTGACACCAACAAGCCTTATGTCGAGCTAAAACTCACAAACCGTTAAATCCTGACCCGAGCCAAAGTCAGACACTCAAATGACTGAGCCACCCAGGTGCTCCAGTATTTGAAAGAAATCTTAAAAAAGCATCATAGTTATCCATATTCTCAAAAGGATAACACTAAATAACGCTTAATATTTTCTTGATAACTCAGGGCCATTACTAAAACAACCATTATTTCTTTCTTTTTAATGTTTGTTTATTTTTGAGAGGAGAGACAGAGCATGAGCGGAGGGGTGGAGAGAGAGGGAGACACAGAATCCAAAGCAAACTTCTGTGCTGACAGCTCAGAGCCTGACACGGGGATTCAAATTCCTAAACCACGAGATCATGACCTGAGCTGAAGTCAGACACTTAACTGACTGAGCCACCCAGGGGCCCCTAAAACAACCATTGTTTCTTAATGTTTTCTCTATACCAAGCTGTCAGATTAAGTTCTCTTCCTATACTTTCCCTAACTCTGTAGAGCTGCTTTGTCCAACACAGTAGCCACCAGCCACATGTGGCTATCAAACACCTAAAGCACACTGCCAGTCCAAACTGAGAAGTGCTACAAATGTAAAATATATCTCAGATTTCAAGAACTTAGTAAGGAAAATATCTTGTTGATATTTTGTATTGATTATGTGTTGAATTTAAGATTTTGTGTTCACTAGGTTAAATAAAATATATGTTTAAAATTAATTTCACTTGTTTTTTACTTTTTAAAACGTGGCTACTAGAAAGTTTAAAATTACATATGTGGGTTATGTCTCCGTCTGTTGGACAGTACTGCTGCAGAGCACCAGGTTACCTTTCTAGTATGCTGCTTCTGGAATGACGCCTGATGGACGGCCTGACATATACAGAAGAATGTTATGTAAGAGGCTGTTCCTCTCTGGATATTACTCTACCTTCAACTTCAATAAAATGCAGTTTTATTTTAAAATACAGTTTCAATAATTCATCAATGAACAAAAACTCAAAGCAGCACAAGACATTCTTAAATCATTTTGATGGTTTGGTTTCAATTTAAATAAATTTTAAATATTTACATGCTATAACCCAGTGATTTTAGATTTATTTGGATCTTTATAAAATCAAAATTCTACTGCTGACTCAATACATACCACCTTAGACAAGTTACACATCTTTTTACATTTTACTTTTCAAGTAGGTTCCACACCCAGCACACAACACTCACAACCTCGAGATCAAGACTCGCATGCTCTACTGACTGAGCCAGCCAGGCACCCCCTCCCCGATCTTTGTAAACTCAATTTCTACACCTTACAAATAATATCAACTATACTGATTTCCCAGTAAGGTTACATTTTTGACTTAAGTAAAATACTTGTACCTAGTTTTTCAATGAGATGACAATAATCAATACGTTCTTGAGGATTCAGAGATGACAACTGAAATATGTACTGTTTTTTTAAGTCTTCACGAGTTTCCTCTATTGGTATAGTCTGAAATGGAAGAGATTTATTTTAGAAAAAATTAACATTAAAAAAGTTGTCATCACGAATATGGTTCTTTTTCAGGGACATTTTACTTAGTTTTCTGGCTTATCAAATATAGAGATAATAATACAAAGCAAAGAAATGCAGTTTTCAACATCTGTGAACTCCTGATACTGTTATCAACAAAGTTTTAATGTAACACAACAGCAATATCAAAAGGACATATCCTTATACTCAGGATAAACTAACCTTTTCTCTAGGGTGTGGAGCCACCGGTGGGTTGGCCAGGGGGAAGGCAATGCTGGGGGCCTGAGGTGTAGGGATCAGGTGGCTGTCTTTCATTGGTGTTTCGAGCTCTTCAGAGATGGGGTGTTTTTTGGCTTCAGTCACACACACGCTTCCGGGGTCACAGACAGCTGAGGGCAATAAAATGCTGCCGTGTAATGTTATCCAAATATGACTAAGAACAAATTCAGACAAATAGTCTCATCTGTCTGAACCAAGATGGAATTAAATACAAATTCTGGAACATAAAAAGTACATGCAAAAGTAGCCTATCTCTAGAGCTTACAAATAAGTGCAACTAATTAGCTTTTTAAAAAGACAAATAGGTTGTCTGTGGGCTTCTCTCAACCCTTTCTTCAAATACGAACCTTCCATCAGTAAAATGTAACCCAAATTTGTAAAATGACAGCATATGCTACAATTGGAGAAAATCTATTTAATGCAGAGATAGAATCATGGGATATGAGAAAAGGGGAGGAAAAAAAGACCAAAGATGAAAGACAGGAATCATTTAGTCTTCAAGGTAAAGCCCAAGGGGAAAAAAACCTAAGAGAATTCAGAAAGAAACACATACAGAGGACAGACGTAGGTACCTCCTGGGTGGAATTTAGAAGGTTTAAATGAAAATAAAATGACTGGGAAAAACTCAAACATTAACGACACAAATGTACAAAGGATGAGGAGAGGAAGAACAATAGTGAAAAACTGTCTGGAAAAGACTGCCCAATCTTCAATTTCCAAATTTAAGAACCAAAATATATTATTCAATTTACTGATAAATTCTCTCAATTTATAATTTTTCTTGACTCTTCCTAAAATCAGAAGTATCTAGTAAGTTTTCTGTTTGCAGGTGTCATTCAGAGAACCACAATGTGCTTATTCATTTTTAAGAAGTCAATGTACTTAATGCAGACAAATGAATAGATTTTCTTTCATTACCCTTTTCAGCCATTTCTGCATCACGCAAAGCCTTCTGGAAAGGAGACTCCTCTAATTTTTTAAGGTCAACCTGAAGCTCAGAATACTGTGTGGGGCAAATAGGCCACTGCAGATTGCTGGCAAGCCGTGCTCTCTCCTCCCTGGCTGTCGGGTCATCCCAAATGATCTGTTCATTCTGGGAGGGCTCCGTGTTGACATCAGGTACTATTTGACGGGACTGCCTAAGGAATCAAAGTGACAATTTTAACAAACCAACAGCCACGACAAAATCTACAGTCATGAATTCCATGAGTTAGGCTGCAAATTTGAGGCTCACCTTTGTATGCCCACCATCTAGCACACAGTAAGCACCTGAAAATATGGAATAAATGAACTTTGGGAAATTTTTTCTTTTAAAAATGTTTCTTTCTACAACTTACTGTTTTAGTTAGAAAAGAAAACATCTATTTTGACTGAATGTCCATATATTTAAAACTTCAAAAGGGAAAGTTTACTGTCAAGAAATTGCTTTCAAAATTCTAAAATAATTGCTACACTTAAAAATGGAATTTTTCTTAATAAAACAGGCTTAGGGAAACACGGTAATGTTTAGAAAACTGGTTACTTTGCCTACCAGTTGTATTTTTATCACTTAAAATAGTAAGAACTATAATTACACAGGAAGGGCCCTATAAAAGCTGCCTTAAAAGAAGGTGCTTTTGGCTCTTGGTAACCAAACCTCCCAGTCTTAGACCAGTCATATACTGAACTTGAGTGAAGCATGTTTTATGTTGTAATTACAATAATTCCACTAGGCAGTAAATATAATTCTACCTATTTTCCTTCTAAGTAAATATTAAATCTTCCAATGTGTATAAATGGAATCTTAACAAAAATACTTTACCCCAGAGAGCTCATTTGCCTCAAATACAAAGCAAATAGCCTTATTCTGAGGATACTTATTTACTCTGACTTGGCACAATATTTAGGCTCTCTGTAATGACAAAACATCATCTGAAGTATATCAGACAAAAAAGTCACTTTTACTCAGTATGCAGATACAGAAGTGGCCTCATGAGATATGCAGGTAGCTGATGACAGATGCGTAGTTCAGTCAGTCAATTCAAGATACAGGTCCCCTAACATTCACCATGGAATCAGAGATCCTTCTATCAGGGAAAAATGATGTTCTGCGACTGAACTTGTCATAGGACTCTGAGACCTAAAATCACCTTTTCTAGAAGGTAAATTTATAAAGAGAATACAAAAGGCATGTGGTTCTAATAAGAATTTAAATTTCTCTCTATATGTTACTGTTTAGAACTATGATCATTTAATACTAACATGACAGAACAGAGAGAGTTACCCACTGAATCCATTTCAAATGAGGCAAACTGGGTCTTAAAATAATTTTCCAGTGAAGGTATTAACATTTTTTTAAATGCTGATTTTTGATAGAGAGAGAGAGAGTGCAAGAGAGAACGAGCGAGCGTGCAGGGGAAGGGCAGAGAGAGAGGGAGACACAGAATCCAAAGTAGTTTCCAGGCTCTGAGCTGTCAGCATAGAGACTGATGTGGGGCTTCAACTCCTGAGCCGTGAGAGCATGACCTGAGCTGAAGTTGGATGCTTAACTGACTGAGCCACCCAGGCACCCCAGTAATAAAAAATATTCATCATGCCTCAATGTGAAGCAGTTGCTTGGTATGGAACAAACCTTTGTTTGCTTCTTACCCCAAAGTAAGAATTCTAGAACTGCTTGGAACAAGAGAGGGAAAAAGGAAAAGCTAGGAAGTAATGGAGGAAGGAAAAGGCCACAACCATATTTATATAGTTCGGGCTAAGTAAGGCCCAGTAGTACAACCCTTTTTCCTGTTCTGTTCTTGTTATTTTAAACTTCTTTGCTGACAGAAACAAAAAAACACACAACTGCAGAATGAAGCTTAACTTATGGAACTGAGTGAGCAGCAACCCAAATAAGAAGCTACCTTTCTGTCGAGTCACCTAGTTGCTCCTGTCTGCCACCAGTGACAGGTACATACCTCAGTGCCTCCAGGACTCTACTTCGCCCACTGCGGGCAGAGCGATTGCTATCAGGGGTTGAAGAAGTGCTGTTACAACCACTTCTTGAAAGGGAAGCCCTCTGCCCTTGAGGTTTCACTATTGATGTTGCAGACATGATCTCCTGCAGCTGCTTCTGAAAGTTCTCTCTCATCTCCAATGTCTGCGTCAGAGCTTGAAAACACACACAAATACACCAATAAAGGTAAGTTTCTCTTTTTTATCACATCTCATTCACATTAACTATTTTGTCTAGATTTGAACACAAATTTATTAACCTGACATTTACTGCTTACTTAAGGCTATAGGAATGAATAAGATTATGGATTACTGCAGAACATTAAGGCTGTCCTTACCAGGACTGTACGTGAAAAAGATCAAAAAGTCCTTCCAAGACATACTGCTAAGACAGTACTGTACTCTTGTACAGCTCCCTGTCTTGTGTTACATACTACACTCTGAGGTGCATCCATAATTAATGTATGGGATTTCTCCCTCTTGGTCTTTAAAAACAGACCACAATATATTTATCTTTGGTTTCCCTGTAAACACAGAAATAGATCCTAAAATAAACATTTTTGGAATGAACTGAGTGGGAATAACTAAATAACTAAAGTCATAAAGGAAGCTCCAGTAGGGTAAGATGAGTAAGGAAAATAGAAAATTTTAATTCATTAAAAAGACGATATCTACAGTTATTTGCTGCTGTACTCTCTGTAACAGCAAGAAATTAAAAATAATCTGGATGCCCATAAAAGGGACCGGCTAAATGGCCATTCATATAAATGTGAAAGAAGATTCAAAATGGAAGCACTGCTAAGAGTCACTCCAAACAGAGTCAAAGGACAAAGGAAGTAGGGCTTATGCAAAGTCTCTCTTGCCTTTACAATTCTCAGGAACACCATGAACTTTTTTTTTTTTTTTTTTTTTACAAATAGTTTATTGTCAAATTAGTTTCCACATAACACTCAGTGCTCATCCCCAAAGTGCCCTCCTCCATGCCCCTCCTCCCCTCCCCCCCACATCCATCAGTCCTCAGTTTTTGTCAGCATTCAAGAGTCTCTCATGGTTTGCCTCTCTCCCTTTCCCCCACCATTTCCGCCCTTCTTCTCCCCCTTGTTCCTCCGTCAAGTTCCTCCTAATCCTCCTATACGTGCAAACATATGATATTTGTCCTTCTCTGCCTGACTTATTTCGCTCAGCATAACACCCTCAAGGTCCATCCATGTTGCTACACATGGCCAGATTTCATTGTTTCTCATTGCCATGTAGTATTCCATGGTATAGATAAACCACATCTTCTTGATCCATTCATCTGTTGATGGACACTTAGGCTCTTTCCATGTTTTAGCTATTGTGGAGAGTGCTGCTATGAACATTGGGGTACATGTGCTCCTATGCCTCAGCATTTCTGTATCCCTTGGGTAAATTCCTAGCAGTGCTATTGCTGGGTCCTAGGGGAGTTCTATTGTTAGTTTCCTGAGGAACCTCCACACTGTTTTCCAGAGGGGCTGTACCAGTTTACATTCCCACCAACAGTGTAGGAGGGTGCCCATTTCTCCACATCCTCGCCAGCATCTAGAGTTCTCTGATTTGCTCATTTTAGCCACTCTGACTGGGGAACACCATGAACTTTTAACTCTGTCAACTGCAGTTTGTCCACCACCTCCTAGAACATCTCCTTCTATTTTGGACTGAAACAGAGATAAAGGTTACTACTTGTTAGCCAAACAACAATCTTGTATTAGGTAGTCAATTTAAACTCTGACAGCTCCAATTATATTTCTTCCAAAACAAGTTATATAACCTTGTGGTCTGCCTTTACAAGCCTGTACTCCCTGCTTGCAATGGTGAGTTTCAGTGGACTCTATCTCCCGGAATGCAATCCTGAAAATCCCAAATAATCGCTTTTGGTTGCTTTATAGGCTCTTCTTGGTCAACACAATCAATACTATACAGTTACCAGAAAAAAAAAAAAAAAAAAAGATACAGAGAGAGACCAAAGAAGCTCCTTATATACCAACCAATATGAAACACTCCAGAAGTTGAACTATTAAGCAAAATAATAAAGATGAATGTATAAAACCACATATATATAGTATGTCCAACATTTATACATTTTTTTTTTTTTAAAGTGCAGAAGAAGTGGAGCACCTGAGTGGCTCAGTCACTTGAGCATCTGACTTTGGCTCAGATCATGATCTTGCGGTTTGTGAGTTTGAGCCCCACATTGGGATTGCTTGCAGTCAGCCTGTCAGCACAGAGCCTGCTTTGGATCCTCTGTCCCCCTATCTCTAATCCTCCCCTGCTTATGCTCTTCCAAAAATTAATATTAAAACAAAAGGGCAGAAGGAGAAAACTTATGTATTTATGATTGTATATGCATAAGATAGCTCTAGGATACGTAAGAAACTAAAAACACTGGAAGACGGGAGAAACTTTGTGTCTCCTTCCATACCTTTAAACCATGTGAATATGTTAAAATATACTAGATACATAATACAGGTTTTTTTGAAAGTAACTGAAAACTAAACCAAAGAATAAATTTTTACAAAACCAATTCCACCTACCTTTAATAGGGCTGTATCACACTAACTCTAAAATACCTCATTCCACAGACTTCACAAGTTTGACACTTATAATTCACTTAAAGCTTTGCAAATTATTAAAGATTGGCTAGAACCTCAAATCAATCCTCAAATACATGCTTTACTTGTATTTAGCAACACAGAAAACACTGTTTTTCCTTGCAAAGGAAGCATTCTGTATGAAAAATACGGATGTGTAAGAAAATTTTTTTGTAATTTAAAATATTTTACCTCCTTTGGAGTCATTCCTTCCATCTCCATTTGGTGTTGCTGATTCTTTATTACCGGTGGTTATATTATCTATATCATTGTCTTCTACAGGCAGATGATCTGGCTATTCAAGGAGAAAAATTACAATTTCTCAAAACCATTGCATATGGTTTCACAGCACTGGAAGATTATACATTCAGCTTAAGGAGGGGTAAATGTGTCATCCATAGCATCTACCTCATCATCCTTTGTTGCTGAATCAGCTGAGAGCAGTCGACTATTACAGAGTCTGCCATCTTGCACTGTACTGATATCCAAGCTCATTTTGGGATTGTAAGTATGTGGATAAAGAGATTCAGGAAGATGTTTATGCTCTTGGGCACACTGAAATGCAATGGCAGGCTTTAAAACAGGGCTGAAAAACATCTTAGTGAATAAATTATGTTAAGCAGAATAAGGACAACCAATGCATTACGTTCTAAGATGGCAAAAGTTTGCAGAATTAAAGTTTTGAAAAGTAGGTGACACTAAAACAATCCATCATACAAACGAAAAACTTCTCACTTTTTAAAGTCATACACTAAAGAACAAAATCTATTTCATTCCTATGCTTTTGCCAAGGCATCAATCCTATTCCTGGGAATACCCAGAGAGAAAAGAACCACAGTTAGTTCTAAGCTGCACTGGTATGCCAAATTAGTTCTCCTTAAATTAAAAATTTTTTTTTAATGTTTTTTATTTATTTCTGAGAGAGAGAGAGAGACAGCGTGAGCAGGGGAGAGTCAGAGAGACAGGCAGACACAGAATCCGAAGCAGGATCCAGGCTCTGAGGGAGCTGTCAGCACAGAGCCTGACGCGGGGCTCGAACCCACAACCGTGAGATCATGACCTGAACCGAAGTTGGACGCTTAACCGACTGAGCCACCCAGGCACCCCAGGTCTCCTTAAATTTTTATAACATTTCACATAATTTTTATTAGCGAAAAGAATCAGAGAAATCAGAAAGCGTATCCATTAAAGACTTGTTAAGTATGAGGGCACCTGGTGGTACAGTTGGTTAAGCATCTGACTTCAGTTCAGGTCATGATCTTATGGTTCGAGGGTTCTAGTCCTCCCACATCAGGCTCTGTGCTGACAGCTCAGAGCCTGGAGCTGCTTCGGATTCGGTGTCTCCCTCTCTCTCTGCCCTTCCCCTGCTCACACTCACTCACTTTCTCAAAAATAAATAAACGTTAAAAAAAAAAAAAGGACTTATTAAGTATTTAGGGCCTAAAGATCTTACATTTTTAATGCCAAAGAAATGTACACTGTTAACTAAGGTTATCAAACTTGTTTACATACATGGAAAGTAGCTTGTGTAGGGAAATGTTTATACACATTCTCATTTACTAGAAAAAGGAAAAAAAAAGTATTGCTTACTTCTAAAAGCCAGTGCTCTGAAACAATGTGTACTCCTCTTTCCTTCACAGATTTATATTCTCGGTTAGTGTCATTTGGTCGGCCTTGATAAATGAAATGAGTCACCGTTTCATCAAAACTCCATCTGAAACGACCAAATTTTTAACAAATAACTAAGAGAAACATCAAAGTAAATTTAAGATGATCATTACTCTCTATGAGTACATTCACCTTCACAAAACTTCCAAGATCTAGAGTAAATATGGACACTGAATGACAAGCTTTTTTTTTTTTTGGTCAAATTTTACACATACTAGGTATGTAAACACAGAGAGATAGATACCTGGAAGGATATTCTTTAAAAGTATTAACTTCCTTCTTTATACTTTTCCAAATTGCTTAAATTTTCTTTTTACAATGAGTATCACTTTATAGTAACAATAAAGGTATTTTCAAATCAATAAAATAAGCAAAACATCCAGTCTGTCCTCTGGTTGTTGGTAGTCACTGGTCATGTACATTTGCTCTATGTCCTGTAATAAACTATGTACTTTCAATAACATTATCTCACCCATTCCTCACACCAATCCTAACACACTGGTATTATTTTATTAAAACTGCACAAATAAGGAAACTGAAAGATACAAATATGTTTAAGGATATTCAATAAATGGTAGTTTTGACTTCAAAACTCCTGCTAACTATTAATAATAATGCTACGATCTCCTGATTCTTCCCATCTAGAAAAATAATCTAAAAATTGTAAAATATATGCCATCCTTCAAAAGATCAAGTAAAGCCAAAAAGAAAGTAAAATTATACTTCTGCATAAAATCACCAAAGGTAATAGAGTTTTCTCCTAAGGGACACTTACCATACTTTCCATTTCCTAACTAAGAAATCTCTCTGGTTGGGCATCTGACTCTTGATTTCGGCTCAGGTCATGATCCCACAGTTGTGACAGCCCTATGAGCATGCGGCCTACCTGGGATTCCGTCTCCCTCCCCTGCTTGCACCACATTCTCTCTCGTGTGCGCATGCTCTCTCTCTCTTTCAAAATAAACATTTAAAAAATACATCTTTGGACTTTTAAAATAGTCAATTAAGGCATATTTCCTTCTGAATTATATTATAAACCTCTCTATTTCCTACTCTATTGTCTGTTTCCTTAAAAATAATAGTAAAGAATACCTTGCCTAATTTAGTTGTTTTTTTCTTTTTAAGTAGGCTTTATGCCTAGTGAAGGGGGTGGGCAGAGAGAGAATCCCAAGCAGGCTCTGGGCTGTCAGTGAGATAAAGACCTGAGCTGAGATCAAGAGTTGGACAATTAACTAAATGAGCCACCCAGGCACCCCTAGTTGTTAGTCTCTCTAATAGGTGTTCCTATTTCTGATGTTAAGGAACACAATACACACATAAATAAATTATAAAAATAATTTAAAAAACAGAGGAGTATTTTTGCCTGATTCATCTTGCCTCATTACTCACTGTGATAATATACAAACTGAGTTTTAGTCCTTAGAGATCCCTCAAGGACAGACTCTAAATGGTTATAAATGGTTTAGACCAGGGACTAGAAAACTCTTTTTTAAGTAGGCTTCACACCCAGCATGGAGCCCAATGCAGGGCTTCAACTCAGAACTCTGAGATCAAGACCAGAGCTGTGATCAAGAGTCAGACACAACAGACTGAGCCACACAGGTGCCTCAAAAAGTTTTTCTTAAAAGGCCAAATGATAATTATTTTAGGCTTTCAGCGAAAACAGTATCTTTTTCCAACTACTCAACTCTTGCCTTGTATGAAAGCAGCCACAGATTATAGGTAAACTAACAGGCATGGCTGTGTTTCATCCTCTGGTCTAGATCAGTGCTTTCAGCAGGATTGTTCCTTTACAAGCTATTTTGTAAATTTGTAAGAGTGATTTTGGTTGTCACAATAATGTGTTTATATGATGGAGGGTGCTACCAGCATTTAATAAAGTCAAGGGATGCTAGAAATCCTGAGATATAGTTATATATACAATTATCCCATATCTTACATCATTTTCTTTTCTTTTTTTTTTTTTTTTAAATATTCTTATTTCTAGGAGAGAGAGAGAGAGACAGCATGAGCAGGGGAGGGTCAGAGAGAGAGGGAGACACAGACTCTGAAATTGGCTCCAGGCTCTGAGCTGGCAGTCAGCGAGATCATGACCCAAGCGAAAGTCGGACGCTCAACCGACTAAGCCACCCAGGCGCCCCTCTTACATCATTTTCTAATGTCTTGACACAAATTCACAGAGGTAAAAAAAAAAAGGTTTGTTTATAATGAGTCTAAAATCCTGTTTTACTTACAAGCACAAGTGTTTTGTTTTGTTTTTGCAGTTTTAATATGCACTAATATACCAAACATCCAACTACTAAGTAATTGAAGGAAGACTGTACTTTGCTTAATTTGTAACTTTGCCAAACTGTGAACAACTCTTGGTAACATCCTGTTACCAACAGAAATGCTGCTCACAGTATATGAGTCTCTACATTGGTTTCAGCCTGGGGCTGTAGCATTTGAAGTGATGTTTACATACATATGCAAACATAAGAATACTCCGTTTTCTTCTAGTGTCATCAGGCATGGGCATTTACATATTAAATATATGTCATATGATTATGTGCCTTCTAGGACTTCTAGTTTTTAAAATTATAAAAAGTAGTTGGGGCACCTGGGTGGCTCAGTTGGTTAAGTGTCTGACTTTGGCTCAGGTCACGATCTCAGAGTTTGTGAGTCTGAGCCCCATGTCGGGCTCTGTGCTGACAGCTCAGAGCCTGGAGCCTGCTTTGAATCTGTATCTCCAACCACCCCCCCACCTCCCCTGCTCCTCCCAGCCTCATGCTCTCTCTCTCTCAAAAATAAACAAACATAAAAACAAATAAATAAAATTACAAAGTAGTTAAGTTATATCTGAGAAATCCTTTTATTTTTATTTCTCTTTAATATAGATTATTGTCAAGTTGATTTCCATATAACAACCAGGGCTCATCCCAACAAGCACCCTCCTCCATGCTGGTCACCCATTTTCCCCTCTCCACCACCCCCATCAACCCTTAGTTTGTTCTCAGTATTTGAGTCCTTTATGGTTTGCCTCCCTCCCTGTCCTTATTTTTCTTCCCCTTCCGTTCCCTATGGTCTTCTATTAGGTTTCTCCTGTTCCACATGAGAGTAAAAACATATGGGATCTGTCTTTCTCTGCCTTTTTTTTTTTTTAACAAATAGTTTATTGTCAAGTTGGTTTCCATATAACACCCAGTGCTCATCCCCACAAGTGCCCTCCTCCATGCTCATCTCCCCCCTCTCCCCCACATCCATCAGTCCTGTTTGTTTCTCAGCATTCAAGAGTCTCTCATGGTTTGCCTCTCTCCCTTTCCCCCACCATTTCCCCCCTTCTTCTCCCCCATGGTCCTCAGTTAAGTTCCTCCTAATCCTCCTGTACGTGCAAACACATGATATTTGTCCTTCTTTGCCTGACTTATTTCGCTGAGCATAACACCCTCAAGGTCCATCCATGTTGCTACACATGGCCAGATTTCATTGTTTCTCATTGCCATGTAGTATTCCATGGTATAGATAAACCATATCTTCTTGATCCATTCGTCCGTTGATGGACACTTAGGCTCTTTCCATGTTTTAGCTATTGTTGAGAGTGCTACTATGAACATTGGGGTCCATGTGTTCCTATGCATCAGCACTGCCTGACTTATTTCACTTAGCCTAATATCCTCGAGTTCCATCCATGTTGCTACAAATGGACAGATTTCATTTCTTTCTCATTGCCATGTAGTATTCCATTGTATAGATAAATCACATCTTGATCTATTCTGTCAGTTGACGGACATTAAGTCTCTTTCCATGATTTGGCTATTGTTCAAAGTGCTGCTATGAACATTGGGGTACATGTGCTCCTATACATAAGCACTCCTGTATCTCTGGGATAAATTCCTAGCAGTGCTATTGCTGGGTCACAGGGGAGTTCTACTGTTAATTTTTTGAGGTACCTCCACAGTTTTCCAGAGGGGCTGCACCAGATAGCATTCCCACCAACAGTGTAGGAGGGTGCCCGTTTCTCCATATCCTCGCCAGCATCTAGAGTCTCCTGATTTGCTCTTTTTAGCCACTCTGACCAGCGTGAGGTGATATCTCAGTCTGGTTTTGATTTGTATCTCCCTGATAAGGGATGCTGAGCATCGTTTCATGTGCCTGTTGGTCATCTGGATGCCCTCTTTGGAGAAGTGTCTGTTCATGTCTTCAGCCCATTTCTTCCCTGGATTATTTGTTTTTCGGAGGTGGAGTTTGGTGAGTTCCTTATAGATTTTGGATACTAGCCCTTTATCTGAGATGTCATTTGCAACTACCTTTTCCCATTCCGTCAGTTGCCTGTTAGTTTTGTTGATTGTTTCCTTTGCCGTGCAGAACCTTTTTATCTTGATGAGGTCCCAACAGTTCATTTTTGCTTTTGATTCCCTTGCCTTTGGAGATGTGTTGAGTAAGAAACTGCTGCGGCTGAGGTCAAGGAGGTTATTTCCTGCTTTCTCCTCTAGGATTTTGATGGTTTCCTGATTCACATTCAGGTCCGTCATCCATTTTGAGTTTATTTTTGTGAATGGTGTAAGAATGTGGTCTAATTTCATTCTTCTGCATGTTGCTGTCCAGTTCTCCCAGCACCATCTGTTAAAGAAGCTGTTTTTCCATTGGACACTCTTTCCTGCTTTGTCTAAGATTAACTGGCCATACATTCGTGGATTCAATTCTGGGTTTTCTATTCTATTCCATTGGTCTATGTATCTTTTTGTGCCGTGTAAAATCATTTTCATAGAGGTAATGCTAAGATACGCTGAAGAGATCTGGTCTAGATGTTTAACTGTAGGAAGTGGTAGGCAGTGTCAGATGATCTGTTTAGGATGTTCTGATTCTAGCTTATGGATGGGAACATCTAGGACAGTTTTATTTGAGAACGGATTACCCTATCAACATATAAATACTGTAAACTCTATACATTAAAGGCTTCTTCTCTCTTTTAAAAAAAATTTTTTTTTTTTTTTTTTTTTTTTAGAGTTAGTTACTTTTATTTAAATGTTTATTTCTCTTTGAGACAGAGACAGAGCCTGAGCAGGGGAGGGTCAGAGAGAGAGGGAGACACAGAATCTGAAGCAGGCTCCAGGCTCTGAGCTGGCAGCACAGAGCCCAATGTGGGGCTCGAACCCACGAACCGTGAGATCGTGACCTGAGCCGAAGTCGGACGCTTAACCGACTGAGCCACTCAGGAGCCCCTCTTTTAAAAATTTTTTTTAGTATTTTTGAGAGAGAGAGAGAGAGAGGTGTGAGTGAGAGAGGGCAGAAAGAGAGGAAGACACAGAATCTAAAGGAGGCTCCAGCCTCTGAGCTGTCCGCGTAGAGCCTGATGTGGGGCTTTAACTCATGAACCATAAGATCATGACCTAAGTTGAAGGTGGATGCTTAACAACTGAACCACTCAGGTGCCCCTCCTTTCTCTCTTTTATCACCAAGTCTGAGAAATCTTTCAGGAATAGATTTAATGCACACTTTAAATCAGTTAAATCTTTTTTAAGGAATTTTGGCAATAGATACTATTTTTCACACTGTGAGGACTGGCACTTTAAGTCTTATTAAAACACAGTCCTATAGGTTCCTTTTATAACCACATCCAAAGAGAATATACAATAAGGCATTAACTTTGACAAATATATATACCCTCATAGGACTCTTGTGAGAATGAAGGGAGACAAAGCTTGGCTCATGCTAAGCTCAGCAATTGGTAAAAGGTAATACGAATACAGTAACAAGTAATCATACAGTAGATAAGACTATATAGGAACACATGAAACAGGTAATACAAATTATAATTACAAATAAGAAAGCTTTTCTTTTCTACAACAGATACACTAACTACACTAAGATGCTTAAAACTACCCCAGATACTTTTTATTTTTATATTCTCCTGAACTAATCTATCAGAGAGAAAGCTAACTAAAACAAGACTTACCAAAGGGGAAAAAGCTAACTAAAACAAGACTTACCAAAGGGGAAGATGAAGCCAAACATACTTCTCAAACTGTTACTTGTAGAGGCAGCCATTAGGCTGTCTACAAATGGCTGAATACAAGTGATCAAGAAAGCTAGCACCATAGACAGTGGAGTAGGAGAGACTCAGAACTGCCTGGCACAGACAAGGGTCTCTTAATCCCTGGCACACGTGCCATCTGCACTAGAGAGCTGTCTATACTTGGCTCCTCCTCTACAGGGGGAAGGCAGATCTGATAACCTCGTCTCCAAAGAAGTAAATGAACAGAAATCAAAACATCCTTAAAAAAGACCATTTTAATTCAGG
Source organism: Hyaena hyaena (assembly GCF_003009895.1). NCBI lineage: Eukaryota > Metazoa > Chordata > Mammalia > Carnivora > Hyaenidae > Hyaena > Hyaena hyaena. The sequence goes on along the minus strand of NW_024080865.1, from coordinate 1,174,660 downwards.
AATGCTGCAGTATGTTAGCATTACTCAAAGAAAGGCTCTACTCTGAAAATCACTAAAGTAAAAATATGCTTAATCTCAGACTTCATCTCATTCAATGTATTATTATATTATAAACTCCTTGAAGACAAGGATTCTTCTAGATTGTACTCATAATTCATGGAACCCAAGTTTCCAGAATAGTGAGTGGCACAAAACAGGCTCTCATCTATTTATACATTACACCCTATAAAATACACATATCAAAGTGAATTGACATGGAAGAGGGTATTTTTCAAGGATGTAGTACATTGAAAATCAACTGGAGACAATATAACACAGTAAAAGGCAAAATAAGTGTTCCTTTGTGGATACTCAGAATAACTTTACGTTTTCCTATAGACAAGAACAGTACCAAACAGAAAGATGTGTCGACTACCTGTAATCTGCTCCTAGAGAGGCTGCAATCCCATTTAGTTCACTTTGCTTCTTACTCAGTTTCTTACTAACACATATCACTACCTTTTGAAGTGGCTTTGGAGCTTCTTCCTGTCCCTGGAAAGAAAATAAAAGAAATGGATCAACTATTATTTGAAATATTTTATCTACAACTTGCTTTTAATAAGAGATGTAATTCTACCTTCTTGGATTGGGCATCCTTCAGCTGAGGACTGGCAGAAAGAGCAACAGCATCTCGGGAGCTATTTGCCACAGCAACTTTCAGGTTTCTGACAATGACTTCTGAAAGTGGTGTACTCAGCTTCCTTTTCTGTTGGCTGGGCCCTCCTGGAGTTTCCAAGGCTGCAAGTGCATCCTAGATGTATGGTCAGGGAGAGGGAAAGAAAAGAGGAAGAGGAGACAAGGAGAGAAGGGAAGAGATAAGGGAAAAGGAGGTAAACAGTACAGGGAAGAGGAAACAGGAGAGGTAAAGAGAGAAGGAGAATCCTCAAAATTATCTGGATTTCAGCTTTAGCCTCCTCCAAACAATAAAAAAAATGAAATATTATCTGCATCTGAACACAACAAAGAAAAATAATTTTGTATTGTCCAGTAAATGGGTTCAAAGAGACAAATGCACTTATATTTTCAGTTGTGCTAACCATATTCGGCCGAATCTTAGACTAGGAGGTGCAGTAGAAATTAAGGACGCCAAAAAGCAAAATGAACAAACAAAAAACACGGAAGGAAACAGGTAAGCAAGGATGGATATAAGCAAGATGTGACCTCCAAGGTAAGTAAGTCAGACTGAGTTCAGAACTGTGAAAAATCCTCAAAAGGACACAATACATTCCTGTTCCCAAGCCACCCACAGTTCCCTCACGGGAAGGGACCAATGCTGCTGCTCCCTTTTCCTATCTGTATAGTATTCCATCCACACGGCTGACATGTATTTAGCACTGCTCAACTGATGAATACTTAGATTAATGATCTTTTGCCAGTATGATGATGCAATGAACAACCTTGTGCACATACCATTTTGCCCATGTGAGAAAGAATAAAGGGAAACATTTAATCAAAATTTATATTACAGTGTTGACATTCTCATGAGCCTAAAAGCATGTTTCCTAACATGCTTAACAGCACAGTGGGTGATCAGAATTTTTTTTTGTCCATCTGATAGGTTAAAAAAATTTAATTTCCCAACCTATTATACCAAATGTGATTAAACACCTTTATGTATGTATAATATTTCTATTTAATTTTTTGTGACAGCTATCTCTTCCTATCTTTTACCCATTTTTCCTCTTGGTTTGTCTTTTTTTAAATTCACTTGCCTAAATATATTTGCATAAGTTTATATAATTTACATAAATTATATGTATACATACCCACTGAGATATTGCCTACTCGTTGTTTGTCAAATTTTTGCCATGGAGAATTTTGAAATACATTTATTGTACATTTATAAAATCTTCAGTTGAATGTTGGAGATTTTTTTTTTTAATGCTGTCAGATTCATAATGAATCCTTTACTCTTTTAAAAGGGTATATGTTAGTTAGAAAGGACTTCCTAACCCTGGGATTACTGAAAAACAAACTCTCAAGGTCTCTTCTATAATTTTTATGCCTTTATTTCCTTTATTTAAATAAATATCTAATCCTCTGAATTAGAATACATTTATTCTAATGTAATGGGTAAGGGTTAAGTTTTCATCCCAAGTGTATTCTCAGATGGTTACCCAGTTGCCTGATTTGAATGCCAACTTGATCATAAATACACTCTCCTATCTGTGGCTGTAATCCTGTGTACTGAGTACTCATATACTCATATAGGAGTGACAACACACTCCTTTAATTACTGCAGCTTCATACAATGTTTGAATAACTAGTAGGGCTAGTGCTTACCCTCAGTTATTCTTCACATTTTTAACTCTTTTTGCTTGTATTTTTAATAGAATTTGTATTGCCTTTATAAATATTTACAATGTTTTATCTTTTTTGTGAGAACATGGTAAGGCTTTCTATTTGGTAAAAGTTTTAAAAGATTTCTGTATAGCATTTAAAAGGATTTTTTAGGAGCACCTGGGTAGCTCAGTTGGTTGAGCGTCCGACTTCAGCTCAGGTCATGATCTCACGGTTCATGGGTTCGAGCCCCGCGTCAGACTCTATGCTGACAGCTAGCTCAGAGCCTGGAGCCTGTTTCATATTCTGGATCTCCCTCTCTCTCTGACCCTCCCCTGCTCATGCTGTCTCGCTCTCTCTCTCAGAAATAAAACATTAAAAAAAAATTAAAAAAAGAAAAAAAATAAATAAAAGGATTTTTCATACAAAAAAAGAAATCAGAACCTCCCATACTACATCCTACCTATCTTCTGTACCTGTGCCATTAACACTGCTTGCTTTCTGGGACTTCCTAGGAATTCTCCCCTCTTGTCTGCATGATCAACTGGATCAGTTATTTTCTCGATCTTGCAAACAAGACAACCTTCTTTTAACTCTACTATGCCCTACAGCAATCACTCCATTTTTTTGCTTCCCCTTTATAGGTAAGATTCCTCAAATGTTTATATACATTGTCTCCAAATTTCCTGCATTCCTGTTATGAATCTACCCTGGCTTCCACTTATACCATGTCATCAAAACTTTTTCTGTTAAGATCACCAGGGATCTCCATAATGTGAAATCCAGTGGCCAATTGACTATTCTTACCTCTCTTGACTTTCAGCAGCATCTGAAGAGTTAATCCCTCCTTCCTCAAATACTTTCTTATGTGGCCTCTACGACAATCAATCTCTAGGCTTTCTCTCCCCTCACCAGTGGCTCCTTCTCTGTTGTCCCTGCTGTTTCATCCTCTAAATGTGAAACCCTCAGAGTGTTCCTGGACCTTTTTTCTTCTCCTGCTCTCTTGACATCTAATCTTATATGACTTTAAATGTTACCTACAAACCTTGACTCCCAAATTTCTTTCTGTAGGCCAGATCATTACCCAAACTTCAGGCTTTGTATGTAACTGCCTATTTCACAACAGTACTTGGATATCTAACAGGCATCTCAAACATTATGTGTCCAAAATACAAACTCTTGATCTGAGGCTCTGATCCCAACCTGTTCCATTCAACTCAGTTGACTGCCATCTCAATTCTTCTTATCTCTCAGACCAAAAATGTGGAGAAGGATCCAAATTCCAAACATTAAAAAACCTGCTATGTTCTAGGGAAAACTGATGGAGAATGATCAGTATCTAGACATATGCCTATAAAAGAAAACCCCACATGGCCTTCAGGCACAGAAGATGAAAAAACTTACAAAAACAACATAGACTGATATCAGAATTTTCAAACACAATATATACACAGAAAGGCAGCAGAGCAGCATTGTCAGGACACTGACACACACAAAAAAAATGGAAACCAAGAACAGTATAATCTGTCGAAGAATCAAAGCCTTGGTAAGGTTTTGAATGTGCACAACTCAGGAACTAGTGTACATATGTGACATTCCTGAGTGTTCCTGAACTTCATCCCACCATAAGATGACAGAGAGCCTTTTACATATTTGACTGTAGAGTTAAGATTAAAACAAGGGTAAGGGCCATGGGTTGAAAAACCATATAAAAATTTTATTTCCTGACAAAGCAGAAAAATAAAATTAAAAACAGTGGAAGAGAGAAAATGAAGAAGCAGAATAATATCACTGACTCCAACAGAAGCAATAAGTGGGGGGTCAGAACACAATTTAAAACTGACAAAAATAAGAAGGGGGTTAAGGGCCCCATAAGAATAAAACTAACAAATCCTTTCCTAAATGCGAAAAGGAAAAAAAAATCCCCAGAGGACACTAAATACGTGAAGAAACACATAGTATACACATATACATGGCATAAAATAATTACAGCATATGACAACTGATACCAAATATAAATCATATTAAATATGAAAAGACTTAGGTCCCCCAGTAGAAAGAAAATAATTTTCAAAATGGCTCAATTCTACATTTAAAACACAGCAATCCAAAAAGGCTAAAATAAACGAATGCATGGATTTGTAAGGCAAATGAAAACCATAAAACAGTAGGGATTGAAATTCTGATACCAAAGTTGACCTGAAGCCTTAAATGAGACAAAGGACACATTCCAAGCTACATTAATCTATGTACTGATTAACACAGCAGTCACCTATCCAAAACTAAACCACAGTGATGCTAGAAAAAAAAGAAACATACCATTTTAAGAAACCTGAAAATACCGCTTAATCTGAGATGGGTTAAATGAACAAAATCCAGGAGAGAATATAAAAGATCTAAATAACATAATCAGTAAAGTCTGATCTTCAGGGTATACATATATATAGAGCGAGCATATATATGTATAATACTAAATATGTATAGCATATACATATATATATATTACACATACATACACACACACAAACACACACACAAACACACACTATGTATAGCAAAGACTACCTCTGATAGTAAATGTATCTTCTCAAAAACCAAGAAATGTTATTACATGCTGACATAACAGGGAACACACACACAAAATACCAGTAAGTTCTATGAAACAGAAATATTACAAACAACACTCTGATCACAATGTAATAAAATAAACTGAAAACAAAGCCTTCCATCTGGAAAGTAATGAAAACTCTATTTCTGAATAATTGGTATACAAATATTCCTTCTAGTATTTTCATTTTGCAACTTTTTATAAGTTAGAAATTATTTCCAAGTGAAAAGTTAAAAAAAAACAAACAAACCCAATTTATAATTCCTTGTTGGTGAAGATGGGGAATACTGGGTGCTCAATACATTATTACTAGGAGTATAAACTGGTACAACCATTTTGACAGTTTGTCAGTCTCCCCTAAAGTTGAAATATGACCAAGCAATTTCACTTTTAGGCATATACCAAAAAGAAATGCATGCACACATATTCTAAGAGACATGCACAATAATGTCCATATTACATAATAGCAAAAATCTAGTAGCCATCTAAATGCTCACCAACACTTGACTGGATATGTAAATTGGGGCATGTCCGTATAATGGAATATTACACAGCAATGAAATCAATGAACCAGTTCCAGGGAAATGGACACAGCTTTCAAAAGAAGGTTCAACAAATTACTCAAAAGAATACATATTATAATTCCACACATTTAAAAGTCCAAAACCTTCCTTTCAGGAAACCATAATGGAGGAGCGGCATGAGGAAGGCTCTATGGCATTGGCAGTGATCTCTTTCTGAACATATACAGTGGCCTCCCAGCTGTTAACTGACTTTTCATTTAGCAGCCTACTTGTTGTACTTTTCTGATGTATGTCAATTAAAAATTAAGTTTATTTATTTATTTATTTATTTTTTAATATTTTTATTTATTTCTAAGAGAGAGAGAGAGAGATAGACAGTGTGAGCAGGGGAGGGTCAGAGAGAGGGAGACACAGACTCTGAAATAGGCTCCAGGCTCTGAGCTGGCAGTCAGCACAGAGCCCGACGCGGGGCTCGAACCCATGAACCGCGAGATCATGACCTAAGCAAAAGTCGGACGTTTAACCGACTAAGCCACCCAGATGCCCCTAAAAATTAAGTTTAAATAGGAGAGGGGCACCTGGGTGCTCACTCGGTTAAATGTCCGACTTCGCCTCAGGTCACAATTTCAAAGTTGGTGGGTTTGAGTCCTGCGTCGGGCTCTGTGCTGAGAGCTAGCTCAGAGCCTGAAGCCTGCTTCAGATTCTGTGCCTCCCTCTTTCTCTGACCCTCCCCTGCTCATGCTGTCTCTCTCTCTCAGAAATAAATGAAACATTAAAAAAAATTTTCTTTAAAAAAAGGGGAGTTTTTAATGTGAGGCCTAATATATGTTCAAATTTTGTGATTATTCCATGGACACTTCTGTTTTCAGAGCAAAAATTTCAATATACCATGTTACATCAATTTGAGAACCACGGATTTTAAGATGAAGTACTATTTTATCATCAAAAACCATCAACACTCTCCCCCCCCACACACACACACACAAAGAGAGAGAAAAACACTGCTAAGTAAACTAGGATTCTAAATAATAAAACATATGAATGCTTTTTATATCTTTCTCCAAGGTATCTAAAGAAGAATGGTCTCAATGACTGGGAATATTTGTTCTATTTTCTTGTCTACTAATATTATTTCATTTACTATTCAAAGAGTCTGTGAGCTATAAGACCTGAGAGATCATCTGAATATACTCCATGATTTTACAGATTGGGATGATGGAGCCTAAAGAGGTTGACCAGCCTTAAAAGGGCAGTAAGCAGCAAAGCAGAGGCCTGATTCCAGATATCAGATCTCAAACCAGTGGTTTTCCTCTATTTCTTAAGGTGTAATAAGCAGTGTTAATCACAGTACAAAATGTTACTTTAGAAGAGATTTGAGTAAAGGTTTTGCTTGGTGAAAACTGTCCAAGTATCAATCCATATTTATTTTCTGAAGATGAATGACCTATACACTTTAAAAGCCTACTCTAAACCATACCAGTAAAAATTATTAGAATGTTGTTTATGAATCCTGGCAAAACTCTAATATATAATACTATAATTGTGCAAAGAAAGGTTCATGGATAAAAAATAAAAAATCATGAACAATGATTTGAATAGCCACTTGAAAGGCCAACAGCTATTAAAGGAATAATGAATAAAATAATCTTTAGGGAATAAAAGGAAACCATTTAGAGTCAAATGAGCTCTTGATTTGTGAATGAATTTTTTCAGAAACAGAGTCATACTTAAGTGCTCAGGAGATCAAGCAAAGAAGCAGATTTAATTCATCTTTTCAAGGGAAAGGACTACAAGATAAGGTGATAAAAGACACATTCGCAGAGAGCAAGCAGGAAGTGTCCTGCTAGAATCGAAATATAAGTACCAATGTGTTTATAGAATAGATTTATAAAATTCTTTCATCACACCATTTGATCCTTACGATAAATCTGTGAGTTTTCAGGGCAAGTGATATCCTCTTTGAACAAAAGAAAAAAAACTAGGCTTGGATAAGCTAAATGATCTGTCTAGAGTCACACTGTTTGTGACAGATATAGGACTTGAACCCAGTCCTCATTTCATACCATTTTACCTCCAGCTGTAATTTCAACCCTGGGTATATGGTGGGACTCAATAATATGAATCTACCTTCCAATATCTTTGGAAAACTTACTACTACAAATTTTAGACGTGATGCAGAATTTGGAGCTTTAACTTTATACACTACAAAATTGTTAACTCCAGGACCATTTTCTACAAATCTTACCTTCACATCAAAGGAAGGCTTGAAGAGTTTGTCCTTGGACAGAAATTTTGATGGTGTATCCAGATCCAAGGAGGGCTCCTTCTGAAGTGGCCGTTCTACTGTTGGGGACACAGATAATTGTCTGGTATGCTGGGAGATCACGGCATGGAAAGCTTTACTCTGAAAGCGGTTCATATCTAAAGGTGTAACAGCTGTTTTCCTGTGAGTGTCCAGGTGTGTGACAGGATGCTCTGCAGTATGTGGGTTTAGATTCACCCTGTTTGTTATTTCAGTTTCCAAACTTTGTTCTAGAGACAAAATGAAAAGAAGCACAGGTGAGCCACTAATGTCATCTTCTGTCTCTGAAGAGGCACATCTGAAGCGATCTTTTATATCTTGTTGGTGTTGATGTGAATTCTCAAGTATACTTTTTAAAAAAATTTTAAAACATTTTTATTTATTATTGAGACACAGAGAGAGACAGAGCATGAGCATGGGAGGGGCAGAGAGAGGGGGAGAATCTGAATCTGAAGCAGGCTCCAGGCTCTGAGCTGTCAGCACACAGCCCAATGTGGGGCTCGAACTCACAAACCACGGTCATGACCTGAGCTGAAGCCGTATGCTTAACTGACTGAGCCACCCAGGCACCCCTCTCAAGTATACTTTAAACCACAAAGTTACATATAACTATCTTTTTAAAAGTTTACTTATTTTTGAGAGAAAAAGATAGCATGAGGGGGGTAGAGGCAGAAAGAGAGAGAGGAAGCACAGAATGCGGAGTCCGACGTGGGGCTTGAATGCACTGTGAGATCATGACCTGAGTGAAGCTGGATGCTTAAGAGACCGAACTTCCCAAGTGCTCCTATGTACCCACTTTTCCAAAACAAAACAAAACAAAAACAAATGACATATTAAAATATATGCTGAATTAGACAAAGCACATCAGCTGAAACAAATAATTAATGAAATTTTCTATTTATCTTGTTGTAACCTGAAATATTCTCAATAAAGCTCACAATTTGCCAAAAATTATATAAGTGTCATCTTAGTCAATGGCAGAGTTAAAAAAAAAAAAAAAGTCCCAATTACAAGTTAATAAATACAGTGGAATTTTTGGAAAGTCCTTAGTGAATCTTAATATGACCTAAACATCACTTTGCTGCAGTTGTAAAATTTCCAGTCTGTCTGGATAAGTAAGTAATGGCTCTGAGAACTGTTCCCAAGATACTGACTTGACCCTGAAGTTTGCACAGAGATGCCATCACCCTAGAAGAGAAACTACTGTGTCTTTCCACCCACCTTTTTTCAATATTTAACAAAAACAATTATTAGATGGCTATGCCATGCTAGCCCAGTGCTAGCCAAGGGAAATATATAATGCACAAGACACGCATATTCTTTGCCCTTTCAGAGCCTGCAATGAGCAGGAAATTAGAAAGCAAACTAGAATTACAACACTGGGATCAGAGGTATAAAAGGGATGATGCAGGGAGTTTTAGCCAGACAAAGGCTGTGCTTGATGGGTTAAGGAAGGTTTCCCAGGGAAAGTGACAGCCCAGCTGAGAACTGAAAGATAAGGAGGAATAGGTAAGCATGCAGTAGGCTAGAGGAAAGATGTGAAAGTCCAAAGAGGAGAGGAAGAGAGAAGACATGAATTATACGGTGTGTCATTGTGAGCCACAGGAACAGTAAATGGGATCTGAGCCCACATCTTAAGGCTTCAAATGCTGAGACTCTAGAATGTTCCTAGATTGTTTTGTACCTTCCAGCTTTCAGACAGTGCCTACAGTGGAGAGCAGATACAAATTAAACATCTGCGCTATGAACACGTTTATTTTGCCACCCAATAAGGAATGCTCAACAGTGGTGCACTACACCCAATGTGAAAAGTAGGCATCAATGAACTTTCCTAAAAACAAGCTTTGGCACATTCATGTTCCAGGAAGCATCAAATTGTAAAAATACATACAAAAGAACAAAAGTACTAACCTTTTTTAGTTACCCTTTCAATCAGAAAATGGCTTTCATCTGCTCTCTTTCCCATTCTAGCACTCTCAAATAGCCATTCTACAGTGACGGCTGGTAAATTCCACTTCTTGGCAGCTTCATATTTAGAACCACCTGGTTCTTTCAATATAAGATGTGTACTGGCAAACATGCCTTTCCTTTCCTTGGGTTTGCGAACAAAGAATTCTTGAACGCTGAAAATTATATTTAAATAAAAGCAAATGACCATATATACAACTAGTGAGCAAACTAAGAAGAAAGTTTCTAATACAACTGTTGTTATTGTTCTAAGATCAACAGTTGACAAAGAGTTGATATATTTTAAATGCTTACTCTAAGATAAAAATGCATTGCTACAATAAAACTTTTTATAATAATGTAAGCAAATTAAACTAGACTTTCAAGAACTAACCAGGAAAACTACCTCCTTAATTAGCCTCACCTACTCACCTTGGCCTTTCTTACCAAAAGAAGAACAATCAGGGGGCATAGAAAGCATATGAAAAACAAATTGTATCTTTCTAGCCTACTATGTCTTCCCAAAGCATTTTCACACATAATCTCATTTGATACCCCCCTTTTAAAAAATGTTTATTTATTTACGTGGGGTGGGCGTGGGGCAGGGAAGGGCAGAGAGAGGTAAAAGAGAGAATCCCAAGCAGGTTCCATGCCCCGCACAGAGTCCAACATGGGGCTCAATCTCACAACTTTCCTGCTTGCTTACCTTTTCTTAGGAATTTAAGAATGTTTGCTGATTGCCCTCCCTAAAAAATTTGAATGGTACTTTTATTGGGATGTTAAATTTATATATTAATGTAGGGGAAAACAGAAACCTCTTTATAATCTTCTTTCCAAGAACACATATATCTTTCCTACTGTTCTCTTAATAGAGTTTTATAAGCTTCTGTAGGTCTTCCAAGTTTCGTATTAAACCTGTTGGTATTTTATCTCTCATTGTAAACTTAGTTTTCACTAGCTTTTCTAACTGGTTGTCTGTATGAAGGTCAATGGTTTCTGTATATTAGTTTCCTACATAGCCACTTTACAGAATTTTCCTCTGAGCATTACTTTAGTTTACCCCATGGAGTCTGATCTCATTCTTTTGCTATTGTTACTTTCTAGATTTTCTGCAACTTGAGGGTTTTGTTCTGTTTTTTTAAATTTTTTTAAGTATTCAGTCAGTTTTGAGAGAGACAGACTGCAAGCAGAGGAGGGGCAGAGGAGAAAGGAAGACAGAGAATCGGAAGCAGGCTCCAGGCTCTGAGCGGTCAGCAGAGCCTGATGCGGGGCTCGAACCCATGCACCGTAAGATCATGACCTGAGCTGAAGTCAGATGCTTAACTGACTGAGACTCTCAGGCATCCCTTATGCAACTTCAGGTTTGTTTTTTTTTTTTAAAGCTTTTATTGTTTAGTATAATTCAAATACAAGACAAAACTTAAAAAAGGAAATATACAATTTAGTGAATTATTATAAGGTGAAAACCCTTGTATCTACCACCTACATCAGAGGACAGAATCTTGCCAGCCACTCCAGAACCTTTCCAACATGTCGCTTACTCAATTACAACCCCTCCTTCCCTCCCTCTTTAATAACAGTAGTCACTATTTGGATATTTATGGTAATCACTTCTTACCTTCTAGGTTTTATTACAGAGCACATCCTTAAACACTACATTTATATAAATAAAGTTTATTTATTTTTGAGAGAGAGAGCATGCAAGCAGAGGAGGGAGGGAGGGGGAGGGGGAGAGAGAGAGGGAGAGGAGTATCCCAAGCAGGCTCCACACTGTGGCTTGACTTCACAAACCATGAGATCATGACCTGAGCTGAAATCAAAAAGTCTATGCTCAACTGACTGAGCCACCCAGGCACCCCTACATGTTTGTTTGTTTTTGGTCTTTTAGCTTATAGGATTCATCCTCTTTCCCTATCTTAACGTACATTCGTTGAAGAAACTGTATTATTTATAACGTAAGATTATCTCAAAGTCCGATTTTGCTGACTGCATTCTATGCTCTAGTTTAACATGTTACTCTCCTACTTCCTATGAATCAGCAGTTGAATCTACAGGCTTCATCAGACTGAGGTTACATCATTTTGGTGAGTCCACTTCAAGGTGGCGGTATGCTCTACATCAAGAGGCATATAATATATAATGTTTGTTTTCCTCTTTATTATGTGATTACTGATTTTCAATGCTCAATGCTATTTTAAGTGTTGCTTCAAGATCGTAACATATATCATATCATGAGTTATAACCCTATCCTTCATTTATTTGTTGAAATACTTCTGAAAGGGAAACTCTGTCTTATCAGTTGTTATGGTACTCTGATACAGATCACATAGGAAAGATGTGATAAATGATAAATTTATCATGATAAATAAATATCATGATAAATGATATCATGATAAATACTTGATCCATTCTGTTCATCTAACACTTTCAAAATAATGAGCTGGTCCTGCTTCCGGTGAGCTCAAGCCCTGCATGAAGTGAGCACAAGCCCTGCATTGAGTAAGTCCCGTTTCTCTCTCTCTGCCTCCTGCTCACTTGCACCCTTTCTCTTTCTCACTCTCAATAATAAAACAAAATGAAACAAAACGAAGAGAGTTGGTTTCCTAGCATCTTTCAATGTGACCAATTAGCTTAGCTTTCTGTGGTGTCATTATAAAGTCTTTTTTTTTTTTTTTAATGTTTTATTTATTTCTAGGAGAGTGAGAGAGACAGTGTGAACAGGGGAGGGTCAGAGAGAGAAGGAGTCACAGACTCTGAAACAGGCTCCAGGCTCTGAGCTGGCAGTCAGCACAGAGCCCGACGCGGGGCTCGAACCCACGAACCGCGAGATCATGACCTAAGCGAAAGTCGGACGCTTAACCGACTAAGCCACCCAGGCGCCCCTATAAAGTCTTGATTTAAACATTATTTGATGTGTTTGCATCCACTGCCATTATTATTTCTAGTGATACTTAAATTTTCCTGTCTTGGGCCAGTGGAGGTCCTTTGGACACAACTTCCTTAGTAGTCCTTGCTATCTGGTCTGACAATATTCCAGACTTACTGGCACCTTTTCTGCCCCAGATCGGAAATTAATCTTTTCTTCATGTTTTAATTTCTTTTAGTGGGAAATGGTATTTTAAGATCACAATCTGAGCACTAGAATTGCTTATTACCTTTCAGTTGACAATGATTTCTAGGCCTATAAATGGTTTTGAATTCCTCTTGAAACCAAGAGTTAAGAAAAACAGTTCTAAAATGTCTAGTTAATAAGATCTTTTCATTTCCTATTTCTACTACTCATTTCTAATCTTTTACACTGTGGTCTGTACTCTTTCTACTTAAGGAAATTTACTGAGGTTTTCTTTGTGGCCCATTTCCTTATAGGCAATATTTATTAGTGTTCCACAGGCACTCAGAAAGGTATATTCACTTTTTCAGGGTAGATGACTATGCTACTGAAATCTAGATCCTTCCCTGTTTTCTATTTGACCTGTCATGAAGTAAAGGGCGAGAATTAAAGTCTCCTACAAGTAATGGGTTTCTGTTGATTCCACCTCATATCTCCTAAGTTTTTGTCTTATGCACGACAGTTGTGTTCTTTTTGGTGTGTGTGTGTGCGTGCATATTTTACCTTCAGTGTGACTAGCTCTTTACTTCTGGTGCTCTTCTTTTTCTTATCGAACATCTTTTTAATTAAACCTCAAATTGTTTAACATTAGAACTGCAATCCCTCCTTTCTTTCTGTTTGCATTTCTTTGGCATACCTTTGCCCATCTTTTCTGAGATGTTCTCAATCAATTTGTTTTAGATGTGTCTCATTTAAAGGCATTTTAAGTGTTGCTTCAAGATCTAATCTAAAAGAACTTTTAATATAAAAGTTTAGTTCATTTACATTTAGCATATATATATAGCAGTTTTCTACTTCCTTTTGAAACAGCCACCACTTAAAGTTCACTTAGGGGTTGAGCTCATATGGATTCTGGAAGTAACTTTTAAGTTCATTTTTTTCCCTAAGAATTCATTACTAAAAAAGAATAAATCATCCATATAGCACATGTAAGGAAATAATGCTTAGATGTATAATATTCAATAATGGCCCTTGAAGTAGCTTTAGATATTCTGTTTCCTGGTAGGCAGGCATTAAGGCCCATGGTCATCGGCCAGGTATCCATTTAGTAACACTGAACCATCATGCAGGAATACTACATACTACCCATAAATATTATAAAGACACTCAGCCTAATTTAAATTTGAATGCTCACCAATTAAGTAAAAAAGATAAAAGGTACACTATGATAGTAGGTGCATGAAAAATACCACATACCTTGCTCCAAGGCGTTTTGCTAAGAATATCAATGATTCTTTTTCTACTCCTGTACACTGGCTGAATGAAATAACACAATCCTCTAAAGGAGTCGTTCCTGCCATTAGTGAGACTGGCGTGAAGAGAGGATTTGACTTCGGATCAAGTAAAGTCTGACAGTCTAAACAAATTGCCTTTTAAAAACAAGAGAAACAGTAACAGCAACCTGAAATAAGCAACCAGTGGTTAATACTGGGTTAGTTACAGTAGCAGTAATTTTAGTTTAGATGAAAAGCAATTTTACTTTTTTAAAAATTTTTTTTAATTTTTATTTATTTCTAGGAGAGAGAGAGAGCAAGCGCGCGCACGCGAGCGAGTGCGTGAGCAGCGGAGGGTCAGATAGAGGGGGAGATACAGACTCTGAAATAGGCTCCAGGCTCTGAGCTGGCAGTCAGCGCAGAGCCCGACGCGGGGCTCGAACCCACGAACCGCGAGATCATGACCTAAACGAAAGTCGGATGCTTAACCAACTAGGCCACCCAGGCACCCCAAGCAATTTCTCATTCTCAGTGTATTCCAAATTATAGTACTAAAAAAAAATCAAATCATTATATAGGATGTTAAGATCAGTCAGGTTTAACATTAAAATTATGAAATATTGCTTTAAATTTTTGTTCTCCCAAAGTATTAGTTTTTAAAATTTCCTCTTAATTCTTGGAAAGTTTAAAAAAAATGGTGAAGTTACCAGTGTTGAGCCAGTGACAGAACAATACAAAAGTGCCTGTCATGCTTTGGTTGTGAGAAAACAAGTAAGACTGAACCAGCATGAGGTGACCTGGAGTAACTTTCTTAGAAGGAAAGTTGCTTTTCTGGCCCCGGGGAAACAATAAGCTCTACTCTACCAGGATCAGGACCAAGAAGCTTGCACATTTTCAGGTCTTAGAATTTCTTTTGCTAAAAGCAAAATCTAAACTGTGCTCAAACATAAATGCCAATATACCTAAATTGCACCGCACTGCCTAGGAAATACACATGAACACTTTCGGCATCTGACATCCTTCAACACTACATTTCAACTACTCCAGGGTTTTCTTACCAGCCACATATTTGTAACGACTTCTCCCACAGTTGCCTCTACTTCACATCCCAGCAGAGGAACCACAGCATAATCAGCAACATTTCTGCTCTGAAGGGAGATAATTTTTCCAGCATTTTCTCTTATGATGCTTACAATATTAGATTCAGTTTCATCACTAAAACCTGCAATAAGGAAACTCTTTTGGCTAAATAAACCTTCTTCAGAAATTGTAGAAGCATCAGCATGGCAATGAGTGACAGAAGACTGGTTTTCTTCTTGCAGGGAAATATGAGTAGAGTCATTAAAGGGCTCAACTTCAGACTTCGCAGTTTCAACTGGAAAAGACAAGGAAATGTTTTCTAGCAGATAATTTTTTTTTAAGGTAACATGGAGCCTAAGAATTGTGACCACACTTACATAAACTAAGGCTCGGTAAGTACACAATGAAGAAAAGACATGAACCAGAGTATTGTCAGTGTTTCTATCTTCCAATAGGAATGATAACAGCAATCATGCTACAGTTCTAAATGTTCCTAGTATACTAAAAACTTCCAAATAGCTGAAAATTTTGAAGCTCCAATAATTCTCTGGGCCTATCTCAGTTCCAAAACTGGTTTCAATAATTCACAACAGAATAGAGAAAATATCATTAAGGAAAAAAAAACCAGAAGTAAACTCTTAAGATTTTCATATTGATATTGCAGCTACTTAGCTACTACTATATGGATTTGAGAGAACTGATTAAGAACCCGAGCAAATGGTCTCAACTATTTCATTTTAGAATCAAGTTGGCTGATAGGTGGGCAGGAAAAAAACACCTGTGTGTAAAAACATAAATGTCAGAAACTAAAATATATAATCCCTACTATGGAATAAACATTGTCAAATCAAGGCTAAAAGTTTAAAAGGTCAAAACTCAGTAAGTTTTTTAGAAACTCTAGTGGTGTTATGTATAGGGATTGGCAAACTATAGCTTAGGGGCCAAACTGGGCCCATAGCTTGTGAGTTAAAAATAGTTTTTAGGGGCGCCTGGGTGGCTCAGTCGGTTAAGCATCTGACTTTGGCTCAGGTCATGATCTCACAATTCATGGGCTCGAGCCCCGCGTCAGGCTCTCTGCTGACAGCTCAGAGCCTGGAGCCTGCTTCAGATTCTGTGTGTGTGTCTCTCTCTGGCCCTACCCCGCTCATGCTCGTTTCTCTCTCTCTCAAATAAACATTTAAAAAAATGGCTTTTATATTTTTAAATGGTTGTAAAAACAATCAAAACAAAATAGAATACAGAGACAAAATATGACTGACAAAGCCTAAAGTATTTACCATCCAGTCCTTTACAAGTTTGCCACTGCTTTATGGATCTAAACAAGCCTGGAAGCTATTGACGGATTCTTCATTTATTCATCTGTATTGGCAGTGTGCTGAGATCCTTTACATGCATGTAATCAGTGCTTGCCACACTATGAGGTTGATTTAATACCAGTATATCTATACCCTTTCTTCAAGAGGAATCTCAGGTTTAAGGAAGTTAAGTAATTTGCCTAAAGTCATACAGTTAACTGGCAGAAATGATAGCCATGGCTGACTTTAGAGTCCATATTATTATAGTGCCACCTTCTCATTTCTATCCTCATTTCCAATAGACATTAATATCATAATTTTTAAACCATTGTCATATAAAATAAAACTTGTAAAACTTTATAAAAAATTTTTCCTACTTCATACAAGCATTTAGGTTACTCTTATTGATACTCTGAAGAAGCACAGTTTTATCTAGAGCATTTACTGATCATTAGATCAGAACACTCTTTGGCCTTCAGTTTCATTATATAAAGAAAAAGAGTTAATAGTGTATTTATAATTTCAGAAATTATGTGAGGATTCATAAGCTTAGAAGGAAACAAAGGAGATATGATACACAAAGGCAATATGAAAATACAAAATATCCTGGGAAGTATTATTTATAATAGCTATTCTTTTTTATTTTTAATTTAAATTCAAGTTAGTTAACATATAGAGTAGTACTGGTTTCAGGAAAAGAATTTAGTGCTTCATCACTTAGATATAACACCTAGTGCTCATCCAAACAAGCGCCCTCCTTAATGCCCATCACCCATGTAGCTCATTCCTCCACCCACTTCCCCTCCAGCAACCCTCAGTTTGTTCTCTGTATTTAAAAGTCTCTTAGGGTTTGCCTCCCTGTTTTAAAATAGCTATTCTTAATACAAAAAGCCTTTTTTGCATTTATAATTATTTTCCAATCACATCTAGAAGGGAAAAGAAACAACTTTGTTTGATGTCTATATCCTGCTGGTGAAATGGAAGATGGAAACCATGTGGAATTTTAAACTAATACATAAAAAAAAACCTGGCAAAACTAAGTTCTTATAAGCTGTAAGTAAAACCCTCAAGTTATTAGCATTTTCTACAGTGGTCCTTTCCATTTATTTAAGCGACAGAACCGCTTTTTCCATCAGATCTCATTTAGGAGCTCAACAGACACTTCTTGATAAACCAAATACTGAATAGGCATTCTCAAAAATAATTTTGCTTTAAGAACTATAAAATACTTGATTACATTCTTTCTAAGGGGCTTGGGGATTGTGAGGTTCACTATCATTAAACCCTTTCAAAGTAAGTAGACAAATAACTGCCAGAGAAAGGAAGATTTGAGAAACTAATCACCTGGTTCCACCAAGTACCCCTGGCTGAAGGATAATGCATAGAACTGCTTTGAGTCAATCTGTGGCTTTGCATGCCAAAACATCCTAGAACCTGAGGATCTCCTGACATAATGTACTACTAAAACATAAACAAATAGGCTGACAAAAACCAATTTTTCAATATACCATTAACAGAAATAGTGTGGGTAAAAAAAAAAAAAAACAAAAAAACAAAAACCAAACAAACCAACCCAAAATTGGACTGGTAATAAGGAAAGAAATTAAATCAGTAATCAAAAAACTCCCAACACACAAAAGCCCAGGTTCGGACAGCTCCACAGGTGAGTTCTACTAAACATTTAAAAAAGAGAAAAAACCTATTCTTCTTAAACTATACCAAAAGATAGATAAGGAAGGACAACTTTGGAATTCATTCTATGAGGCCAGCATTATCCTGATACTAAAACTAGATAAAGACACCACTAAAAAAAAGAACCACAGGCCAATAACCCTGATAAACATGAATGCAAAATCATGCAAAATAAAATATCAGCAAACTAATTCAACAATACATTCAAAAAACCTTTCACCACAATCAAGTGGGATTTATTCCTGGATGGTTGATATTAACAAATCAATCAACACATCACATCAACAAGAGAAAGATGAAAATCATATGATCATTTCAATAGACAAAGAAAAAGCACTTGACAAAGTAGGACAATCACTGATGGTAAAACCTCTCAACAAAGTAGGTCTAGAGGGAATATACCTCAACATAATAAAGGCCATTTATGAGAAACACAGAGCTAATATCATCCTTAATGGGGAAAAACAGAACTTTTCCCCAAAGGTCAGGAACAAGATAAGGGTATCCACTCTTATCACTTTTATTCACCATAGTACTGGAAGTCCTAGTCACAGCAATCAGATGAAAAAAAAAAAAAAAGGCATCCAAATAGGTAAAGAAGAAGCAAAACTTTTACCATTTGCCAATGACATAATACTATATATAGAAAACCTGAAAGAATCCATCAAAACATACTAGAATTGATAAACAAATTCAGTAAAGTTTCAGGATACAAAAATCTGTCCCATTTCTATGCACCAATAATGAAGCAGCAGAAAGAGGACTAAGAAAACAGTACTACTTAATAAGATACCTGGGAATAAGTATAACCAAAAAGGTACAAGACCTGTACTCTAAAAACTATGTAACACTGATTAAAGAAACTGAAGACAACACAAGAAAATGGAAAGACATTCCATGCTCATGGATTGGAAGAACATTGTTAAAATGTCACTATCCAAAGCAATGTACACATTTAATGCAACTCCTATTAAAAAATCAATAGCATTTTTCACACAACTAGAACAAATAATTCTAAAATTTGTATGGAATCACAAAAGACCTCAAAAAGCCAAAAGAATCCTGAAAAAGAAAAGCAAAAGCTGGAGTTATCACAATTCTAAGTCTTCAAGTTATATTACAAAGGTATAGTCATCAAGACAGTATGGCACTGGCACAAAAACAGGCACACAGGTCAGTGGAATAGAATAGAAAATTCAGAAATAAACCCATAATTACGTAATCTTTGACAAAGCAGAAAGTAATATCCGATGGGAAAGAGTCTCTTCAACAAATGGTGCTGGGAAAACTTGACTGCAATGTACAAAAGAATGAAATTGGACCACTTTCTTATATCATACACAAAAATGGATTAAAGACCTAAATGTGAGACCTGAAACTATAAAATTCCTAGAAAACAACACAGACAGTAACCTCTTTGACACAGGCCATAAAAACTTCTTTCTAGATAGGTCTCCCGAGGCAAGAGAAACAAAAGCAAAAATATACTATTGGGATTACATCAAAATAAAGAGCTTCTGCAGAGAAGAAAAAAATCAACAAAACTAAAAGGCAGCCTATGAAATGGGAAGATATTTGCAAGTGACATTTCCAATAAAGGATTAGTATCCAAAATATATAAAGAACTTCTACAACTCAACACCCAAAAAGCAAATCCAATTAAAAAATGGGCAGAAGATGGGGCGCCTGGGTGGCTTAGTTGGTTAAGCATCCGACTTTCGCTTAGGTCATGATCTCGCGGTTCGTGGGTTCGAGCCCCGCGTCGGGCTCTGTGTTGACTGCCAGCTCAGAGCCTGGAGCCTGTTTCAGTCTGTGACTCCCTCTCTCTCTGACCCTCCCCTGCTCGCGCTGTCTCTCTCTCTCTCCTAGAAATAAATAAAACATTTAAAAAAAAAAAATGGGCAGAAGATATGAAGAAGACGGTTCACTTCTCTAAAGAAGAAGACGGTTAAAGATGTCTAAAGATGGTCAAAAGACATATGAAGAGATGGTCACTATCACTATCAGGGAAATGCAAATCAAAACTGCAATGTGTTATCAACTCACATGTCAGAAAGGCTAAAATCAAAAACACTAGAAACAAATTGTGGTTGAGAACGTGAACAAACGGGAACCCTTATGCACTGTTGGTGGGAATGCAACTGG
Source organism: Hyaena hyaena (assembly GCF_003009895.1). Lineage (NCBI taxonomy): Eukaryota > Metazoa > Chordata > Mammalia > Carnivora > Hyaenidae > Hyaena > Hyaena hyaena. Next base: position 1,154,425 of record NW_024080865.1, on the reverse strand, counting down.
TGGAGCAACTGTAGAAAACAGTACGGAGGTTCCTCAAAAAGTTAAAAATATACCCTATGATCCAGCACTTGCATTACTAGGCATTTATCCTAAGGATACAAGAACACTAATCCAAAGGGATCCAAGAGCCCCTATGTTGACGGCAGCATTATTTACAACCGACAAGATATGGAAGCAACTCAAGTATCCAAGATTGATGAATGGATAAAGATGTAGTGTGGGCATGCACCTGCATGTGTGTGTAACACACACATACACACACACAAATGGAGTATAATTCAGCTATCAAAAAGAATGAAATCTTGCCATTTGCAATGACACTGATGAAGCTAGAGAATATAATGCCAAGCAAATCAAGTAACTGAAAGACAAATACCATATAATTTCACTCATATGTAGAATTTAAGAAAGATAACAATGAGACAAAAGGAAAAAAATAAGAGAGACAGGGGTGCCTGGGTAGCTCAGTCAGTTAAGCCTCCAACCCTTGATTTGGCTCAGCTCATGATCCCAGGGGTTCATGAGTTTGAGCCCCAAGTCAGTCTCTGCACTAGCAGACAAGAGTCTGTTTGGGATTCTTTCCCTTTCCCTCTCTCTGCCCCTCCCCTGCTTGTGCTCTTTCTCACTCTCTCCTAGAAATAAATAAAACATTTAAAAAAAAAAAAATGGGCAGAAGATATGAAGAAGACGGTTCACTTCTCTAAAGAAGAAGACGGTTAAAGATGTCTAAAGATGGTCAAAAGACATATGAAGAGATGGTCACTATCACTATCAGGGAAATGCAAATCAAAACTGCAATGTGTTATCAACTCACATGTCAGAAAGGCTAAAATCAAAAACACTAGAAACAAATTGTGGTTGAGAACGTGAACAAACGGGAACCCTTATGCACTGTTGGTGGGAATGCAACTGGTGGAGCAACTGTAGAAAACAGTACGGAGGTTCCTCAAAAAGTTAAAAATATACCCTATGATCCAGCACTTGCATTACTAGGCATTTATCCTAAGGATACAAGAACACTAATCCAAAGGGATCCAAGAGCCCCTATGTTGACGGCAGCATTATTTACAACCGACAAGATACGGAAGCAACTCAAGTATCCAAGATTGATGAATGGATAAAGATGTAGTGTGGGCATGCACCTGCATGTGTGTGTAACACACACATACACACACACAAATGGAGTATAATTCAGCTATCAAAAAGAATGAAATCTTGCCATTTGCAATGACACAGATGAAGCTAGAGAATATAATGCCAAGCAAATCAAGTAACTGAAAGACAAATACCATATAATTTCACTCATATGTAGAATTTAAGAAAGATAACAATGAGACAAAAGGAAAAAAATAAGAGAGACAGGGGTGCCTGGGTAGCTCAGTCAGTTAAGCCTCCAACCCTTGATTTGGCTCAGCTCATGATCCCAGGGGTTCATGAGTTTGAGCCCCAAGTCAGTCTCTGCACTAGCAGACAAGAGTCTGTTTGGGATTCTTTCCCTTTCCCTCTCTCTGCCCCTCCCCTGCTTGTGCTCTTTCTCAAAAAAACAAAAAAAAAAAAAAAAAAAGTAATAAGAAAGATAAAGCAAGAAAGAGATTCTTAAGTAGAGAGAAATGGTGTTTATTGGAGGGGAGGGGAGTCAGGAGATGAGTTAAACAGCTGACTGGGATTAAGGAGTGCACTTGCCATGATGTGCACCAGGTGAAGCATGGACTTATTTAATCACTAGATTGTATATATGAAACTAGCATAACATGTTAACTCACTGGAATTAAAAAAAATAAAAAAGATAAAATACTGCAAATTCCCTCCTAGAAATATGATAGGCTAGACATTCAAAACCCTCTCATTAAAAGCACTTGAAAATACAGGATAAAATATTAAAGGCATCAGTACAAATGCAGAACTGAATTTTCAAGAAAGCAAGGGAAATCCTCAAGGACTGAAAATGAAGTAATAGCTTGAACCCAGAGCAGAGTGGTTACTAAATCTTTTTTTTTTAATTGTATAATATTTATATATTTATAGCTCTCTCTACTTTTATTTATTTTTATTTTTTATTTTATTTTTACAAAGTTTGTCAAATTAGTTTCCACATAACACCCAGTGCTCATCCCCACCAGTGCCCTTCTCCATGCCCAACCCCCCTCTCCCCCACATCCATCAGTCCTCAGTTTTTGTCAGCATTCAAGAGTCTCTCATGATCTGCCTCTCTCCCTTTCCCCCACCATTTCCCCCCTTCTTCCTTAGTTAAGTTCCTCCTAATCCTCCTATACATGCAAACATATATTTGTCCTTCTCTGCCTGACTTATTTCGCTCAGCATAACACCCTCAAGGTCCATTCATGTTGCTACACATGGCCAGATTTCATTGTTTCTCACTGCCATGTAGTATTCCTGATATAGATAAACCACATCTTCTTGATCCATTCATCTGTTGATGGACATTTAGGCTCTTTCCATGTTTTAGCTATTGTGGAGAGTGCTGCTATGAACATTGGGGTACATGTGATCCTATGCCTCAGCATTTCTGTATCCCTTGGGTAAATTCCTAGCAGTGCTATTGCTGGGCCATAGGGGAGTTCTATTGTTAGTTTCCTGGGGAAACTCCACACTGTTTTCCAGAGGGGCTGTACCAGTTTGCATTCCCACCAACAGTGTAGGAGGGTGCCTGTTTCTCCACATCCTCGCCAGCATCTAGAGTTCTCTGATTTGCTCATTTTAGCCACTCTGACTGGCGTGAGGTGGTATCTCAGTGTGGTTTTGATTTGTATTTCCCTGATGAGGAGGGATGCTGAGCATCGTTTCATGTGTCTGTTGGCCATCTGGATGTCCTCTTNTTGGTTGCCTATTAATTTTCTGGGTTGTTTCCTTGGCTGTGCAGAAGCTTTTAATCTTGATGAGGTCCCAGTCATTTATTTTTGCTTTTGATTCCCTTGCTTTTGGGGATGTGTCAAGTAAGAAGTTGCTGCGGTGGAGGTCAAGGGGGTTGTTTCCTGCTTTCTCCTTTAGGGTGCTGATAGTTTCCTGTCTCACGTTCAGGTCCTTTATCCATTTTGAGTTGATTTTTGTGCATGGTGTGAGAAAATGATCTAGTTTCATTCTTCTGCATATTGCTGTCCAGTTCTCCCAACACCATTTGTTAAAAAGGCTGTCTTTTTTCCACTGGATATTCTTTCCTGCTTTGTCAAAGATTAGTTCGCTGTATACTTTTGGGTGAGTGGTTACTAAATCTAATGGTCACCCTGAATCTAGTTTTCCAGAAACTTAGACTCTCAGAATTTATGAACATCACATGGAGGGAAACAAGTTAAGCCTTTGGTCTCACACAAATTAGAGGTGGGGCGGAGTACACAATGAGGAAACAAACCCAGAAACCCTAAAGGAAAATGCCTTTAGTTACAATGCAGACCAAAATCAACCAAACAACAAAAAATCTACCTTGCAAAGGAGATGACCAGTATACTTGACTTTGGCTTTGGGTCAAGGGGGAAAAAAACATCTCTCCTGAGAATTTGTTATCATAGGCTGGGTCCTCAAAGTAGGTAAGGGTACAAATTTACACTAGCCTGGTCCAAAAAACATCCAGCCATAAACTGAGATGTGTCCTGAGTTGGTAAATTCTTAGACTTTTGGCAGATTTAAATATGAACCCTTTCTAGAGGAAGAAACCCTCACCTTCAAGCTTCTTAGAATTCCCAGAGTTCTAATAAGAATGAGTTTACAATATCACAAAGACATGAAGAAACTAGGCATCATGACAAAAAAGAGAACTACTTCTCCCCTCCATTCAGATACTGCAGTATGTTTAATGTGTTTCAAGAAATAATTAACAAGACATGAATACAGAATAAGATTATTAAAAGAACCAGAACTTCTAAGAACTGAAAAAAATAATTATCGAAATAAAAAAATGAATGGGTTAAACACATTAGGCAATAGTTGAACAGAGAAACAGTGATGTGGAAGGAAATCCTGAAGAGATTACACATAGTAAATCACAGAAAGACAAAAAGATGAAGTTAGAAGAGCAGGTTAAGTGATCCACACACAGAGCTAATGGGAGTTAGAAAATATAGAGAGTGGGGAAGAAGCAATATTCAAAGAGGTAACAGATGAAAAATTTCCTACAAAAGAATAACAATTAGACTGAATGACTTCTTATCCACCAGCCACAGAAACAGAGGACGATAAAGTAACATCTCCAAAGAGCTCAAAGAAACTGTCTAGGACTATATTCAGAGCAGAACTATTTTTTAAGGCAAAGGCAAAATAAAGACATTAACAGAAACTGAAGGAATTTCTAAAAGATAGATTTTATAGGAGGAAAGAAAATGATTCCAGAGAGGTCTCAGATGCAACAAGAAATGGGAAGCAAAGAAATCGCTAAACATGTTGGTAAGTCAAAACAAATATGGGCCACACAAAACAATTGAGTGTCTAATTGTGAGATTAAAAAAGACAATGAAAATACTAGCCCCAATCACATAAACGGAGTATACTAGTGACTGTGTGTAGAGGGGTCTGATTAGCAATGATGCTGAAGACAGTGTTATAATATTCTTGTATTCAAGATGAAGATCAAAATTCTGATTACCTTTAGATTTCAAGTTATGAGGCACCTTTAAGTTCCAAGGGTAATCACTGAAAATAACAGATCTAACTTCTACATTAGTGGAAGGAAGACAGGGAATTGGGAGACTGAGGTTAAGACGGGGCAAGCTCAAGCTATCCAAAAGAAGGCAAAAATGTTAAACAAGGAAGCATAAAAAATGGGACAGAAGGCACAAAATAAGATGATATAAAATAAAAAAAAATATATCACACATAACAATAAATGTAAATTGACCAGATTTATAGTTAACAAGTCAGTCACACTAAGTAAATACTGACTCACATGAGGCAAGGATAGTTGTATTAGTATCAGATAAAACAGATTTTAAGGAAAAAAATGAGGATCGTCATGTAATAAAACATCAAGATGTATTAAAAAATTAAATCTGATAGAACTACATGGAGAAACGATCAAAGCCACCATGATGGTGGTGGAATTTAACATCTCTATTTCATTCATTCAGACAGAGCAGACAAAATGTGGTGTCATATGCATGTATAGAAACGTCCATGCAATCACAGAGGCATGGGTAAGAACAATCTCAGCAGTACTGTATGCACTGGCAAAACAAACAAACAAAAAAAAGACAATAAAAATGTCTATAGGTGGGAAAATGGATAAATGGTGGTGTATTCACAACTAGTTACTTGGATTAGATCAATTTCTCTCATGGTTGGAGAATAGCAAAAAAGTACTTACCATATGTCATTTACATAAGTTAAAATACACAGAAATTAAAGAAGATATACATTGAATACAGATATATACACATGTAAACTACAAGGAAAATGGGGAGACTCACAGGAGGCTTTTGGTATCGTAGAATATTCTATTTTTTTATACGTTGGTAGTAGCATATGGCTATGCATCACATTATTCTTTGTATCTTTTTTCAATGTATTAAATATTTCATAATAACTTTTTCTTTAAAAAGAAGAAATGCTGCTCACAACTCGTCACTGGCAGTTTTCCTTCCCATTCTGGGAAGACTACATACGAGGTCACAGTCCACAGTGCAGCACTGTACGCATTAAAGATCACAATAACCAAGTAAGAGGTAATTAATTACAAGGTTAAAATAGAACTTCATGCTGTTTGTTACAAACTCACACAAAGTGAGGCTGATATATAAAACAGATCAAAGTGGAGACAGTGAGTTAAAGAGAGAAGAGGAGGTCAGAGGGTTCAGCACCCCTTGGCCTTTCCTGCTTACAAAAAGTAACAAACATAAAAATTAAGGAAAGAAAAGGTTTAACTTAAAATCTAGAAAACCTGGTAGAAATCACATATGTATGTATTCTACATCTAAAACACTTCTTAATGACTGTAAACAATAATCAACTATTTATTACCTCCTGTTGTGTTATTATTTACATATTGAGAAAGCAGATCTTCATCAGCTTGCTCATGTTTTCCGTCAGGAGTACCGTCTTTCTTGGAGAAGCTGTTGTTCTTTTTTAAAAGGGCTGTTTGACTTTCAGGTTTATCGGAAACCGGAATTTCCACTGGCTGGTAGTTAGCATGGATATATGGCTCTTCAGGAAGCATATAACCTTTACTAAAACACTCCAGCAACCATTTTGCTCCCACTACATGAGGCCTACAAAAATAGCACATAATTATATATTAGTTTAAACTATAAAGACCATCATCCCACTCGCCATGCAGTTTCTATAACTGCGTGGATATGCAATTTTGAGAAAAATCATTACAAAGTAGAAAATGCTTTGAGATATAAAAACTGACAAAACCTGTGGGCCGATTTATCCCAAAACTGCTTCAATTCATCATCATAATCTCCCACAATAACATGAGTTACATCTTCATTGAGCTGATTAAAACGAACTCCACCTCCACTGTTAATAAGCCTTCTCAGTTTATCTAGCTTTCTGCCACTAAAACCGCAAAGATATATCTGCAAAGAAAGAAAATATTTACTTTAGATTAATGCATTGAAGATGGTTTATTTCTCAACAGAAACACAATTATTAAAAAAAATATAAATCTACTGTGTATAAGACAACTCGTATACATTTAAAATACATTAAGAATGGAATATATTCTGAAACTTCAATTTTTTTTAATTCTGAATTTTTTATTAGTACTTCTTCACAGTTCTATAGCATCATCATTCTTCACAGTAGACACCTGATATGTATTTTGAGGCTTTAATAAAATAGAAGCTAGAATTCAAGTATCTTTTGAATATTAGTGCACAAAAATGTTTAAAATACAGATAGCTTCTTAAATACTAAAGATCTTACTATTTGTAAATTTTAGATTATAGAAATAAACTGGACTTTATATGTCTGAATTCAGAAAGACAGGGTTTAAATTTTGGTTCGGCTGCCAATAATTAACTACATGACCATGATAAGTTACTTAGGCTCTCTAAATCAAATTTCCTACCCATAAATTGAGATACCTTTTACACAGATTTGATTACACAAGATAATTTAAGTCAAGCTGAGGGCACTGCTTTGATAATACATATACAATAATTTATTTAAACTATGTATTTAAACCAAATTTAATAAATAAAAAAATCTTTTTCATCACTATTTTACATGTGGCTTTAAAAAAATTTCTTACAAATGACAAATCTATTCCTAACTGAATTTATATCCCAAATTAAATAACCTCCATTATTAGCATATATTTTAACAAAAATGAGGAATCCTAAATTTCCTATAAAAATAATTAAGAGTCATATCCAGAATTGGCAGGGTCTAGGATAAAAAGATTATACAGGACACTCTCTGTTCTGCTAATAAGTTTAAAAAAAATTTTTTTTAATGTTTATTCATTTTTGAGAGACAGAGAGAGATGGAACATGAGTAGGGGAAGGGCAGAGAAAAAGTGGAAGATAGAGAATCCAAAGCAGGCTTCAGGCTCTGAGCTGTCAGCACAGAGCCGGATACGGGGCTTGAACTCATGAGCCATGAGATCACGACCTGAGTGGAAGCTGGACACTTAACCAACTGAGCCAACCAGGTGCCCCATAAGTTGTTAAGTTTTAAAAGTATAGAAGGGGGGGGCGCCTGGGTGGCTTAGTCGGTTAAGCGTCCGACTTTCGCTTAGGTCATGATCTCACGGTTTGTGGGTTCGAGCCCCACGTCGGGCTCTGTGCTGACTGCCAGCTCAGAGCCTGGAGCCTGTTTCAGTCTGTGATTCCCTCTCTCTCTGACCCTCCCCTGCTCACGCTGTGTCTCTCTCTCTCTCCTAGAAATAAATAAAAAACANAAAAAAAAAAAAAAAAATAAAAAAAAAAAAAAAAAAAAGGATTAGAAGGGTAAGGTAATGTGCCCAATTTCTTCTCTTAACAATAAAACGGGGTTAAATCTTTGCTACTGAGAATTAACATATAGCCTATATACTGTACAAGTAGGAAAATTATATATATTTATATATTTTTTAAAGTTTATTTGCCAGGTGAGTCCTGAGAAACCCATGGAAATGGACCATGAGGGAGGCTCATTTTGAGAGAGAGTGAACGTGCAAGTGGTGATAGGGCAGAGAGAGAGGAGGAGAAAGACAAAACTGCTGACAGCATGGAGCCTGATGCAGGGCTGGATCCCACAAACCGTGAGATCATGACTGGAGGTGAAATCAAGAGTTGGACACTTAACTGACTGAGCCACCCAGCCATGCCTACAAGTAGAAATATATTAAATAAGTACTCAGCTCTAGGAGATATATAGCATATGGTATTTTTGTTAAGGCACTTATAAGATATTCGTACATTAAAAAATTAAGTAGCCCAAGGGACGTTAAACAAAGCACTACGTCTAATGGTTAGGAATATAGGATTTGGAGTAGATGGCTGTCTACTTAATGTCTGTGTGATTCTAAACAAGAATTTTAATCTGCTAAGCCTCAGCCTCAAGGTAATACCCATTTTAGAGTTGCGGGAATTAAATGAGATTATATACAACATATTAATATATACGGATTGATTAGCAAAGTATAGCATACCAGAAACACTTATAAAGTGACAGTTATAAATGAAAATCCATTAAGTGGCTCAGAAACGAAGTGCTCTCAAAACGGAGTAGAAAAATTACTGTACTTAGGACAGCTCAGAATTGAAAATAATAAAAACTCTGAAAGCTACAAATGAAGGCACATCCCAGGCAGAGACCCTGACAGCTGAAGGACAGACATGGCCTAATGTCTGCATCTGCTTAGCTAGGCGGAAGGGCTTATGCAGATAAGGAGCAAGCCCAACTCTGAGGCGTCTTCAAAGTTAGGCTAGGTAGTACTGATATCTAATTTCACTGCATGTATTACACAACAAAGACCTACCCGACAACCATCTAATAAATCTTCAGGTGCTTGAAATGCACTGACATCCAGATTTTCTAGATTTTCAAGTGTAGGCTCCACTTTGCTATTAAGAACTGAATTACATATCGATTCATTTATGCAACTTGCATTGATGTTGGAAATATGGCTGACATCTGAAAGAGTACGACCTACATATCAAACAAAGATATAGAAATTTATGGAGATAAAAATGTGATTACTTATTTTTCTATAGATTAACTTTTCTTATACACAAAGGGCTGTAGAATTCCAAAGTGTGTAATTTCCAAAGTAAGATTCAAATGTTTTTACCGAAGTCTTAGTGGCCAAGTATAAGAAAAAAAATGAAACTGTTTCATATCTTATTCAAATAAAAATATATCTAATACATTTTAATTGTGGCTTGCTTCCATTAAAAATCTGAAGTTATTGGCTGTAGGGTCCAGGAAAGAAAAAAGCATAACATCTGCTAAATCACCAACATGGCACCTATAAGACAGAAATGGTTTTAAATTTTTCTATTAATACCGATGGTTTCTAACAATTGCAGCAAACTAATAAAAACGTCTTACTATTTGGACATTGTCGAGTTTTGAAAAATTCTTTCAAGTCCTTAGTATTCTTGATTTCTTTAATCCTCTTTTGCATTCAATCAAAAAGAAAAAAAATATTCGTTATAAAAAATACATTATAAAAAGAAATGCCAGGAGTTCTGGACTAATTTTCATATAATTTAGTTATTATACAATTATGCCTGGGAGCATATCAACAAAGGATGACATTCCTTACTATATCTCACTGATTCTATTTACAAATCAATTCTTACATAGAAAACAGTGTTAAAGATGACTGTTTAATTTCACTGAGACTTACTATCAACTGTGTTGATCTGGCCAGTAGGAGTGGAAGTATCAGGCACAGTCTTTGTTTCCGGTCTAGGCTCTGTCTTGTATATGGATTCATCCTGACAAAAACCTTTGTCAACACTGTCAAAAAACCACTGTGTGGTCACACAGTGTACATTCCATTTCTTGGCACATTCATATTTTTGACCTATTATGTTCATTAAGAAATAAAGAAAGAAATGTAAACCATTAAAATTTCTCTGTAGAAATATTCAAAGTAGGACAGGTTATGGGAAAAAACTCACCTGAAACAAAATTAAAGTTACCACTAATTATTCTTACTTTCAAACAGTATGCTATACAGTATATTAAAAAATATTTTAAGTTATTACCCAATTATATTTTCCATGTGTTGTGTAAATACACATGCCATAAAGGGGGTTTAATCTCTAAAACCTGAGTAATTTATGGGGCACCTGGGTGGCTCATTCAGTTGAGAGTCCAACTCCAGATTTAGGCTCAGGTCATGATCTCAGTTTGTGGGTTTGAGCCCCATGTTGGGTTCTGTGCTAACAGCACAGAGCCTGCTTGGGATTCTCTCCCTCTTTGTCCCTCCACTGATCGTGCTCTCTCTCAAAATAAATAACTACACATTTTTAAAAATAAAATAAAACTGAGGAATAAATGTAGGGTAACTGAAATATTAGACTTGGTTTGAGTATAGCCTCCATTGCTAAATTTCTTTAAACCAGTTTCTTAATCTGTAATCGGGGAATAATTCAAAGAAGTGTGTGGGTTTAGTAAGACTGCAGAAAACAACTGTGAAGATTGTAAATGCCTATAATACTAAAAAAATACCATTTTTGGGGTGCCTGGGTGGCTTAGTCAATTAAACATCACTTTGGCTCAGGTCATGATCTCATGATTTGTGAGTCTGAGTCTGACATCAGGCTCTGTGCTGATACTTTAAGCCTGCTTGGGATTCTGTCTCCTTACCTCTCTGCTCCTACCCCACATAAGATCTCTCTCTCAAAAATAAACGAGTAAACTTAAAAAACATATATACCATCTTTGAATAGATTATTCCAATGTCAACAGGATTCAACTTGAAGTGCAAATAGGCAAATAAATTATAGCTTTAAAATCTTTTTATTGCCTTAAAACAACTTTTAACACAATGTACTTTGAAATAGTATCATAGAGAAATTGAGGTCAGAATGTAATAAACAGTAACACGAGAGGATTTTTTTGGACATTCTTAAGAGCCAAGGGATAACCTGCCTTCAGATTCAGAAATCCAATCGCAATTACCAATGCTACTCACAGTATCATAATTGGCTATACCTAAAGTTCTGATTTAAGGACAATTACCAATTACTTTTAGCAGTTGTCTAGTTTTGTCTCTTATCTAGGTAGTTTATTAAAACACAGAAAAAAGAGATAATAAAAGCATTAAGAAAATTCTTCTCTCATCAATTTGTACATATTTTAAGGGAACTGGTTAAAAAAACCCAAAACTTCCACAATAGATATAAAGGTTACAGGACACCAAAATTAAATGAAATTTTAAGGAGTTATTTTTTACTGGTAATGTATTTTTCTTTTAAATTTTTGTTTTTAATTTTTAAATGTTTTTTTATTTATTTGTTGAGAGTCAGAGAGAGACAGCGCCAGCAGGGGAGAGTCAGAGAGAGAAAGAGAGATACAGAATCTTAAGACAGTCTCCAAGCTCTGAGCTAGCTATTAGCACAGAGCCCGACACAGGGCTCGAACCCACAAACTGTGAGATCATGACCTGAGCCGAAGTCGAACGCTTAACCGACTGAGCCACCCAGGCGCCCCATTAGTTTTTTGGGTTTTTTTTTTAATATTCATTTATTTATTTTGAGAGAAAGCGCACATGTGAAAGTGCAGGAGGGGCAGAGAGAAAGGGAGAGAGAGAATCCCAAGTAGGTTCCGCATCGACAGCAAAGAGCCAACTTTGGAGCTTGATCCCATGAACTGAGAGATCACAACCTGAGCTGAAACCGAGTTAGAGGCTCAACCAACTCAACACCCCAGGTGCCCCTGGTAATGAATTTTCTTCTTTTAACTGCCTTGTGTGCTGCAAGGTATATCTTCAAGTTACAACTTGTAATTCATCTAATAAAGCTGATTTGTTCAATTAAAAACTAAGCCAAGCCTTTTGTCGTTAGAAATGTAATTTAGCTACATCTATCCAAATTTCTTGTCCTATAAGTTTTTTCATTGACATGGATAAGCCTGGATAGTCATGTAATTTTTCTACAGATTGTGAACCAAAGTATCTTTGTAAGATTTCAGGGGAAAATAATGTAACAGATTTATAACATATCAGAAGCAAAAGGTCTTCTGTAAACATCTTCAAATGTTAAATCCTAGAGAAAATTCTGTATTTTCTCACATACAGTTTTACCTTTTGGTTCTTGCACAATGAGGTGTGTACACTCATTCATTTTCAGTTGCCCTGTGTATTGACCTCCATGCTGAACTGTGAGTTGCTGAACTGTCTTTCTTTCTAAGCCACACAAGCCAGTCACACAGATTGTACAACCAAGAAAAATAGGACACTTGAAGTCTTCCATGTTTACGTCAGTATATCTGGCTATTTTTCTGGGGAAAGTAAGTTACAGGGAAAAAATAAACATATTAATATACTAGTTTAAAGTCTGCCAGAAGAATAATGAAAAACAACAGACATCATTGAGACTTTCCCCATTTTTTAGGACTCTAATCTTGGGGTTTTAATCATCTTCAAGAAAAGGGAAACTGACAAATTACTCATCTTGCTCAACACCATGTCACTAATAAAAAGTAATACTTCAGATGGAGCTTCTCAAATAAAACTGTTTTGAGAGAAAATATATTTCATTAACTCTTTAAATCCATGCGGGTCAAAGCAGTGTGTTTTCCAAAATTTTAGGTCTGAAATCCCTACAAACGCAAACGATCTTGGTTGCCTACTAGAAAAATAAGACTTTTTATCCTTCCATTATATGGGTAATAAGCAAAGATTTTTGGCTGAGTACCAACAAAAATATCATTACAATTTTGTCTCTGTGCAAGACAGACATGCTGGGAATGCAGGCTCCAATAAGAAGACAGGTTTAGGATATGCTGGACAGTGTTGAGAGGAAGACTGGAAAACTACCTATTCCTAAGGTCCATGAAGGCAAGCAGGTATCCTGCTTTGCTCACTATGTGTATCTAATGCCTAGCTCAGGCCAGGTACATAAAGTGAGCTTGATTCACATTTACAGAAGGACCACAACCTAGTTGTTGGTTTACATTACATAGGTTTACATTCAACCTAACATAGGCAGGCGTCTTTGGGAGGGAATACAATTGCCAAAAAGGCTAATTCAGTCTCCATCTTAATATATGGGCAGAGTAGTGGAAGGATAATGCAACTTAAAGAGCTATAGTTGCTACAGTGATCTTCTCAACTATTTTATAAGCAGTTACTGCTGCAAACAATTTTATTATCAAAGCATTTCTTACCTTGTAGCTAATATTAAATCAATAGCCTACTCTACCTATCAACTAATACCTTGATAATAAGAGTCTGCAGATTTTGCTCTCTTGTTTTCACTCAAGGGTAATAACCCCATTTTTTGTCCCTGAATAGCAAATCCCGAAAGGATAACATAAAACCTCCCCTATAAAAACCCACAATAAGCCAACATGATCAAGTGTATCATTTTTTTTAAATCTAGAAAATATCTAAATGTCCTTCTTACTTCTCTTGTGACTTCTCCCAAAGTGTTTTAACCCAAGAAGCAAGCAAAATAGGTTTCTTTAGGTTTGCAGCAACTAAATATTTTTTGCTGCCAACTTCTCCTGCAATAAGGTGAGTTACTGATATACTAAGATCTTTGCATACGTGTCCACCCATCATTTGTACGTATTTATGAACTTCTTCCTGTAAACCCAAAAGAAAGTACGTTAGTACTAAAGCAAACAGTATCTCTACCATTTTTTATACAGAGACTCACAAATATCTTGTGTCATTGTTAGCTTGAAGGCACAAATGTTTCTCACCACTATAAAGTTAAATAATCAAATTACTTTTTGGATAAAGATAAATATGAAATATAAAGTAAAAAATAATTACCTTCACACATTATTTTCCTATATTTGCTTCTTTCAACTCCATGAGTTTTTTTCAAATATAAATTTTATAAATTACATATAAAAATATGTATTTTATCTCTTAGAAAGCATTATCCAATTATTTCTTACCTTGGAGCTAATGCTAAACCCACAGCCCATGCTACCTGTCAACGTTTTTTTTTAATAAGATTAACCACCTAGAGTGGAAAAAATGTGACTCAAACTCATCAACTGCAGAGAGGAAAAAGGGAGTTTTCTTTCAAGTAGTCACTTTTCAATTAAACAGCTGGTACTGTATTCGTTAAAATAGAAAAGATGTACACTATTGTATACTGACTTTGTTTAAGCCAAGAACACCAACTACAAAGTCTTTCCAAGTGTCTCCTACATAGCAGAAGATTAAGTGTGGAGATACATGTATGTATGTATAGATCATGATACTCCTCAACACTTACCCTTTTGTCTTTCTCCAGGCTTGTACAAGATACAGTTACATCACACATAACCATATTATAGACTGGATATTCAGCTCTTGGGACACATCGTTGGTGGTGCATACAAAATGAGACTACTTGAGGGCCAACAATTCTGCAGCCAAGCTATAAAAAGAGGAGAAGGTTTAGTATGTAGGAAAAGACGTCCTGTATTATGAAATTACATTTTGTAACATTTACCAATTATTTATACAGAAGGTGATGACCACTGCAGAAAAATCACCAAATTGTTCTAAGAAAATCTGTTTAATTTGTCAGGGACACTACACATTAAATAAGCACACATGCGAATCAAACAATGCAGTCTATCAAAAGAAATAAGCTTCAAGAGCCACATCAGTCAAAGCTGCCACCAAATTTTAATCTTTGAAACAAACACAGCCTTAACGGTAGGATGTATGAGTAACAGTTTTATGCTATAATAATTAGGAAGTATCCATATATATTTTTTAAATGAAGTACCAAGCCAATCAAGCAGTTTAAAATAATAAGAGCCTCACTGACCCCCTTCTAAAATACCTACACTGTCACACACACAACATAATCCTAGGCAGTTTCTACACCTGTGTTTTAACACTTTGTCTTCAACTCAATGTCTTTCCAAGTAAGACACACAAAGACTTCTCTAAGGTATTACAGATCGCTTAAAAGTGACCTTTCATTTTCAATGATAACTACGTTAAGAAAAGTGACAGTCTTGCTCAACATCAGCACATTCAAGCCAGAACTAAAAAGTCTGTGGGTGATTTAAATCACTGATTTAAAGATCTACAAGGCAAAAGATTATGGCTATCTTTTTGTTCAGCCATAGGAAATTTTGACTTTTTAGTGCTATTGATTCTATCTGACCAGGAGTGTTATTTCCAAAAGGAGGGTAAGACCAACAATGCTTTTGGCAAAGGTGGGCACAGACCTTCCATAAATTGTGTAGACACTGCATCTACCTACTCTTCTATGTTTTCTTCTCCTTCAAACAAGAGTCACTTCTTTGTAATCTGCATGGAATTACAGCCAGTATACTTTTATTTCAAGGCTTCTCTCTTGTCCAGACACCAAAAATGTAATGAGTCAGTAGACTCTGGAATCAACAAAAAGAAATAAGATGGCTCATTGGTATATTGCAATACTCATCTCTCAAATGCTTCTTTCTTAGCATATGTTTCAGACCTTATACAAGGTACAGGTACTAAAATTCTGTGTGTAAGGGCACACAGCAAAGACAGGAAGTAACCAAGAGTTATGTTCAGATCTTTTCTTGCTCTTTACTGAAAACCTTGCAATCAAACTGAGTTAAAGTAGAAGTTCATCACTAAAATGTTTCACTACTATAGGGTTCACTTAAACTAAATGAAGTTAAATGTCCTGAAATACAAAAACTTACTGTAACATCATTAGCCTTTCAAAGTATTATTCTGGTTGCCTATAACCAAAGGATTCCTCTCTATTCATAATTTGCATAATACTTCATGGTCAGTAAAGAATTTATATCCACTGAAGCAAAAACAACACAAAAGCAGACTATGGAAGGGACACACTAAAAGTTAGCAAACCTTTCTGAGGTGATCAAAGACATTGCCACTAAATGGGTCACAGATATAAAGTGACTTATCATTTTCCTTTATGTTCAATGCCTCTTCTTCTGTAATAATCTGAAGATACTCGTCTGATTGGAATTCTTTTATTGACTGAAAGAAAAAATGAAAGAATGCATCTGAAATTTTTCACCTGTATTTACGTCCTTTGAACTTAACCTTCAAAATCCATCTCCAATCCAATCTTTTCCCCTTTGAAAGCTACCATCATCTCTTCCCTAGATCTCTGCAGAAGTTTCCCAAGTGGTTCCTTCTCCCTTCCTCGCCCTAAATCTATTCTCCACACAGCAGCTAGTAATCTCTTTAATAATACAAATCAGGTGATGAGTCTGGGCCCCTGCCTGTCTCCCCACTATTACCTTCTACCACTCATCTCTCGCTTACTCTTCTCTAGCCTCCTGCTTTCTTGCTGGGCCTGGAACAAGCTAAGCATGACCTCATTAGAGATCTTCCTCTTGTTCCCACTACCTGGAATATTATTCTCCCGGGTCTTTACCTGATTTGATCCCTCACTTCTATCAGATATGCTCAAATGAGGGGCGCCTGGGTGGCTCAGTCGGCTAAGCATCTGACTTCGGCTCAGGTCATGATCTCCCAGTTCGTGGGTTCGAGCCCCGTATCAGGCTCTGTGCTGACAGCTCAGAGCCTGGAGCCTGCTTCAGATTCTGTGTGTGTGTGTCTCTCTCTGACCCTCCCCTGCTCATGCTGTGTCTCTCTCTCTCTCTCTCTCAGAAATAAATAAAACATTAAAAAAATTATATTTAAAAATGGAAAAAAAAGATATGCTCAAATGAAAAAGAAAAAGTAAAAGTCTTTACAATGGCCCTCAAGGCCTTTTACATGACATCTTCACACGTACTCTCTTAATCACCCCTTAGTATTCTTCCCCCATCCCTTGTTCACTACAGTATAGACACACTATTGTTGGATAGACACTCCAAGTAGTTTCTCAGGGGCCTGTGTATAGCTGTGCTCTCTGCCTGAAAGCTTCACTCCAGACATACGCACGGTTAACTATATCACCTCCTTCAAGTGCACTCAATTATCATCTTCTCCATAAAGCCTTCCCTGATCACCCTCCACTTAAAACTGTACCCTTCCCTCCTCCCCCAACAAACATCCTCTAGAACCCATTAACCTGTTTTGCTCTTCCCTCATCCCATAGCACTTAGCACCTTGTAACACATTATAGAGTTTACTCATTTATCCTGCCTGGTTTATGTCTCGTCTCTCCTGCTAAAATAGAACGTAAGCTCTGAGAGAGTATGGATCTTTGCCTGCTGTGATCACTGACGTATCCCAAGTACTTGAACAGTCCTTAACAGGTCACGACACTCAACTATTATTTGCTGAATGAACTTTAGAGAAAAACCTGCTACAATAATGTTTCTTAAACTTCAATATACACAGTAATCACACTGAGGATCCTGTTAAAAGGCAGGTGCTAATTGGAAAGTCTCAGTTGGGCCCAATGTTCTGCATTTCCAACTCTATTGATGCTACTGGGGTCTGTGAGTAGCCAGGCTCTACAAACCCCCTACATCTGCCCATATTACACTGTACGTAATGAAACACAGGTTTAACGCCAAAAACTGAAGTGATACCAGTACACAACAGACTCAAATTTCTTCAACACACAAAGGTCTACTCTCATTAGTACACACAGAAAGAAATGTAACTTCCAAGAACAGGTGTGTTACTTTCAATAAAACTGTCATCATAGATTTATGCTCTCCAAAATACACAATAATGATATATTTACATCAACCCCAAAAATATGTAACAACACCTCTATATTAATATAGACTACAATAAAACTTCAAAAAATAACGAAGACATAAGAAACCCAATAAATCAAAAACACTAAAAAAGAGAAAATGAATTCATAGCATCAAACAAGGAGTTTCAAGCACCCTTACCTCAAGAGCTTCAAAAAAACATTCGGAATTGTCTGAAGACTTTACAAACTTCACAAGAAACGGTTCTCTGTCGTTTCTGGACATTTTTGAACTGTCAAAACAAGGGAGCCATTAGCAAGGACAAAAACACATCTCGTATGAAGTTAAATGTTAAAAGCAGCTATTTTTCCGGGCAGACAACAACGGCCAAGGATAGACATTCTGGCTTTGCCCATGAATTCGCTCATCAGTTTCTAAGAAACGCTGAATGTGGGCAAAGTCAAGAAAAAAAGAGGACAATAACAATCCTTGCAAATCAGAAAACGACGTTAGTGTCCCTAAGCTGAATACATTCAGGGCGCTTGTTATGGGTCTCTAAGACCCCCTATGGACATGGGGCATTCAGCTGCGCTTAGCTTAAAGATACACAGAACGAAACTGTCCACGACCCTCGAGGTTTGTTCGATCCTCAGTAAATGGACTTCAACATATAAGTGGAAAACCGGTTAGCAAGGTCATGTCCCCAGAAGGCCGAATGCTCCTGCTCGCCAGCTCCCAGAGAAAGGCCTGACTCTAGGTCCAAAGGCAGCCACGTTCTCTCCGGCTTCAAAGCCTCACCCGCCGGTACCAGGGCCGTTTACACGAGTGGGGGAAACTAAGGCCCCGGAGGCCAGTGGAAGTGTAGCGCCCCTCCAATCAGGGTGAGGAGGGAGCTGGGTCCTCTCTCCGTGCCTACTCACCTCGGTGGAGCCTGGGGGTCTTCGGGCAGCGAGTTAGGGGGCGCGTGGCCAGGAGGACGGTGGCTGGGGTCGGGCGCCAGCTCGGCGCACACCCACCGCAGCCGGCGGCGCCCCCGACCCGAAGGAAACATAAGAACCCGGAAGTTGCTGAGGCCGCGAACCGACTTTCGCGCCAACCGCGCGGAGGCGCCCGCCTCTTCCGGAGGCAGTGACGCAATCCGCAGTTGCGGGAGGAGGGCGGAGATGTTTAAAGTCGTGGTGGCGGTCGGATCCGTGCTGTTGCAAGCTCGGTTACGGGTTACCGGGATTTAGGGCTTTGGCTGGGGTGGGTGCGGGGGGGGGGGGCGGGGTGGGCGGCGCTGGGCTCCCCCGGGCTCCCCCGGGAGTTGACAGACTGCTCACTGGAAGACCTGACACATCGAAAAAATAAAGCCCTGGGGAAAAGAGGGTTTCCTTAATCAGTATTTTACACCTGCCGTATGCCAGGCAGTGCGCGTTAAACCATGCATTATGGTTCAAAACAACTCTATGAGGCAAATAGTGATATCTCCGTTTTACAGATATGAAAACGGAAGCTTAGATCAATTAAATGAGGTAAGGTCTCACAGTAAGTGGTAGAATTAAACTGCATCAGAGTCTTTTTGATTCTACGGACAAGGTCTTTTTTTTTCCCTTCAGTGTTGCAGGAATATAAGCACCACCTACCCCAGCAAAATGACGTGAAGGGAAGAAAGATGTCAGGATGACTTGAACTACACACCTAGTGCAAAGAGGTCTTTGAGATCTTCAGTGTGCACGCCTCCCCTCTGCCTCCTTCAATTAACCCCTCACTTTCTCTAACTCCTGGAGTGTTGGGGATACTCTGGAGTGGACCGTAACGTCCAAATGGCAAAGGTCAGTGGGAGAGGAGTAAAATGGAACTGCAGCATCTTGCCTTGTTGATAACAAAACAAAAGTGCTTAATTCTTTGCTCTTGAGATTGAGAAGCTCATAACTTTAGGTTAAGTAATATGAGAGTTTAATACCATGTATCTGATTTTCTTTCTTTTTCTTTTTTTTTTTATTTGAAAGAAAGAGTGAGCGCAGGCAGGAGGGAGGGAGGGAGGGAGATGGAGAAAGAATCTTAAGCGGGCACCATGCCCGGCACAGAATCCGATGTGAGTTTCAAAGTTTCAATCTCACCAACCATGAGACCATGACCTGAGTGGAATACAAGAGTCAGCACCTAATGGACTGAGCCACCCAGTCACCCCTTCTTTTTATTTTTAGTGCCTAATGATGGCAGTAAGCAGCTTGGGCCTAATTATGCAAATAAACCTGTGGAATGTCAGAATCAGTAAAGCTGGAGCTCAAAGGTAAAGGCCATTGTTGGGGGAGAGGGTGAGGAAAGCCTTAAAAATAAACAAAATTAAAAAAGAAAAGAAAATTTCCTCGAGTTGTAAATGCAGCAGCAGTAGCCACCACAGCTAAATGGTTAAGGAGCAAATCCATCATGAAGCTGTAGCAATAATTACTGTGCATACGGTTCCTTACAGTCAACAAAGGACTCCTGCCCGCACTGTTCCTGTTTACCCTTCTCAGTGGTCCTCTAGGATGTGGGCATCGTTATCCCGTGTTGTACACGTGGGGAAAGTGAGGCTCGGGGTCCAGGGAGTGCCTGCACCTGGGCTGGAGAAGAGGTGGTGTGACTGGAATCCTCTCGCCCTTCTCGGCACACCACCCTGCTCCTTGTCACATGCTGCCTGCCCATTTCTGCACCAGGAGGCAGGAGTGTGTTCCTGGCACTTCGGGGCTGAGTGGAGGCCTGGAGAGAGGAGGAGAGTCATACATGCTCTAATGAAGAAGAGGAGGAAGATGAGCTCCACCCTTTAGCTTTTGGCCGGCTGATTTTAACAGCAGAGGAGCTGACCTCATCTTAGAGAAGACCAGGTGACAAGGTTGCCCATCAGTATCTCTACCTGGGCAGAGAGGGTCTGTACCTGTCCCTGAAGTACCTACTCATGGAAACTGGAGCAGTATTTCTTATTCTAGTGTAGTGCCTGGACCAGCTGCATCAGCATCAATCGGGAATTTGTTGGAAATGCAAATTCTTGGGCCTAGCCTTGGACCTGCTGAGTCAGGCCTTCTGCGTGTGGGTCCTAGCATTCCATTTTAACAGATCCTCCTGCTGATTCTGATGCACGCTAAAGTTTGCCTGAACAGCATCTCTGAGGCAAGGATGAAAGTGGTGATATCAGTCGTGGTTCATGAAAGTTTAGTGAAAATGGGGAACCCAAGAGATGTGCCCGCAGGCAGCTGCCTCAGAAGACGGGGCTCAGAATTACCTTTCCCCTCACTTCTCTGGCATTCAGGGTCACCTTCGTGTTTCTTTGGCACTTATGTCACCTAGAGTCAGACACTCTAAGCCCTGCTTGGAGTAGGATTAAAAGGAACTTGATATTTAACTGTTTGTAGAATGAAAAAACAAGAAACAAATATGACAAGATAGTGACTTAAAATATGGATGGAGAGAATATCAGTATTTCTTGTTATATTTTGCTACATTGATAAGATTTCTGAAAATTAAAAAATAAACTAAAAATATGCATTTTTGACTGATAGGATTTAATTTTTAAGTTTCTAATGCTATAAATGGATAAATTTAGGAATTATAACCTAAAATGAGATTAGTAAATGATCTTTATTGCTGCAGAAATCACCTTTGCAGTGGCAGAACGTTTGTTTAAACTGTTGTATTCAATAGCCTACAAAGTAGAGCATAAGCATATTGAGTCTGCTGAGCTGCAGGGACGAGGAGGTAGAATAGAATGTTAGTGGCATATGTTGCTACTGGCTGCATTTAATTAGGTACTAGAACAAAGAGACAAACTCAGAGAAGAATTGGATTGTTTGCATGCAAAAAACAAAAGGGAATTTAAAAATCAAAAAGTACAGGGTTGTGTGAGGTTGGAAAAGCTGACAACATCCAGGCCCTAAAGACAAGAGATGAACCTGAGAGGTTTTGCATGACAAGGATCCATTACAGCCTATCCATGTGGGAAAGGTCTAGAGAGGGTGGTCACCCCCCTCAACCTGGTGAGGTACCATCAGCTGAGAGAGAGAGGTGTGCGCCAAGATATCAGTCATGCTGGAAAATTAGTCTAGGACAGAACTGTGTGTGTGGCTGCCACTGTAGGCCGACAGCTCTGCCATGACTTCCGGGAATCCTTGCACGTACCTATGTAGGGAACGGGTTGGAACTGCAGCATATCTGAGGCTCAGACAGACACCTTGTGATCCTGCTGGAACATGAGAAGATGGGGGGCCCTAAGGAGCTGCGAGCTCAGAGACCACCTTCCACCTGTCTTCCTGCCTCCCCTTGCAGGCCGTGATCAGGTAGTTTCTCACGGCCTCCCAGATTCTGATGATGTACAGGGCTTTCTGCACGTACCATCCCCACCGGCTGCCCCAGAACAGAACCACTTAGCTGCTGTTCGGATTTGGCTCCTCACTGGTGGGGTTCCCACAACTCAGGTTGCAGTCCTCAGCCCTTTTGTTTCAGTGTCATCCCTTTTGGTGTGTGGGACAAGGGCCTGGGGAGCTGGCACCTTTGCTTCTTTACTCTGTGGAAGTAGTCGATGATCTAAAAGTGTCTCATGTGTCTTTACCAGGCTAATCAATAAGGCCTTCTCCTTGCCCTGTATGCGGGAGGCTGATGACTAACACATGAAACTGATTGGAAGCAAATATAAAGGTTACTAAGGTTTTGAGATAATTGCTTTGGAGAAGGCAGCCAGAAATCTGGAGGACTCAAACTTTGACACGATCTTCAAGCTTGCACAATAGGAAATGGATGAAAAGTCAGCCCCTAAGGAGTACAACCTCCTCAATACCCAATCCAGATGTGGCTGGAGAGGATAACAAGGAAGGAAGACCCTCCCAGAGGGAGATGCCATTGAGGCATCATGGAAGGCGATGAAGAAAAAAATACTTTCGGAAAGCAGAATCTGAATCTAATTAGGCAGGGGAATTGCCCAATGCCTGCCCAGTAGAACTTCATAGTTGATACTGATCAGCAACAGCTATAGGGCTCTACTCCTCCCCTTTCTGGAAGTGAGTTTTATTATAGTTACTCTGTTCCTGCTCCACTATCATGCCAGGTAGGTGCTTGGGCAGGGGTGGGCAAGGAGAAGAAAAGACAGATTGTCTTTTCAGTCCGTATGTCATTGGACCATAAGGTAGATTCTTGCAGAGACTGTAGCAGACCTTTAATGCTCCAGACACATTCCTTTGATGCTTAAGCACACTGGGAAACTTCCAAGTGCCAGCATCTGTGTTTGTCTGCATGAAGGCATTCTCTGGTGCCAGGAGTCTGCTTTGCCACCTACACAGGCCACAGGGCGAGATTATGACCCAGGGAAAGAATCCTCAAAGAATGACTTAAACTTTTTCATATCCCACTTTCTCATCCTCTCACCTGGGTTTCTTCACTTACCAAATATAACTTTGGAAAAGTGTTATTTAAGAGTTCGTTTTCTGGGGGAAGTCAAATTAAGACAAAAGACCCAAGACGTGAGTTTCCCTTTCATACCGTGTGTAGTTGCGGGGAAGAAGTTGCCCAGCCAGGGATTGCAATTCTCATCCTCTTTGCATCTAGGTGGGGCCATGTGACTGAGGTATGGCCAACAGAATATAGGTAGAAGTGGTCCACACTTCCCTGTACTGTCTTCCACACTTCCTAGCTCTGGATGTCAACACACAGGGCAGTCTTGGAAGCCATATGCTGAAAACGGCAGAGCCTCTCTCAGACTCAACCTCTGATGGATTCACCAGAGCTGTGCAGGTGAACTCCCTACCCCCACCTCTCTAACAAATCACCACCATGGCTGTCAATTGGTCTTTATTCCATTAAGGTAAACCATTGAGATTTGGAGTTTCATCTTTTATGGCAACGAGTACCAAGTTGACCTAATCAATTCTAAACTTGGCAAAGTTTAAACAAATCATCTTTATTACCACAAAGGCCCTTGGGAAGAGGAAAGAGGAAAATCACTCCAAAGAAAAATGCCAGAAGCCACATGGAGAAGAGCATGGACTATGGAAGCAGGTTTCAATGTTGGCTCTGACATGTATTCTTGTCTGACTTTGGGCAAGTTACTTAACCTCTCTGTGCTTCACTTTCTTCCTGTATGAGATAGGAATAATAATAGCATCTGCCTCATAGGGTTACTATAAATTAATATTTGAAAAGCACTTATCTCAGTGCCCGGTATATAGTTAATGATAAATTTACAAAAGCCTAATTTTCCAAAGGCTGTCTTGAAGTCTTTAAATTAGTCCCACAATATAATTTTCTAAAGTTTTGCTCTGCTACTGTGACAGATTGTGCCAAAGCAATGGAGATAACTTTAGCACTTTGGATGCTCTCCCTTTGCAATACGACTTTGTCCCTGTACATAGGAATTTTTCAGAGTTTGCTCCATGCAGGGGTCAGAAGTTACGTTGGCCCTACTGGATTTGGGCTGTGTTAGCTTTGGGTAGATCATTAACCTTAGGAGAAATGTTCACGCCTTGACTCTTTGGTTTTGGTCCACAGGTCTGCAGAGATTGCTCAATCTACTCTTGAGACAAACATTTATGTGCATTTATTCATCTATTTGATAATTTTTTTTTTGAGCCCTATATACCAGGTATTATTTTCCAAGCTTAGGATTTCTATGTCGAGCAAGGAAAATGAGATGTCTGCCCTTACAGATCCTATTTCCTTTCAAAGGTATGAATAAATGAAGGAGGAGATAGAGCATTTATAAATGAGCCTTACACATATAACCATGAGTGAAAGAAGCCAGACACAACTTTGTACATATTGTATGATTCCATCTCTACCAGGAGAATTGGTTCATGTTGTTAGAAGTCAAGAAAATGTGTATTTTGTGACGGGCACGGAAAGCAACTGGAAAAAGCACCACGGGGCCATCTCTGCTCTGTGAACGTTTTGTTTTCTGATATGGGTGCTGGTTATACGGATGTGTTCACCTGGTGATATTTCATCAAGCTGTACACAGGATGTGTGAAGTTTTACGTATGTTTATTGTACTTCAACAAAAATTGTTAAGACTTTATCTAAACCTTTCCTAAGCAGGGGTCACCGACTTCATGACTGGGCGGTAGTCTGCAGGACCAAGTAGAAGCAGCCCTCAGCCCTTCGCCTGACCGCAGCCTTCAACACCGTCTTTGGGGAAGGGGGAGGGGGTTCCAGAAGGCGTCCGGAGAGGGCGACCTTCCTTTCGCAGGAAGAGTCTGAAGATGCCTGAAAATGGTGTTCAGAACATTGTGTGTCCGTGTGCGCATGCTTTCGTGGGTGGAAGAGTCCCCAGGTTTCATTCTGTGTCCCCATTCCTCTGGACTCTGTGTTTTCTAAACATTTACGAGCTGCATGGCTAGATGAAGGCCCAGGCGTCAGGGAACTTAGATCCTAGTAACTTCCCTGGAACCCGGCCGATCACCTGCCTTCTCCCTCTGTGAAGGCGGCCAGTCCAGCGGGCTCCGAGGTTGCGTCCGCTCACGCCTCCCGCATGCGGACCCCTAACCAGCGAGCTAGGTGCAGTCCAGCAGCTCCGGGAGCTGGGCGGACAGGGTGGCCGCGGGTCGACAGAGCGTGGCTCGAGTTTGCCGCCCTTCAGCCCTGCGGTCGGGGGTGTGGCGAGGACGATCTGCCCAAAAGGTGAACCCTTCATGGGAGGCGGATCCGCTCCCCCCGGGGAGGGGCAGGTAAAGCCTGCCTAAGGGCCCGGAGCCGCGTCAGTGTCGCGTTCCTGCAGCCGACGATGAAGTTCGCCATCTGCTCCCTGCTGTGCGCAGGGACCCTGGGTGAGTGCGCACTGGGAGCCGTGTGGGGGCTGGCCCTCCAGGGCGCGGACCGGGTGCCAGCCTAGGGTCAACCATAGCGGGACTGCCCAGCCTGGGTGTAAGGGGCTCGGAAGCAGCCCAGCGCTGGCTAGTTCCAAAGTGCCTCTGCCGCAGCGGGGGAGAGGTGAACCCAAGCACCTGACAAACTTTTGTAGCATAGGGCAGGAGGCCAAATCCCGCTTGTTGCCCGATGTACTGCTGGATGAGCTAATGATGGTTTTTACATCTTTAAATGACTGAAAGAAAACAAAAAGAACAATAGTTTTGACACACGAAAATTATATGAAATTTAAACTTCAGTGTCCGTAAATAACATTTTTTTGGAACACGATCATGTTCATTCAGGTAAGTATTGTCTATAGCTGCGCTCAGGCTTCCAGGACAGAATTGAGTAGTCGCTACAGAGACCTTATAGCCTACAAAGCCTAAACTATTTTCTCATTAGTCCCTTACAGAAAAGACTTACGACACTTAGCCTAGAAGCCATTGATTCAGTTCCCAGTGAAGGAGATAGGATCAGAAGAGAGAAGGGATTTTCCCCAGGGCTCATGGCTTTGTGTTATTAGTAAGTGAGGGAGGGGCTTAATGTCAGATATGCTTGACATATCAGGTACCTAACCAGAAGGGTTTTCCTGCTTTGAACTGTACATCTCTCATCCTTATCACACAACAGGGAGGTAGAGGATGTATGGGAAAGGCAATCATCCTAAAATAGGATCTGCTTGCGACTCAGTTCTGTGTGACTCTGGGCCATCCCTTGACCTCTCTGAACTGGTTTCCTCATTAGTTCAGTAGGCACTGCTTTTTCACAGCCAACACTGTGAAAGTGAAATGAGATAATGTACCTAATGACAGAGCTCTAGACACAGGTGAGTTGCCACTGGTAAAAATCCTGAACATAAATGTAGCAGGCCCCTTCCTGTGTTGGGGAGGGGGAGCCCAGGGCTCTTGGCTGGGTAACTGTAGGAAGGTAGGCAATGGTACAAAGTCAATGAGCTCATGCATGTGAAAAGCCCTGCATGGATGGACAACTTGGTTCTTCCCAGACTGGTTCTGTCTGTTCTCAGGCTATCTTAAATAACTTCTGGAGAGGTAAGGTATCATACTTGAGGAGAGGGGTAACTTGGGGATGACAGAGGGAGGAAAAGGCAGGAAGGGCAAGGAGTGCCACATAGTGCCACACAGAGGCTCTGCAGGGGCTGGGAAAGGCTGGAAAGGCAGAGTACAGCTGTGTTCCAACTACAGCCACTGGGGACTCAGAGTGAAGCCCCCTAGATGTTCCTTACTTGCTCCTGACCAGGGCTTGTGTTATTTTTTTCTTCCTATATCTCCTTTCCTGGAAATGCCAGGCACTGACCAAAAGGTCATTTTCCCAATCTGGTCTGTATTTACAAACCAGAGGCAAGAGCTGCCTACCTCTCCCATCCCCACCCCCATAGTCCTTCCCAGTGGGCCACTGGATATGAACCAGGCTGGAGTCTAGGATGTTGTCTTTTCAAAGCTCAGTATTCTTTTCCAACAAAAACTCTTCTGATGGGAAATGACAGTAATGCAACCAAAATAGTTTATAATTAAAAAGATCAAAAGAAAGCGGTTTATTATTAGTAGACCTTTGCTTGGAGTGTTGAATTGACAAGTATGTCTTCTGTACCTATCAAGATAATTATGAATTTTTAAATTTTGCAGTATGGTGAATTTTACTGACTGATTTTGCATAGTAAAGAATTTTGTATAGAATTTTGTGTCTGCATTCATGGGGGATATTTGCCAATAGTTTTGTTTTCTTGTAATGTCTTTGTTTGGATTTGATATCAGGTTAATACTGGCCTTAGAAAATTAGTAAGGAGTTTTCCTCTCTTCTCTATTTTATAAAATAGATTGTGCAGCATTGGTATTATTTCTTTCTTAAGTGTTTGATAGGATTCACCAGTATAGTCACTTAGGCCTGGCACTTCCTTTAACATATACTGTAGTGCAAATTTGCTGTTGCCAAATTCCCTCAACATTTGTTTGCCTGAAAAGGTTCATTTTTGCCTCCAGTTCTGAAAGTTATTTTCTTTGGGTATGGATTTCTATGTTAATAGGTTACTTTTATTTTGGCATTTTGTCTATGACTTAATGTGGATTCGAACAAAAAGTCTATGGTATGTATTATCTTTGTTCCTCTATACTTAATTTGTCTCTTTTCTCTGGTGGCTCTAGACTGTGAGTTTATAATTTTCACAACATTTGGGAAAATTCTGGCCAAATATTTCCTCACATTTTTTTCAGGTGCCCCTCCCTCCACCTTTTCCCATAGGACAGACTGCAGTTACATATGTTAGATCACTTGGTATTGTGTGACAAGTCACTGAGGCTCTGTTTATTGGTTTTTCATCCTTTTTCTTTTCTTTTTTTTTTTTTTTTCCCTCCCTGAGCTTCATTTCAGAGAGTTTCAAGTAATATCTTCCGGATTTTTTTTTTTTCTATTGCAGTATGTAATCTGCTGTTAATTTTATTCAGTTAAATGTTCATTTCAGACATTCTTTTTTTTTAAAAAGCTTATTTACTTATTTTGAGAGAGAGCAAGCATGAGCAGTGGGCAGGGCAGAGAGACAAAATCCCAAGCAGTCTCTGCACTGTGTGGAGCCTGACACGGAGTTCGATTCCACAAACTTTGAGATCATGACCTGAGCTGAAATCAAGAGTCAGATGCTTAACTGGCTGTGCCATCCAAGTGCCCCTCAGGTGTTCTGTTTTTTATCTCTAGCAATTCCTTTTGGCTCTTTTTATAGCTTACATTTGTTTCCTCATTACATTCAAACTTCCCTTTGAATCTCTGAGCATACTTATAACACTTAAAATAGCCGTTTTAAAGTTATATTCTGTTACTTTCATCATCCCTTTTACTTCTAGTTCTAATTCTGTTGACTGTTTTCCTCTTGGTTACAGGTTACATTTTCCTGCTTCTTCACCAGCATAGTAATTTTGTTGGTTGCTGGACATTGTGGATTTTACCTTGCTGAGTGTTGGAATTTGGTGTGGTTTTTCAAAAAATTAATTTCATTGTTTTTATTTAAAGATTACATTTTTTTAAGAATAACATTTAAAGAATGTTAAACCTTGTTCTGGCAGGCAGTCATATTATATGCAGATCAGCTTAATTCTTTCAAAACTAGGTTTTAAAATTTTTAGTCTGTGTCTAGAATATTCTTTAATCTAGGGTGGTTTAGCTTACTTCTGGAAACTTTAATAAATGCACTATTTATTCAACAAGATTTTTCTCCATTCTGAATCATGGGAATCTGAGATGATTCCTGACCCTATTCAAGTTCTGGAAAACTGGCTTCTACAATGCTCAAGATGGTATTTAGGCAGAATCTCAAAGGTATGTAGATTCTGGATCTCAATCACCTCTCTCTCTCTCTCTTCTCTCCTTTTTGGCATTCACTACTGTTTGGTAATCTGTGCTACAAATTCTAGTTGCCTTAGCCTTAACTAACAATGATCTCTGTCTCCTCAGCTTGGTAAGCTGATCAGGCTACTTGGTTTTCTTCTCTCTGCTCTGCCATCTGGAAATTTGGTTCAGGAAGAAAGTTAGGGTGATTATAGGACTCATGTTATTTGTTTCCCTTCTCTCAGAAATTATAGTCCTGCACTTCCAATGGTACAATATATTATGTTATGTTATTTTTTTTTCATTCCAGTTAGTTAGCATTCGGTATAATATTAGTTTCAGGTCTACAATATAGTGATTGAATAATTCCTTATATCATCTAGTGCTCATCATGACAAGTGCACTTCTTAATTCACATCATCTATTTAACCCATCCTTCCACCCCATCCCCTCTGGTAACCATCAGATTGTTCTCTATAATTAATTAAGAGTCTGTGTTTTGCTTTGTCTCTCTTATTTTTTCCCTTTGCCCATTTCCTTCCTTAAATTCCATATTTGAGTGAAATTATGTAGTGTTTATCTTTCTCTGATTTATTTCGTTTAGGATTATATTCTCTAGCTCCATGCATGTCATTGCAAATGGCAATATGTCATTCTTTGTTTTTAAATTTTCATTCTTTTCTATAGCTGAGTAATATTCCATTGCTGTCCATTGTTGATGGACACTTGGGCTGCTTCCATATCTTGGTTGTTGTAATTAATTCTGCTATAAATATAGAGGTGCATGTATCCCTTTGAATTAGTGTTCTTGTGTTGTTTGGGTAGATACCCAGTATTATGATTTCTGGAATCTAGGGTAGTTCTATTTTTAACTTTTTGAGGAAACTCTGTACTGTTTTCCACAGTGGTTGTACCAGTTTGCACTTCCATCAATATTGCATGAGTGTTCCTTTTACACCATATTCTTGCCAATACATGTTTCTTGTGTTGTTAATTTTAGCCATTCTGACAGGTGTGATGTGATCTCTCCTTGTAGTTTTGGTTTCCATTTCCCTGATGGTGAGTGATATTGAGCATCTTTTCATCTGTCTGTTGGCCATCTGAATGTCTTCTTCTTTGGAGAAATGTCTGTTCATGTCTTCTGCCCACTTTTAATTAGATTATTTGTTTTTGAGGTGTTAAGTTTTTATAACCTCTTTATATATTTTGGATACTAACCCTTTATTGGAGATGTTTTGGTTGTTATTTCTCATCTCTCATTTGTGATTTTATTTATTTGAGTCCTTTCTCTTTGTTTCATGATAAGTCTGGCTAGAGGTTTTTGATTTTTTTTTTTTATTTTTTCAAAGAACCAGCTTTTGGTTTCATTGATCTGTTCTATTATTTTTTTAAGTTTCTATAACATTTATTTCTGCTCTAATCTTTATTATTTCCTTCCTTCTGTTTGTTTTTGGCTTTGTTTGTTACTCCTTTTTTAGCTCCTTTAGGTACAAGGTTAGATTGTTTATTTGATATTTTTCTTGTTTCTTGAGGTAGGTCTGTACTGCTATAAATTTCATTCTTAGAAACACTTTTGCGCATCCCAGAGGTTTTCATGTACTTAAATTTTTTTTTTTTAATTTCCTGGCTGACCTATTCATTGTTTAGTAACCTGTTATTTAACCTCCATGTATTTGTGTTCTTTCCATATTTTTTCTTGTGGTTAATTTCTAGTTTCATAATATGGTTAGAAAAGATGCATTTGATCTTGAATTGGTTAAGATTTGTTTTGTGGGCTAATATATGATCTATTCAGGAGAGTTCCGTGTGCTTTGAAAAGAATGTGTATTCTGCTGTTTTAGGATGGAAAGTTCTGAATATATCTGTTAAGTTCCATGTGGTCTAATGTGTCCTTCAAAGTCACTGTTTCCTTGTTGATGTTCTGTTTAGATGATCCATCCATTGATGTAAGTGAGGTGTTAAAGTCCCCTATTATTACTGTATTGTCGATTGATTCCTTTATGTTTGTTATTAACTGATTTATGTATTTGGGTGCTTCTATGTTGGGTGTATAAATATTTACAATTGTTATATCTTCTTGTTGGATTATTCCCTTTATTTTTATATAGTGTACTTTTTTGTCTCATTACAGTTTTGGTTTTAAAGTCTATTTTGTCTCATATAAATATTGCTACTCTGGTTTTCTCTTGTCCATTGTCCAATACTTTAAAACTTTTCTTCAAATGGTTTTTTCCACAGTGTGTGTGTGTGTGTGTGTGTGTGTGTGTGTTTTAGTTGTTTAAAGTACTAGAGCAAGTCCCATATCAGTTACCCCTTCATAGGTAGGAGCAAAAGTCCATTCGCCTTTGGTTCTTTTGTTTTATTTCTGTCAAGACTTCCACTTTTCCCCTAATAATACAATTTCATTCGCCCTGTTTTGTACTCACAGTTAAAAAAAATTAGAAGTGCAGAAACTAGTTTTAATTATTTGAACATAAGCAGTGATGACTGAAAATATAAACTTTCAGAAAAGCTTTCCCAAAAAGTACATACCTTTGAAAAAGAAAAACAAACCCTGCAGTTGGATATAGTAGCTCTTTGTATAACTTAACGTGCTTACAAAGCTATTTTCATTTATAGAGTTGTACTGTCTTTACTGTTGCCAGTTTTTTCTAAGCACAAGATGTTTTAGCAATGTACATTAGGAAGCAGAATAAACATGCTTTGAAAGGCTCAAAATGCAAATGAAAACCAATACTCCAAATGTTTCTATTCTGCACAAGGGCACATGGCATCTAGAGTTCCATTCCCTAGCTTGCTCTCCTTCCTTGGGCTGCTGCTCTTAAAGGCTTTTTCAGATAGGGTTGACGGGCTCCATATGTCATTCTTTGTTTCGTATGGGATTCTGTCTAAGGTAATTTGGCATCTCCTGTCCTATTTCTTTTGATGTTTCTTTCTCACAGATACTTAAAAGGCAGTACAGATTTTGGAGTCAACCAGACTTGGGTAGTTCAGATATTAGTTTCTTCTCAAGTTATTTTATGTCCTTGATAGTCTTTTTCTTAAATTTCATCTACAAACAGAAACACTAATATTTAAATGTCAGGAGATTTCTGGACATTAGAGCAGAGTAATGTGGTTGGCACACTGCCTGACATACAGGACTTCATCAAAAACTGGGAGCTGTTCCTGCTGTACTTTCATCTTCTAGATTTTATTTAAAATAACATCTGGCTCAAATACTACAGATTTGTAAACGTCATTTTGCCTTTAAAATAGCCTCTACACTTATTACCTACCTTAAAATGAATAAAACATGTACTGATTTTAGTGCCCCAGCAATTAGTACCATATAAGGTTGGAGTGTCTAATGTCAAAAGAATGACTAAATTAGTAGGCTCAAGATTTCTTCCCATAGGTTTTTCTTTTAGGTTTATTTACTTATTTTGAGAGAGTGAGAGAGCAACAGCAGGGGAGGGGAAGAGAGGGAGAATCCCCTCTACAGGTTCTACACTGGCAGTGCAGACAGAGCCCACTGTGGGGCTCGAACTCATGAACCGTGAGATCATGACCTGAACCAAAATCAAGAGTTAGATGCTTAACAACTAAGCCACCCAGGCACCCTCCCATAAGTTTCTTTTATATTTTTTCTTTTCTGAGGTGACGTTCATTAAAATAAAATTAATCATTTAGAAGTATACAATTCAGTGGCATTTAGTATACTCAGTGTTGTGCAACTACCATCTCTACCTAGTTCCAAAATAGTTTCATCATGCTGAAAGAAAATCCTGTACCATTAAGCAGTCAGTATCCATTCCTCTGTCCCCTAGCTCCTGGCAACCACCAATTTGTTTTGTGTCGCTATAGATTTACCTATTCTAGATATTTCATATAAGTGGAATCATATACTGTGTAGCCTTTTGTGCCTGGCTTCTTTTATTTAACATACTATTTTTGAGGTTCATCCATGTTGTAGCATATAGCAGTACTTCATTCTTTCTATGGCAGAATAATACTTCATTGTATGGATGTGCTATATTTTGTTTATCCATTCATCCATTGATGTACTTTAGGGTTGTTTCTGCCTTTCTTGACCATTGTGAGTAGTGCTACTATGAATATTTGTGTACATGTATTGGAGTACCTGTTTCCAATTCTTTGGGATATATACTGAGGGGTGGGATTTCTGGGTCATGTGATAATTCTGTTTACCTTTTGGGGAGTGCTTTTGGTGTTGTTTCTGCAAGGGGAAAGGCACAATCAGAGAAGCGGGACCTGAAAACTTACGTGAGCCATGCAGCCAAGCCAGTTTTGGTCTATCCCACGCAGGCAACCGTTTGCCTTGTCTTTAACCTCTTCTACCAGCAGAGAAAGATGAATGCTGTGGGTCCCTTACACCTCTGGTGTCTGTCTCCTAGGTCTGTGTCTGGCTGTCCCTGGGAAAACTGTGAGGTGGTGCACTGTCTCAAGTCATGAGGCCAGTAAGTGCTCCGATTTCAGTAACAATATGAAAAAGGTCCTTCCAGCAGATGGTCCTCATGTCACCTGTGTGAAGAGAGCCTCTCACTTAGAGTGCATCAAGACCATTCAGGTAAGTCAAAGCCGCCTAAAGGAGAGTGGAAGAAAAACCTCACACTTCCTTTTTCTGCATTTGTTATTGTTTATTGCTTCAGAACAACTTTCTTCCCACAGAAACTAGACCATGCTTTAGAGGAGAAGGAAATAAGCTAAAGACCTGAAAGTACAGGGACTGTGTATAGAGAAAAATATAGGTGCTCAACATTCATTAATAGCAAAAACAATAATAGTAATTAAACAACTAATAGAGAAGGAGTCAATGAAAATGCCAGCAGTAAAGCTAAGCCAGAATTGCACTGGAAGAGAAATCTATACAGAGTCAGAAATTAACAAGAAGCTGTAGTATCACCATTATTACTTAACATTGTTTTTGGAATTTTCCAGTAATGCAATAAGATACAAAATACACATGAAATAGAAAGAAACAAATAAAATATCAATATTTTCAGATGACTGCATGCCTGGAAAGTATAGGAGAATCAAGAAAAATATTACTATAATGAACTATTGGGACCTCATCAAGATAAAAATCTTCTGTATGGCAAAGGAAACAAAAAACTAAAAGGCGACTGATGCATTGGGAGAAGATATTTGCAAATGACACATCAGTTTAAGGGCTAGCATCCAAAATCTATGAAGAATTTATCAAACTCAACACTGCCCCCTCCCAAATAATCCAGTGAGGAAATGGGCAAAAGACATGAATAGATACTTTTTTACAGAAGACATCCAGATGGCTAGCAGACCCATGAAAAATTGCTCAACATCGCTCATCATCAGGAAAATACAAATCAAAAGCACAATGAAATACCACCTCACACCAGTCAGAATGGCTAAAATTAACAACTCAGGCAATGACAGATGCTGGTGAGGATGTGGAGAAAGAGGAACCCTTTTGCACTGTTGGTGGGAAGGCAAACTGGTGTAGCCACTCTGGAGAACAGTATGGAGGGTCTTCAAAAAATTAAAAATAGAACTACCCTATGACCCAGCAATTGTGCTACTAGGTATTTATTCAAAGGATACAGGTGTGCTGTTTTCAAAAGGGCACATGTACCCCAATGTTTATAGCAGCGCTATCAACAATAGCCAAAGTATGGAAAGAGCCCAAATGTCCATCGATGGATGAATGGATAAAGAAGATGTGATATATGTATATATACATATATAGATACACAATGGAGTATTACTTGGCAATTCAAAATAATGAAATCTTGCCATTTGCAACAACATGGATGGAATTAGTCAGAGAAAGACAAAAATCATATGACTTCACTCATATGAGGACTTTAAGATACAAAACAGATGAACATAAGGAAAGGGAAGCAAAAATAATATAAAAACAGGAAGGAGACAAAACATAAGAGACTCTTAAATATGGATAACAAACTGAGGGTTGCTGGAGGGGTTACAGCTGGGGGGAATGGGCTAAATGGGCAAGGGGCATTAAGGAAGACACTTGTTGGGATGAGCACTGGCTGTTATATGCAGGGGATAAACCACTGGATTCTACTCCTGAAATCATTATCTCACTATATGCTAACTAACCTGGATGTAAATTTGAAAAAAAACAAAACTTAAAACCCAATAAAAATGAGACAACCCAATTTTTTAAATGAGCAAAAGATTTGAACAGACATCCCCTCACATACAGATGGCAAATTAGCACATGAAAACATATCCAAAGTTGTCAGTCATTACAGAAATGCAAATTAAGACACTAACACTACATATCTACTAAACTAGTCAAAATAAAATACACTAATCATAGTAAGTGCTAATAAAGATTTAGAGCAACTGAAACCCTCAGGTAGTTCTGGTGGGAATGCAAAATAGCATATCTAGGAAACAGTTTGGAACTTTCTCCTGAAGTTAAATATATGATTATCATACTACCCTTTTTTGGTATCTACTCCCCCCCACCGGCCAAAATAAAAACATATGTCTACATAAGTATCTGTATGTTAATGTTTACCGTTGCTTTATTCATAATGTTAAAATTAAAAACAACTCAAATGTCCATTAACTGATTAATGAATAAATAAATTGTGGTACAACCATAAAAAAGAAAAATATGACTATAATTATTTGTTAATGAATAAATTAGTTTGTAAATAGATAAATATATCACAATGTTATTTTCATATACAACAGTCATTAGTTGGGGAAAAGTAACCCAAATTTGTAACTCATTTTTATTTAAAATAATATACTATAGGGGCACTTGGGTGGCTCGGTTGAGCGTTCAATTTCAGTTCAGGTCATGATCTCACAGTTCGTGGGTTTGAGCCCCACACTAGGCTCTGTGCTGACAGCATAGAGCTTGCTTAGGATTCTTTGTCCCTTTCTCTCTGCATCTCCCCTACTTGTGTACTCTCTCTCTTTCTCAAAAATAAATAAACATTAAAAAATTTTAAATAGTACACTATAATTCTGTTATGCTGTAATATATTCTATTATAACAGAAAAATGTTTCAGAAAAAAAATCATATGACAGGTCTCCAAGATTGTAACAAATATGATACAAAGGTCTAGGATAAATGACAATATTTATTAATAAATTAAAACATATGACATATTCCTAGATGGGAAGACTAAATATCAAATAGTTGCATGTTTCCCCAAAGTTAACTAATAAGTTTAATATAATTTTCATCACAGTATAGTCCTTTTAAAAGAGTCAAATAATTATAAAATCTTAAGAAAAAGCACATGGATAAGAATATAAATAGTATTTTAAAAAAGAAAATTAGCAAGGGAGTGGTGGAGGCCTACCTGAAAGTATAAAATATTTAAATAGCAGTGTTACAAAGACCAGGGTCCTGGTGCAGATGTTAGGAGGACTGAAAGCAAACAAAATTAACACATATTCACAGCTTGCTATATATACATTCATCTACCTAGTTGTCTACATGATTAAAAAAAAAAAAGCCAGTTACTACAAATGTGAATTGATAAATCAATTCAAAAAATGATTTCATTTGGTTAAGTGTCCAACTCTTGATTTCAGCTCAGGTCATGATCTCATGGTTGTGAGATTGAGCCCCGTGTCAGGCTCTGTGCCGTGCATGGAGCCTGCTTAAGATTCTCTCTCTCCTTCTCTCTCTGCCCCTCCCCTACTCATTCTCTTTCAAAAAAAAAAAAAAAAAGGTTTCTATGAAGAGTTGAGAAATGATCCACCTCACATCTGAGGAGAGGCTGTGAGGTTTCTGCTTCTCACAAGAAGGAAGGAGTCCTAGGCTGACAGATACTTGGAGAATCCAGATCTGTGAATGCAAACCATAGCTTCTTATGGATGGAAATATTCAACAATTCACTCACTCACTTCTCCAACAAATATCTATTAAACACCTACCTGTAGTAGGTACTTCTCTAGGTTCTGAGATTCATCAGGAAAAAGCCAACCAAACAAAAAAATGAAGCTTGCATTCCAAAGGGGAAGAGAAACAATAAACAATGAAAGTTTGTCGGGTGGTCGATTGGGGAGAAGGAAAAAGCAATGGGGGTGGGGGACCAGCATTTGTGCATGGAGTGGTAGTATTGTGGTTGGAGAGAGCCTTGCTGAGGTGACATTTCAGTGGACATTAAGGAGGGAATGAAGTCTGACCTATGCAGGTATCTATGGGTCAAGTGTCCCCGGCAGAGGGCTAGCTTAGGGGCTCCATTCATGGTCTGGTCTCTTCTCTTTCAGGCAAATGAAGCAGATGCTGTGACTGTCGAAGGAGGTTTGGTGTTTGAGGCAGGCCAGCTCCCCTTTAACCTGAAGCCTATTGTGGCAGAATTCTTTGGGTCGAAAGATGGTGTGTTCTCCCTGGGGCCCCAGGTCTCTAGTCTGATGCTGCAACCGTTGGGGGAGGCAGGGTCTCTGTCAGCATTATACCTTTGGATTGAAGGATTCTGTCATCTACACTGACCTACGAGGGCTAGAATGTTGACTCTCCCAGGGAAGTTGTGAACTGTATGCATCCTGATGGAAATGCCCTTGGTACTGCTGGATAAGAGGGGTCAGTGCTGTCCAGAGTCCATCACCTACCCAGTGGGGTTGCACCATTGGGAGGCCCATCTCTCGAGATACACAGTTCTGGACAGCCTCTTGCCTGTGCTAATTCCCCTGAAGTTGCTACAGAACGTGGGCCTGTGAAAGACGTGAGGAGAAGTTTTGGGGGAGTTGACGAATGAGGCTTTGCCTCCTCCCCATACTTGTTCATAAATGTCATCAGTAGGTGTGTGAGCACAGCCCACCTCTACCTGACTCCAGCAACTTTCAGGGCCCTGGGAAAAGCCTGGAGTCACCCCTGCATCCTTCCTCTCACACCTTTTCCATTGTGTCTGGGCTGCAGGCAGAGAAGCAGAGAAAGGAGAAAAGCCTTTGGAGAGAAACAGTAACATCACAATGACTGGGAGCTGAAGGTCTCCCTAAGAAGGCCCTGCAGGCCTTATAGTAGCTGGTGGCCCCCATCCCCATGTCTCCACTGACTGGGAGGGGCTGGCAGAAAAGAACTGGTGTTCATTGCCCTGAAAAGGGACTTTTCCCCCCTCCTGTGAATCAAAGGCTAATTTTTTCCTTTTCTACCTGTTCACCAGGGGATGGTGCAGGTCCTAGGATTCCCTGAAGTTGCCCATTGCACGCACTCTGGAAGATTAGTTAGCAACAATGTGGGATGTTCCTTTGATCCATCTTTCTCTCTGTTCCTTTGCAGATCCACAAACCTACCATTATGCCGTAGCTGTGGTGAAGAAGGACAGTAACTTCCAGCTGAACCAGCTCCAAGGCAAGAAGTCTTGCCATACAGGCCTAGGATGGTCTGCTGGGTGGAACATCCCCATTGGGGTACTTCTTCCTTCTGACTCTGTTGAAGAAGGTAAGTCTGCTAGGGCTGGGTGCCCTCAGGCAGGTCTCCTACTACAGTCATCCATATTGATTGTGTTGGGGCCATATAATCACTATCAGGCGTTGAGTATCATTACAAGTTGAGGAAAGGACAGCCTGCTTTAAATGTGACTAGCTTGGGACCTGGCAGCTGAGTCTTCTCTCAGCAAAAGTGCCTTGGTCTCTGAGCTTCTGACAACCCCACATTCATTGTAACCCCAGCAGTTTGGCTTGACAAGGGCCGTCCCTGAGGCTCATGAGAAAGGGGAACTCCCTGCCAGCTTCCCAGGAAGGCTCACTAGGGATTATAGACACACCACCAGCAGTCAGGCCTCAGTGCCTGGGGTGAGGGCTTGGGATGGGGGCAAGAAGGGAGGAGTGGACTGAAGCCAAGATTTTTTGTGTGCTTCTTGCTCAGTTATGATAAGCCAAGGGAGCCTAGGGTGCCTCATTAGCCCTTGAAAGATGACAGACAAATCTTTCTGTGCTTTTGATCCCTGCCAACTCGGCAGCATCCATGTTTTGCCTGTAATAGGAACAAGGGGCTTCTGGGGTGAGATGGAGTGCTACAGCTGGAGCCACAGCTCTGGCCATGTTTGCCCTTTCTTGGGGTCTCTCTTGCCTCAGTGTCTGACACTACTGGAATCTGTCTCAAAAGTTATGACTGTTGGCATACCTCTACCAACCACAAGGCAAATTACCCAACTCCCTCCCATGGATTCCTGGAAGAGGAGTTCCCGTCAACGACCATAGTGCCTGGATCCAAAGGGGAGAAGGGTGGGTGGGACCATGTCCTGAGGTAAGGAAGGGCTGTCAGACCTCCTGCAGTGTTTAGAGTTCTGCCTGCCACACCTAGAGCCTCTAAGGTGGTGAGTTAACAAGGCCCCTTGGTTCAGTGTAGGTACGTGGCTCTCATGGCCTGCAGAGGACATGCTAGGAGCCGCAGGCCCACGCCTTAGTGTGATGTCTGAACAAATGGGGACCCCGGTCCATCCACTTCCTTGGCCCTGGGCACTGTTGGCCACCTCTGGACATCTGCTTCCTCAGGACAGTCCTGAGAAGTGTGTACAATCTCCTGGGCTCTCACATAGGGTCACTTATTCACACACATGCACAACCCAGAAGCCCCCAACCAGTTGATGCCCTGAGGTCTATATGTCTGTGTTGAGCAGCCACAGCAGAAATGGTCAAGTTCTTCTTAAGCAGCTGTGTGCCCTGTGCGGACAGGACAGCATTCCCCAGTCTGTGTCAACTGTGTGTGGGGAAAGGAAAAGACAAGTGTGCCTGCTCCTTCGAGGAACCATACTTTGGCTACTCAGGTGCCTTCAGGTGAGTGAGGGGCCCCCTCTTCTCCTCACCCTGATGATGGGGAAACTAAGGCACCAGCAGCAGACAGGGCCTGCCCAGACCACCTGGGCTGTCAGTGTGAAACCCAGGGTCCTGAGTGCCTCCCATGGCCCAGCCTCACTCCTAACCATCCTGAAGAGTAGTCTTCTGTGTGGGAGCCCCTCTATACTCCCCAGTGCCTGGGCTCTATGTGCTACCCTCCTGGACCAGGGAGGGCTGAGGGGCCAGACCCATTTCTGGGTCTCTGGGATCCAAGGACACAGGCTTGGGCTTCCAGCTGGGCCAAAGGCCAAGACCTCTCCCCATGTCAGGGACATGTGGCCACCTTTCCCCACCTCCCTCTCAGCCTCTGCTGTCTTTAAGAGAAATGGCTACTGGCCAAAACCAGAACAAACTCACCAGGAATCCAAGGCTATCCTGAGTTTTTATCCTCCATGTATTAGGCTTGAAGACTTTATTAAAAATTAATAATAATAAATCACTTTAAGTTGCCTTTGAAGAGAAAGGTGAGGGTCCTTCCTTCACACCATCCCTCCCTAGAGTCGACTGGGTTGTGGCTTACAGAGCCTCTGCCTACTTCAGACCCAGGATGGCTGTGGAGGTTCAAAATCCCCTCAGACAAGGCCATTGCCTCTGTGGGGACACTTTGAAGTCTGAGAAACTATGGGCAAAGTCCCATGAGCCAGTGGCCAGGGCAGAGCCTCAGGGGGGGTTGCCAGGGCAAGGGCGAGCCCAAGTCATGGACAGTGGCCTGACTATTGCTGTCCTGTTCCTCAGGTGTCTTCAGGATGGTGCGGGGGAAGTGGCCTTCGTGAGGCATATAACAGTGTTTGGTAAGTGCTGAATGGAGGGAGAATCATGTGAGCCATACCCTGGCCAGGGGAACTGGTTCTTGCCTGAAAATTTCCTTACATCTAGAGATGAGTGATGACAAGACTGTTAATGATAGAGGAGAACTTCTATATAAAAATCATTTCTGTTATTTGTACTTTGTTTAGTGTTCAATTTGTTCAGTTTGTAAATCTACTAAGCAAATTGAAACAGTATTTACCAATTAATAAAACAAGTTGTAATAATTCAATTCTCTTAGCCACTGCAATATCCATTTCAAATGTAATCACATTCTCCTGAATTCTTCAGTATAAAATGGCTCTGTAGTGCTTCAAACTCCTTAAACACACACACACAAATTATTATAATGATTTCAGAACTTATTAGCACATCTACAATTAGATGTGTTACAAAAGCATGATTACTGTGGACAAAAATATATTTCTTTTGTGTTTCTATATTAAAAAACTGTTTTCAGAGTTTGGGGCAATTTATCAGAAACAAACAAAAAAACCCAAAATAGTATTTCAGGCAAATTGAAGTTACAGAATCTGGGTTTTGTTTTGTAACCAATTAAATTTCTATCAGGTACAGAATACACTTGTATTACCCAAGATGTTTAAACCAAATGAATATTCAGTATGTTAGGTTCATTTTTAAGATAAATGTCTGCTACCTCAAAGGAAATTTTAAGTTCTCACTTTTTACAGAGTTCCTTACAACATACTGTCTTCCTGTAGCATGAAAGAGGAGTTCAAGGTTCTTTGTTGCTTTGTTCAGCCATTCATAATTCACAGTCCCCTCATTATTACACACTGACCTGCTTTGTTAGCATTTTGGCAATTGGTGCATGTCTTATTACCAGTAAATTTGATTAGTGGGGTCATCCATGGGTTTCATTTCCCAGAATCAAGTTGTTCCAGATAATTGTCATTGTTATTTCCTCTGGCTGCTCAAGTGGTCACAGTTACTATGCTAGTGGGCAGCATCTTCTAACTAACACTCACCCTGAAGCATATGAAAACATCTTCACTTCCTGAAAACATCAGGTTGTCCCAGACTGTCCTGGTGTGCTTCTGCTGAAAGTCACTTGCCTAGTAATATAGATCACTCATTGCTTTTTTTTTTTTAAGTTTATTTATTTACTTTGAAAGAGAGAGAGAATCAGCAGGGGAGAGGCAGAGAGAGAGGGGACAGAGGATCTCAAGCAGTCTCTGTTCTGGCAGCAGTGAGGCCAATGCAGGGTTTGAACTCACGAACTGTGAGATCATGACCTGAGCCAAAGTTGGACGCTTAACCAACTGAGCCACCCAGGTGCCCGTACTCATTGCCTTTTAAATAGAAATTTATGAGAGACAATCCCCCAGGCTTTTGGGGTGCAAGTGAGTGTTAAGGAACTGCTGCTACCACTGGGCCCCTGAGTGACTGAAGTAAAGTTCTTTCTGGAGCTATTAGACCATATTGATTCTTTTAATTTAATTCTGACATTACTAAATCATTAAAATTTTTTTTCAATGTAAAGATTTAAAATGTATTTCCTCTGCGACATACCTAATTAAACTTGTAACCATCACAAGAACTCTAACTGTACTCCTTCCCTTTCAGTGTGAGAGTTTATGAACCCCAAAGACCTTCCCTGTGAGTTTGCTAGGGCTGCCGTGACAAAATACCACAAACTGGGTGGCTTAAGCCACAGAAGTTTATTGCCTCA
The DNA here is from genome assembly GCF_003009895.1 of Hyaena hyaena. Lineage (NCBI taxonomy): Eukaryota > Metazoa > Chordata > Mammalia > Carnivora > Hyaenidae > Hyaena > Hyaena hyaena. The sequence goes on along the minus strand of NW_024080865.1, from coordinate 1,112,228 downwards.
CAGTTCAAGAGGATAGGAGTCCAAGCTCAAGGTGTCAGTAGGGTGGGCTCCTTCTGGAGGTTCTGAGCGCAAATCTGTTCTTTGCCTGTCCCCTGGCTTCTGGTGGTTGCCAGCAATCTCTGGTGTCCCTTGGCTTGCAGTCACACCAGCCTGACCTAAGTCCTTCTCTTCACACAGCATTCTCCCTGCGTGTGTAGCATTTTTGTCCAGATACCAGTCATACCGGAGTAGTGTGTTATCACCTAATTTGTCTTTTTTAATAATGTTCTAACAACTTAAAGAGGACTGGAAGAAAACCTTTTCCAAATATATCTTATACATGTATAAAGTGCTCTAGTGTGACCTAATCTTAGCTAGTGACATCTGCAATGACTCTCTTTCCAAGTAAGGCCACATTCTCACATAATGAGGATTTAGGACTTCAACATAGGAATTTCAGGGGGACATAATTCAACCCAGAACACTTTCAAACACCAAAACAAGAGGAACCAAAGAGTCTGTTTTCCTCACAAGGTTTTCTGGTCCTCTTTGTACCTGTAGAGTACCCTGTCTGGGGCCCTGTGCCTCCTTCAACTCTTTTACCACCTTTCCCCAGCAGGCTCTGCCTCCAGGGGAGGATTGCCGCTTTAGTGGGGGACCTGGATTGTCCTAGTGTGGTGATGTATCAGCTCAGACTGGCTGACAAGTTACCGTAACTCTCTGAGCCTAAGTTTCCTCATCTCTAGAATGGCGTCATTATATCACTGGCCTCCCCCAGTTGCTATGAGGATGAAATAGAGCATAGAAAGCCTTCAGCACAGTCTTTGGTGTGCTGTGAGTGCTCAGAAAACATTTGCTGTCATCACTCATATCAGTAGAGTTACAGATACGTGGGGTAGTCAGAGGGGCCCTGGGCCATGCATGCCCGGCCCCGTGTCTATCTGCAATGCGAACCAGTCACTTCACCTCCTGAAGCCTCAGGTCCCTCATGTGTATAAGATGTATTTGGAAAAGGTTTTCTCCCAGTCCTCTTTAGGTTGTTAGAAAATTATTAAAGAAGAAAAATTAGGTGATACAAACACAATTTAACATTTCATGAAGTTGATGGCCTTCTTTTGGAGAACTGCAAAATGGGGTGGAAGTCAGGGAGCCTCTGTAAATAAATAAAGAATAGGAAAGAAATAGAAAGTATCTGATCGGCTGGGGCCATAGAGTCAACCTTGTCTAGGTTAGAAGGCCCAGAGTTGGCTTGGTGTTTGGGGACTGGCTGATTGACTAGACTTTCTTTCTGGTCAAGCAAAGCATTTATAGGGACACAAAAGTTAATCTAAATTTTGTTTTGCTTATGTGGCATCTGGGCAAGAGCAGCTCCATCTTGGGCCTAGAAAGTTATTACAACAAGGTCAAACAGTCTGTGATTCAGGGAGCAGCAGGGACCACAGCTCATAGCTGTCTGCAGTTGGCTCATCTGGGCTTTCCTCCCCCAGAGAACCTGCCAAACAAAGCTGACAGGGACCAGTATGAGCTGCTCTGCTTGGACAACACCCGGAAGTCCGTGGATAAATACAACAAGTGCCATCTGGACATTTTCCCTTCTCATGCTGTCGTGGCTCGAAATGTCGGGGGCAAGGAGGACTTGATCTGGGAGCTTCTCAACCAGGCCCAGGTATTCCCACCCACCATCCTCCCTTCCTGCTTGGGGGCGGGGTTGTCCCTGCTTAGATTTGGGGCATTTTCCTATATTCCCTTCTAGCCACTCTGGAAGTTCTTCTGGGTGTAGGAGAGGAACCATGTCACAGATCATCTACTTCACTGAAAAGCTGCTCAGTCTGTACATGTTATAGACAGCAGAGGCAATAAAATCTTCACCTTATATCACTGACCGCCTGAGCCAAAGACTCCATAGAAGTGCCTCATTGCTCCATTTTTTTCTTTCCAGTTCTAAAGGGTCCTCAGGGAAGATGCCCCTCCCCCATGGAGTATTCTATTATCATACTGGCATGTGATCCTGCCCTGCTAAATTCTCTCGGTGGCAGGCTTCTGGCCATGAGCATTCTGTCTGTCTGGTGCTGGTAGCTGCCTCTCCCAGCCAGCCCTTATTCATCCCCTAGACCCGTCTCTGTTGGTGCTCTCTGCTCAGCACTGGGGATTCAGAGATGAAGGGAACAATGACTTGCCCTTGAGTTGCTCCCAGATGAGTGTGGGAGACATGATGAGTATACATACAAATTATCACCAGATGAAATGGTACCACCTTGGGGACCTGGATTGTGTACTTTGTAGAGAACAGAGGGATTGATTTGTAGAGTATATCTGGGAAGATTTTTGAGCCCTGGGAGGTAAGCTGTGTGTACCCCTAGTTTCCAGAGGGGGCAGCAGGTAACATTTCATGTAGAGCCACTGCAAAAGCAAAAAGTAGACAGACATTGGAAAGACCCTGGGGGTAGGTATGATAGTTAGGAATGGCGCTGGGCCAGCTAGTGGGAGTTGTAGGCAAAGGGCCCTTCCATTGTGTGAAGGCCAGAAAGCTTCCAGCTGGTCTTTCAGTGGTAGGCCTGACCTCCAGGCTCAGTGGTAGGTGCTGGCCCACTAGCTGCTCCAGAACAAAGACCACTAGAGTCACTAGGACAGTCGGATGGCCAGGAATAAGGCAGCCTTCACTGCCTGCCCCACGGGAACGTGACATTGGAGAGGAACATCTGCCTGGCCCACAGCAACCCAACCCTCTTGGTGTGGATCTCAGGGGGACAGCCCCTAGAAGTTTCCCTGAAGCCACACATGGCAGACCAGCTGGGATTTGGGTAAATCATTCCTAGGAGAGAGACATGAGAAGCCCAGGAGCCATAGGGACTTTGGGGGGCCAGGTACTTTGTCTTCACTCTCAGGTGCTCATGTTTTTTCCCTTTCAGTTTTCTTTATCTGGTTTTGGGTTTGTTTTCCCTTTCCCTTGCTATGCCAGCCTTCCTTCTTCACTGTTGTTTTATCCTTTGAACAGGAACATTTTGGAAAAAACAAATCAACAGAATTCCAGCTCTTTGCCTCTCCTTATGGGAAGGACTTGCTGTTTACAGATGCTACTGATGGGTTTTTAAGACTTCCTCCTAAGATGGATGCCAAGCTATACCTGGGATACAGATATTCTACTGCCATTCAGCGTCTAAGGATAGGTGTGTAAGGTCCTGGGAGGGCAGCAGAGCAGGAAAGCCAGAGAAGCTTTCCCAGTGCCTGCAAGCCTCACCTCACTCAAACTTCACTGGCCTGTGGAGTCCAAGGGAGCTACCAACTGCACTGGGTTCGTGAGGGGATTTTCTGCTGAGCTGCAGAAAAGGCCTGAATTATGAGATCACAAAAGGGTTTTGAAGATCTTCAGAATACGGTCAACTTGAAGTAATGACAGTTCTCGCTCCTGTGTATTATCCAGGGTCACCTTGCCCAGTGGCATGTCTATTTGATAGGAGAAATAGCAGATCCCAAACTGACATCGGAACATGGCCTGTGCCACTATTAGGAGTGAAACTAGGGTTTCAGAGGGTGTTAATCCAGCTCTTGCCTTCCTCTGGATCCCTATGGTTCATTTTTTTCTTTCCTCCTTTCCTTATTTTTTTCTTCACTTAGTCAACCAATAGTTATTGAGCACCTACAAAAGCCACTGAGTTAGATGTGGGCATACTGTGGTGAGCAGATATTGGTTGAGGGGAGAACAATTAGACACACCCCAAAGAAAAACACATGACTGCCAACTGGGTAATGCTGCTCAATGGGAGAACCTAGTCCTGTCAGAGCAAACCCCAGGAGGTCCTGACCTGGGCTAGTGCTCAGAAAGGCCTCTCCTCAGAAGGGTGTACTTGATGAAGTGAGGTCAGTAGGGAGGGGGACTATTCTGCCTTCACTGCTCTTTCTGAGTACTGAGTTCCCCATTTCCCCCAGAGGGTCACAGGCAGGGAAGGAGCAGTGATGTCTCATGCCCACTCTGCTGCTGTCAGTAAGGGCACCATTGGGCAGCCATTCTGCAGCCAGTGGACTAAACTCGCAGATATATCTTAGGACTTATTTTGGGTGCTGGGCTTCTCTCCATGTGTCCTAGGCGTGGAAGACTCCAACAGGGTACTGTGGTGTGCAGTGGGCCACCATGAGAGGGTCAAGTGTGATGAGTGGAGTGCTGTAAGTGGTGGCGCCTTACAGTGCACAATCGAGGAGACCACTGAGGACTGCATCGCCACCATAGTGGTAAGGAGGGCCCTACCTCCATGGCTGGGCTTGGACACTGAGACACATGGCCTCTTTGCCCTCTTCCCATATGTATTCCCATCAGCCATGAGGTGAAGATGTGCCTGTTGTGTGCTGCCCCCACTCTCCAAAGTCCCACCCAACTCCACCCGATGTGCCCCTCCAGCTCAGGCTGGCCTAAGACCTGACTCCTTACATGCTCAGCTCTGGAGCCCTGGGAGCTACAGGAAGTAGGGTGGCATCCCAGGGTGTAGATTGTGAAAGCAGATCAGCTTTCTCAATCCTTGAGTCATTAACTTTTTTCTGGTGCCAAAAATATTATGCTAGAATAGAAATGAAAGATAAATAAAATCATTCACAACATCATAACTCAGAGATCATGACCATATAATTTCTGAGTTATGAAGTTGTGTCGTTATTAACTTTCCCTTTCTCTAAGAGCAGACAATATTTTTGTGGTTAGAAAAAATAAATTTATGGGGCACCTCGGTGGCTCCGTCAGTTGAGCGTTCGATTTCAGCTCAGATCCTGATCTTGTGGTTAGTAAGTTTGAGCCCCACATTGGGCTTGCTGTCAGCCTGTCAGCGCAGAGCCTGCTTCTGTTCCCCTCAATCTGTCCCCTCCCCTGCTGGCACTCTCTCAAAAATACATAAACATTAAAAAAAAAGAAAAAAGAAAATTATAAATAAAAGACTAAAAAAATTGACAAATCTAGGAGACACACAGTCTTCTTGGAGAAAGCCTTGGTAAACCTTCCTGGGACTAACCCGTACATTAAGATCTGGCAGTTTATACAGTCTCCTAAATTTGTCAGTTAAAGGATTAAATGAATTTGAGTGCTCAGGACATTGCCTAGCATATAGTAAGCAGCCAATAAATGTTACCTATTGTTATTATTATTTAAAGTCAGCACAGAAGGTAGGTAATGAAATATTCATTTAAAATATGTTTTTTTTTTTTACAAATAGTTTATTGTCAAGTTGGTTTCCATATAACACCCAGTGCTCATCCCCACAAGTGCCCTCCCCTATGCCCATCTCCCCACTCCCTCCCCACACACATCAGTCCTCAGTTTGTTCTCAGCATTCAAGAGTCTCTCATGGTTTGCCTCTCTCCCTCTCCCCCACTATTTCCTCCCTTCTTTTCCCCCACGGTTCTCCATTAAGTTCCTCCTAATCCATTTATATGTGCAAACATATGGTATTTGTCCTTCTCTGCCTGACTTATTTCACTCAGCATAACACCCTCAAGGTCCATCCATGTTGCTACACATGGCCAGATTTCATTCTTTCTCATTGCCATGTAGTATTTCATTGTATAGATAAACCACATCTTCTTGATCCATTTATCCGTTGATGGACACTTAGGCTCTTTCCATGTTTTGGCTATTGTTGAGAGTGCTGCTATGAACATTGGGGTACATGTGCCCCTATGCATCAGCACTCCTGTATCCCTTGGGTAAATTCCTAGCAGTGCTATTGCTGGGTCACAGGGGAGTTCTATTGTTAATTTTATGAGGAAACTCCACACTGTTTTCCAGAGGGGCTGCACTAGTTTACATTCCCATCAACAGTGTAGGAGAGTGCCCGTTTCTCCACATCCTCGCCAGCATCTAGAGTGCTCTGATTTGCTCTAAAATATGTTTTTAATGGCTGTATAATATTCCACTAAGTATTTCAGCCTCAATTTATTTAACTAATTTCTAAAAGTCTACATTTGAATTATTCCCAAATCCTTTGAAGGAAATTGAAGATTTCTGTTCTATAATCTCAATATTTCCTGTTATATCTTTAATAGCAATAATAGCTAATATTTTGAAGCTACTTACTATGTGTCAAGTGTGTTTGTGAGCTTTTAACTTGTATTAATTCATTTAATCCTCATAAACCCATGAGCCCATTTTATGGATGAAAAATGTATATAGAATAGTTTTGAGGCATGTGTCCTTTAAAATAGTCAGATCCTGGAGGCTGTGTGGTATAGTGGTTATGAGCAAGAGCTAAAGAATTAAAGTATGTTTTAGTCTTAATGACTCTCTGTTGGAGAAATTATTTAAATGCTCTCTGATTTAGCTCACTAATGTATAAAAGGAGGAGAATTATAGCACCTACCTTGTTGGATTTTGTGAGGAATACAGTAGATAATCACTGGAAGGTGTTAGAAAGGACCCGGCATATAGTAAAGGCTTGGTAAGTTTTTGTTTCTATAGTTGCTACTGTTTCAGGATAGATTTCTAGAAGGGCAGTTAATAGATCAAAAGTGGAGAGTGTGTATGTATCTGTGTGTTTTTATCACAATGATCTTATCTATATATTTTTTGCTCTGTTGTTGGAAATTTTCATTGATGAAAATAATAAGTTAACTATTAATGAATCATTTAACTAGAAAAATTATTTCTCAAATGTCTTTCTTGCATTAGTGCTCTGAGTTAGTGCTTTTTTTTTCTTTCTAAAAATTTTTTAATGTTTTTATTTATTATTGAGAGACAGAGACTGAGCATGAGCAGGAGAGGGGCAGAAAGAGGGGAGACAAAGAATCTGAAGGAGGTTTCAGGCTCTGAGCTGTCAGCACAGAGCCCAACATGGGGCTTGAACTCACAAACTGCGAGATCATGACCTGAGCTGAAGTTGGACGCTTAACTGACTTAGCCACCCAAGTGTCCCTCTGAGTTAGTGCTAATGGGATTATGGAACAGAGTTGAACTCCACCATATAGAAGAAAAACATTAGTAAATACAATCCCTGAGTCTGGCCATGTAAACTGCTGAGTGATAATGGTCACAAATAAAATGTGGTGAGGGCATGTCCGGTACTCAACATGGGTCTAATGAGAGGTCAGAGATGCCAGGGAGCATGATCTGGGTTGGGTGCTTGCTCCTGGGTCAACATGTCCAGCTTTCTAAACCCTGTGGTTAAACTGCAGAATTTTTGGGTGATCCACGATTTGATTAGTCAAAAGCACGTGTGTACATGTACATGACATAAAGCCAATGAGACAGAAAACCTCTGAGGGTCAGTGAGACAGGAAACAGCCTCACTGTTGTGCTGCTGATTTATTTCTTCAGAAAGGAGAGGCTGATGCCATGACTTTGGATGGAGGCTTCATCTACATAGCGGGCCAGTGTGGTCTAGTGCCTGTCCTGGCAGAGAACTACAGTAAGTGGAGGGGGTGCCTCTTGTTTTATTTCCTCAAGGTCATTGACATAGAAAGATGAAGAAACACGTTAGTTCACTGTTGAGATAATAATTACTGTTGGAATGTAAGAGGCTAGCAGATAATATCCTCCTTTCCCAAAGCCAGAGCCAATGAAAATATGGATACAGGAATAAGGCAGAATGAGATCAAAGGAGACCTTTATTACTGAAAAGGTGATATTGGAGGGCATGGTACAGAGCTGGCTGGAGGGCTTGCCAAATTGCCCTTGAGTTAGAGTTACCCACTGGTTCAGGAGAACAGGTCTGTTGGCCTACCCCATGGCTGAGGGCAGAGAACACGTATTGTCATAAAGCTTCCTTGAAAAGATCTAAACCACTCTTTCCCTACTCTCTTCAATAAAGAAAGGAGGGGCTGAGCCACATGTACCTCAGTACTTGTGCCAAATTTACGAGTCCAAAATTAACTCACCCTAGCCGCACTGGAAGATTGAGGGGTGGTGCTACAGGGTCATGTTCTTCAGTGGGGATCTTTCACATAAAAAAATAAAGCTGGGGAAAAGATGATTTCAACAATATAATTATGAAGTACCTCATCTGTTAGGTGCTGAGCAAGAAACCATACATTATACTTCAAAACAGAACTCTGTAAAGTAAATAATGGTATCTCCATTTTACTGATATAAAAACTAAGGCTTAACGAAGTTAAATGATGTGTCCAAGGTAGAATGAAGACTGTATCCAGGTTTTTTTTTTTTTTTACTCCGTGGATTCAGTTTTTCCCTCCAACATAAGCCTGTCCCAGTCCAGGGCTTTACAGGGAAGAAAGACGACAGCATGACTTGAATCATGTAGCAAATGCAGAAAGATCTTTGTCAGGCTCTTTAGTGGCCTCTGCCCCTCTTCAAAGGGCAGGTCATTTTCTTTCTCTGTAACTCCCTGAGGGTTGGGGAGATTCTGAGGTGGAATCTAATGTTCAAATAGCAAAGGTCAAGTGGAGAGGGGTAAAATAGGCCTGTAGACTCTTGGCTTGTTGATAACAAATGACAGACTGCTTAATTTCATCCTTCATTCTTGAGAGTGAGAAGCTCATGACTTTGGTCTGAGTAATATAAGAGTTTAATGCCATGTATCCTGGTTGTTGTTTTTTTCTTTTTAGTGCCAAAGGATGAGTCTAGGTGTGTGAATACACCCATGGAAGGTAAGTCAGAATCAGTAACATTGGGGCCCAAAGGTAAAGGCTATTGTTGGGGAAGAGGGTGGGGAAAGCCTTAAAAATAACCAAAGTTATTAGAGTTGTAAGAAAAGAAAAAGGATGATGAGAAGCCACCACTACCACAGCTTATTGTTAAGGAGCAAATCGGTCATGAAGCTGTAGCAATAATTACTGTGCATACGGTACCTTACAGTCAACAAAGGACTCCTGCCCGCACTATTCCTGTTTACCCTTCTCAGCGGTCCTCTAGGATGTGGGCATCGTTATCCCGTGTTGTACATGTGGGGAAAGTGAGGCTTGGGGTCCAGGGAGTGCCTGCACCTGGGCTGGAGAAGAGGTGGTGTGATCGGAATCCTCTCGCCCTTCTCGGCACACCACCCTGCTCCTTGTCACATGCTGCCTGCCCATTTCTGCACCAGGAGGCAGGAGTGTGTTCCTGGCACTTCGGGGCTGAGTGGAGGCCTGGAGAGAGGAGGAGAGTCATACATGCTCTAATGAAGAAGAGGAGGAAGATGAGCTCCACCCTTTAGCTTTTGGCCGGCTGATTTTAACAGCAGAGGAGCTGACCTCATCTTAGAGAAGACCAGGTGACAAGGTCACCCATCAGTGTCTCTACCTGGGCAGAGAGGGTCTGTATCTGTCCCTGAAGTACCTACTCATGGAATATGGAGCAGTGTTTCTTAATCTAGTGCAGCTCCTGGACCAGCTGCATCAGCATCATCTGAGATCTTGTGAGAAATGCAAATTCTTGGGCTCCACCCCAAATCCACTGAGTCAGAAACTCCAAGGACTGCTGTGTGTGTTAACAAGCCCTCCAGCTGATTCTGATACACATTAGGGTTTGAAAACAAGGGTGACAGTATCCTGAGGTGAAAACAGATGGTCACTTGGGCTTGGAGTTTCCTATGACACAAGTGAGCTGGGGGAAGTGGGCAGATTTGGAGCACCCCAGCACCAGCAGCATCCCTGTTCCCTGCTGAGCACAGGGTCATGGAGGACCCGCAGTGCCCATGCTCCACCCAGCTGCGTGGGGTGCAAAGCTGCTCACCTCCAGCAGCTCCCCTTCATGTGCAACAGAACCCAAGTTCTAAGGTATGCTGTCCCTCTCCCCCTCTGCATTCATGGCTAGCAGTGTTCAGTGAGTTGTGTCTTCGCCTTCAGCCCTAGCAGCTGGCATTTTTGTCAGCCATGCAGTCTATCGATTATAGAATACATGAAGTCTGAAAGAACTCTGCTTGAAGAATGGTTGAAATTTTAAGGAACTGCAGAGAAAAGCAAATGCAGGTGGACAAAGATGCTTAGAAGACAGTTCAGGGTGGCTGACTGGATGGAGAAAGTTAGATGTGAGTAGAGATGGAGAGGGATCAACCCCAAAGGCCGGCCACACACACACACACACACCAGATGACAATAATTGACGCTATTTGTGCAGAAATAGCTACACCTCAGGAAAGGCACTGTAACAGTATCTGGCAGCTGGAATGGTGTAATAGAGCACTGTCTGGTAACAAAGGGCTTGCTGTGGCCTCAGGAAAATCTGCTGCAGTGAGAGAAGAGCTCTGGTACTGCTTGTGCCACTAGCAGCGGTGCTGGAAACCAAGCATTGTAACCTCCCCGTCCTGGCCTAATGTACAATATGCCCATATTAGCACATCTGATCCTCCTAAAACACCCCCCAGGATGAGTTTCATTGTCACCATTCTACTGAGGAGAAACTGGGGATACTAGGTATGAAGTGACTTGTCCGAGGTCATTTAGGAAATAACTGGCAAGGCAGGTCTTCCATCTGCCACGCTGACTTCCAGTCTTTCCAGGCTTGAATATTTAGAGACCTGATTCACAACAGCAAGAAAGGGAGTGCAGTGGGGAGGGGGGTTCGGAGAGGTGGTGGAGAGCCATATTAGCTTCCAATCCTGAAGATTTATGATTCTAATCTTATAAATTCAGCTTTGCTGTTTAGGCCTTACTTAATAAGCACAATTCAGTTACATAGTATTGGGATAGGAATATATGAAATATCAGTGGTGTTCCCATTATTTTCAGGAATAAGATAATAAGATTCCCACCAATGACACATGGCATTACTTTGGAAGTGAATGCAGTATACTTAGGAATGTATATATTCCATACATATATATGTATATAAAATAATTAGAAATTTTTTAATATTGGAAAAAAGATTAAATTGTCACAATTAGAGAAAACGATATTGTCATAAATCTAGAAAATCAGACACTTAACTTTATTTCTTTTTAAAGTTTATCTCTTTTGAGAGAGAGAGCACAAATGGAGGAGGGGCAGAGAGAGAGAGAATCCTAAGTAGGTTCTGCAGTGCAGAGCCTGATACAGGGCTCAAACTCACAAACCATGAGATCATGGCCTGAGCTGAAGTTGGCCACTTAACAGACTGAGTCACCCAGGCACTGTGAGACTTAACTTTAAAAAAGAAGTCATTAAACTCTTTCTTTATGACTTATGTTCAACAGAAATATTTCAACAGGTGCACACTTATATATATAAAGATTCACATAGATAATTTGTAATCTGGCAAAGTGGGTCACAACATAAATGCCCACCAGTTGGGGGATTACAGAATACGGTATTTCGATATAGTGGAACGTAACTTAGATTTAACCAATAAACAGAACGAGATGGTTGTATCTATTTCGCTGAATCAAAAAGGTGCCTACAATATATCATTGAGGGAGAATAAAGCATCCTGTAGTAAAGAATATATAGCAGGATAGAACCGAAAGTATGAATACATGTATAAATATTTCTGGATGCATGCATGTAGACATCTGGAGAGCAGTGGTCAGACTGTTTGGTCCCATACCTAATAATAATAGTTATTGGCAGGGTTTTCTGCTAGAATAAGGTGAGGGGTTCAAGCTATTCCCCCTCCCCTGGGAGAGTGGCAGGCAGGGGCTCACTGTAGCAGCTCTAGAATGCATTTTCAGAGGGTCCTGGAGCTACTGAAATTGCCTCTTGGTATCTATCTGTGTTGCAAGGTTATTATGTCGTGGCAGTGGTTAAGAAACTAAATCCCGAACTCACCTGGAACTCCCTGGAAGGCAAGAAGTCCTGTCACCCCGCAGTTGGTACTTCTGCAGGCTGGAACATTCCCATGGGTTTAATATACAACAAAACTGGGTCCTGTAAATTTGGTAAGTATGTTCTGGGAGGTAGTGTGGCAGTCCCTTCCTTGGGCCTGTGCCTGTGTAGGAGAGGAATTTAGTTCAATGGCAAGGAATGCCAAGGGATGGTGTAAGTAGGTAGTGGGGTCAAGGGCTGGGCAAACATTATAGGTGAGCTTCACTTCTGCTTCAACGGATGCACCCCCCTCTCCTCACCTCCTCACTTCTGAGGGGAGCAGCTTGGCCCAAAGGGCAGATATCAGGGAAACACCCCATTCTTAATGTGTTACAGCTGGCTCAGGGACAAGCCTGGGGTTACAGAGCAAGAGTGGTGTGTGTGTGTGTGTGTGTGTGTGTGTTGTATTGTTTTCCCATATAAACTAGATTGGCTGCTTTTTAAAAACTGGAAACCTATACCACTAAGTCCTTGGACACTTTGTCACTTTCAGCTTTATCTCCCTTAGATTCTCATATTCATCATTTTAGCAGCACTCTTGCCAATACCTAAAAGGCCCCTGGTCCCCTGCTTTCTCTAGCCATCTCACAAAACCCATTCCTATGCGAAGCCTATTCCCTGCTCTCTTCACCCTCTGCTCCTTAGCCACTAAACATGGCTGGAGAGGTCGCAGGGCCGAGTAGTTTATTCCTCTGGAAATGCTCCGGCTGCTGGCCTCAGTGGGCCCCTGGCACTCATGAGCACCCCCATTGTGTCTCAACCCCTGTGCACTTCCCAATAATTATCCTATGTCCTCACTGTCCACATATTTCCATCCCATACCCATCCACCACCTTTTCTCAGCAGAGAACTCATCTCAGCTGCAGAGATAGTTGAAATGATCAGAAAAATTTCCCCTCACCATCCCACTGCCAAAGCTGTGGGCCTCCTGATGGCTATATCTGCTCAGCCTCCTTCCACCTGTGCTTTGCGTGAGGCCCCCTCACCCACACCCTTCCCTAGAGCCTCATACTTTTGGTTACTACTTCTTTGTCTGGTATAGCCAATAATTTCTTTCAACATTGAGCACACCCAATGTCTTCTGTTTTTAAAAGTCCTGCCTCTCTCAGTAGTCTCCTCCCACTTTTGACTTGTTTCTACTCTTCTTTACTGCCAGACATCTTTTTTTTTTTTTTATGTTTTATTTATTTCTAGGAGAGAGAGAGAGAGAGCATGAGCAGGGGAGGGTCAGAGAGAGAGGGAGTCACAGACTGAAACAGGCTCCAGGCTCTGAGCTGGCAGTCAGCACAGAGCCTGATGCGGGGCTCGAACCCATGAACCGCGAGATCATGACCTAAGTGAAAGTCGGACACTTAACCGACTAAGCCACCCAGGCGCCCCAGCTACTGCCAGACATCTTAACAGCAAGGTCTGAACCAATCACCTCCCATTTACTCCTCTGCTCCCTGCCCTCTGGCTTCTCTGTGTCATTCCAGAGGAAGAACTCTGGTCAAGGCTACCCATGACCTCCATGTTGCTCAGCTGAAAAGTCACCCTCCAGTCCATTCCTCCATGACTTCTCTTTCTTCAAATCACATTAAAACACTCTCCTGACTTTTGCGAAAACACACTGGCTTGGCTTTTCTCCTACCCCTAGAGGATGCACTTTCCCAATCTGGTTAATAAATGTTTCAGTTGCTTAAAGCAAGTTTCCACCCCCTACTCTAAACTCAATCTGCAGGCACTCATATCCATGCCTACAGCCTCGATTACTATCTAAACAAATAATATTATACATACAAAACTAGGCACATAGCCAGTACTAGATAAATGTTTGCTGCTATCACTATTATTAATATTATGTTTGTATGTTGATAACTATTACATTTTTATCTCTAGCACAGATCTCTCCTTGCCCTCCAGAGCTGCCTATTTGACATTATCTAGTTGAATATCTCAAAAGCACATTAAGTTCAAAACACAAAACAAAATGCATCATCTCTGCTGAGCCTGGTCCAGCTCCAAAGCTGCCTAGCTTGGTGGAGGACCATATAGTCCATCTGCTTGCCCCAGGTGGAAACCAAGCTGTCATCCTGCACACACCCATCCATCACTTGTGATGTCAGTTTCTCCCCTGCTCCATCCACTGTCTCCCTCACCTTAGTGCTACTCTAGTCCAAGCTACTTTCACGTACCCTGGACTACAACAGTAACCTGCTGCCTGCACACCTCATCTGGCATGGATTCCAGCCATTCCATTGCCAGACCAGTCTTTGCAAAGTGCAAATCTGGCTATGTCCTGCCCACTATACCTGGTCCAGCATTCCTATAGCCCTTCAGAAGCTTCTTATTTCTCTAAGGATAAAGAACAAAATCGACATAAAGGTATAAAACCGAATCTGGACCTTGCCTTCTCCCCACTCACTCTTGCAGTGGGTGGTCCAGCTTAATGACCTCTATTAACCTTTCTGTGTCATTTGCCCCCCCCCACCCCCACCCCTTGCCTTAGGCCTTTGCAGATGCTGCCCCTTGTCTGGAAAACCTGTTCCTATTCATTCTTCACCTCTCGACTTAAGGCCTCTCCCTGACTCCCAGGTCTGTACTAGATTCCTTTATCTGCAGCTGTGTAGAGCCATATTCTTTCCCAAGGCAAGCGGGGGTTGGTGGGGGTGGGTGGATAAATTCACTTGTGTGGCTACTTGAATTATGACTGTTGCTCATGAACTTGAGTTCCAGGAGTGCTAGGCTTATGTGATGTCCTCACCAGAGTGCTCTGGGGCCCAGCACAGTGCTTGGCAGCTGGGTCTCTCAGGCTCCTTCCTGGATTTGGAATCAAGATGGCAGGGCAAGGGCAGCAGAGGTTAGGAAAAATGGGCGACAGGTTCGACCATCTGGGACTTTTAGTTTTGTTGTCTCTTAGGATTACATCTGTGTCTGTCCTTCCACACCTCTGCTCTGTGCCACTTCTATTCCACAGACCCTTGTCCCAACTTCAGCCAGTCCCCCTTTACTTTGCTCTAGTTGCAACCTTTATTAATTATTATTATTATTATTATTATTATTATTTCATAAGGTTCTTATTTCTAATAATATGGTACCAAACACTTGAATGTGGCAATTCTAGGGACAAAATCTGAGGCTGTCTTGTTAACATTGGCGGGAAGAGCTAATCTCTTGTGTTTTCCTGCACAGATGAATTCTTCAGTCAAAGCTGTGCCCCTGGGGCTGATCCAGATTCCAGGCTCTGTGCTCTGTGCAGTGGTGGCAGCGACCCGGCCCACACTTGTGCTCCCAACAGCCATGAGAGATACTATGGCTCCAGTGGGGCGTTCAGGCAAGTAGTGTGTGTGCACTTTTCTCTTCGGCACCAACCCAGTGACCTTCTTGTCCTTTCATCTTTTCCATCACCCCAGCATCTGGGAGCCAGAATTAGAAAACAGAACTGCAGACTCCCACCGGCCCCAAGGACTCAAGTCCAGCTCCTTTCTGGAACACTTTTCTGCAGATCCAGCTGACTTAGGGTACCTTAGGAGGGGCAAGAATGAGGGGTACAGGGTCACAACCCTGGTTCAGCTTTTGTTCTTTTCTTCTGTGTGATTATGGACAAGTCACACAATCTTTCAGAGCCCTGTTTTAAAATCAGAGGTGGGGTACTGCATGTGCTTCTTACACTTGGCTGATGAGTACATTTTTTTTTAAATTTAATTTAATTACTTTTTTTTTTGTTTACAAATAGTTTATTGCCAAATGAGTACATTTTAAAAATAGATATTCTTAGTCTCCTACATCCTTTCAGGAAACACTTATTGAGCACCTAGTATGTGGCAGGCACTGGTCTAGGTAGAGGGTTACAGCAGCAACAAGACACATGTAGCTCCCACTCCCTGTCTGCTCTTGTGAGGAGAGTAGGACAATAAACATATAAATAAGGGTCAATCACTTCTGGACTGTGGTAAGTGCTGCAAGGGAACAAAGAGGGGTAGTGTGGTAGAGACTTGGGTAGGGGACAGTTTTGGTAACAGCAAGCAGAAGGGACTGTGTGAATTGAAAATTAAATATTGAGAGGGAACCAGGCCTCAGAAAATCTGGAGGAACTGTATCAAGGAAGAAGAAACAGCAAGGATACAGGCATTGGGGGGGGGGGGGGACAAATTGTGCTGTATTGTAGGCCAGAAAGAAGGCCCTAAGGGGAGGAGGGTGTATGGGAGGGAGGGGATTAGGGGTGTGCAGAGGGTGGAGCTGTGGCATTGGGTATGTCTCCGTGCACTACTAACCTGACCAGGGAGGCAGATTTAATTCTAAGTGTGCTGAGCACTACGGGACACTTTGGGGCAGTAGGCACGTTGTATGAATGAGGGCTGTGTGGCTGCTGTGTGGAGGATGTGTGAGCTTCTATAGGAAGGACCCCTTTATTTGTCACATTGCCAGATGACTTATCTTGCCATCTCCAAAGTTTTCTCTTTCATAAGCCATATATAAATGATATATTTTCACAGACCCACTACAACAATATGTGCTGAACATGAAACCTAAGATAAAATAGTTTTTGTTTTTGTTTTTACATCAGAAAGTGCATTGGTATTAGGGTTGATGGTCTTCTTGGTACGAACATAATATCACAGAGGACTTGGAATTGTCAGAGCTCTGTCTTGAAACAGCTTACTCTCTCAGAGAACTCTAGATGCTGGCGAGGATGTGGAGAAACGGGCACCCTCCTACCCTGTTGGTGGGAATGTAAACTGGTACAGCCCCTCTGGAAAACAGTGTGGAGGTTCCTCATTAAATTAACAATAGAACTCCCTTATGACCCAGCAATAGCACTGCTAGGAATTTACCCTAGGGATACAGAAATGCTGAGGCATAGGAGCACATGTACCCCAATGTTCATAGCAGCACTCTCCACAATAGCTAAAACATGGAAAGAGCCTAAGTGTCCATCAACAGATGAATGGATCAAGAAGATGTGGTTTATCTATACCATGGAATACTACATGTCAATGAGAAACAATGAAATCTGGCCATGTGTAGCAACATGGATGGACCTTGAGGGTGTTATGCTGAGTGAAATAAGTCAGGCAGAGAAGGACAAATATCATATGTTTGCACGTATAGAAGGATTAGGAGGAACTTGACGGAGGACCAAGAGGGAGAAGAAGGGCGGAAATGGTGGGGGAAAAGGAGAGAGGCAAACCATGAGAGACTCTTGAATGCCGACAAAAACTGAGGACTGATGGATGTAGGGGGGAGGGGGGATGGGCATAGGGGAGGGCACTTGTGGGGATGAGCACTGAGTGTTATGTGGAAACTAATTTGACAATAAACTATTTGTAAAAAAAAAAGAAAAGAAAAGAAAAGAAAAAGAAACAGCTTACTCTCATTCCCAAATGAAGGATCAGTTCTCAGTCCTTGCATTGCTTCATCTACCAGCACCATGGATGCATTTTCCTCCTTGGCTTCAGGACACCGTGCTCTTTGGGTTCCCTCCTCCCTCTCCTGCTATTGCACCTGTCTCTTTGCTGGTTCCACCTCACTTCCCCATCCTCAACATGTTGGTGCACCCTAGAGCTTTGTCCTTGGACTTCTCTCTTCATGCCCACACCCTTGGTGGTTTTATCTACTCTTGATCCATCTAGATACTGATAGTTCCCAAATTTATGTTCCTGTTCAGAGGTCTCCAGAACTCCAGATGAAACCCCAGACTGCCTAATGGGCATCTCCACTTGGATTTCTAATCACTCTCTCAAATTAAAGTGTCCCAAACTGAGCTTCTGAAATTTCCTACACTCCTACCCAAACCTGTACCTCCAGCAGTCTTACCTATGGCAGTTAAAGGCGACTCCATTTTTCCTTTTGGAAAATGTCTACTTTCTTTCTCTCAGACTCCATATCTGGTCCTTCATCAAATCATGTTGACTCTACCTGCAGAAGGTAACCAGAACTGACCTCATCACCCATCTCCACTGATAATAGGTTAGGAAGCATCTGCCCTATACTCCCCTCCCTCCTACACCCAGTCTATTCCCAACACATCAGCAAGAGTGATTCTGTTAGAACATAAATCAGAATATCACACTTCTCTGCTTAAAACCCTCCAGTAATTTCCCATATCTTAGAGTAAAATTTAGGGTCCTTCTTTGACCTAAAAGCCTCTTTGTGATCTGGGAAGGCCCTTTGTGACCTCATCTCCTACATCTTTCCCCTTGTTCTATCTACTCCATCCATCTTGACATCCTAGCTATTCCCTGAAGATATCAGGCACACTCCTGCCTCAGGGCCTTTGCACTTGCTCTTACCCCTATCTAGAGTGTTCTTACTCCTCATATCATAGCTAGTTCCCTCATTTCCTTTAGGGTTTATCAGGGAGTCTTTCCTGGCCACTGTAATTTCACATATACACACACATGCCCTTCCCAATATTTATATCCCCCTTTCTTGTTTAATGGGCTTTTTAAGCACTTTTTACTCTATAGAATACTATATATTTTATCTACTTGTTTAATTTTTTTTCCCTTAAATATAATGAATAAAGACTCCTTTGGTTGCAAGTGAAAAAACCCAAGGAACTTCTGCCTTGTAAAGACTAAGACTTGACCCTCTGAAGATAGCCAAGATACTTTAAGGCAAGAGTTGCCATATAAAAGTTAGGATGTCCAGCTAAATTAGAATTCTAGATAAACAGTGAGCTAATTTTTAGCAAAAGGGAACATATTCTTCTTCTCTCTTTCCCTCTCTTCCTTTCCCCCTCCCCTCCACATCTGCCTTATTTTCTTTTTCTGCAGAATGTTTTCTCTATTTCTCAGTCTACATGGAAGGAAATGTCTGTGATTAACATTATTACAGCTTCTCAGTTATAATGAAGCAGTCAAACACGGACTAAAATATATTCATTCCAATTCCCAAGAAATGGAATTGTCAGCCCAGTTCCAGTGAAAGCTTTGAGTTCACACAACTCATGCAGTGATGCTACATTATAATGTTTAAGCTGCTTTCAATGTGACCAGGTAGACTGGGGCAGATGGAGGACGGAGTCAGTTCTCAAAATAGTAAAGTTTGGTAGACAAACAAAAGTCAAGAATTTTTAAATAAAATTATATAAAGGGAATTTTGTTCTCCTAGATATAAAAATCACGTCATACTATATAATACTGTAATACTATGATCAGTACAGGCTTGTTAAGGTGCAAGAATGACAAATCAGTGGTAGAGAATAGACTTCCAAGACTTCGACATGGACACATGATATTTGGTCTATAACAAAGACATTTCAAACTTGGGGAAGGATGAACTTTAGAAATCAGATAAAATGAGTCTGAACTGGCCCCTGGATCTGGTGGGAGCAGATTCAATAGTGAGTCAGTCCTGTAAATTGACTGGCAGGGGTCAGTGAGGGTGGAGTGGAGGGATGCTGATTGTTAAGTGCAATGATTCCTTTTAGGGGTTTGGATGAGGCCCATTGCTGAGGGCAGTGTGGGATCAAAACAGGGATTATTGTTTTTTAAAAAAGAAAAGTATAAATGCTGATAAAAAGAGCCCGGTGAACAGGGAAAGACTCCAACTGCATAAGGGAAAGAGGAAAAGTATCTGAATGTGCCTGAGAGTGTGGGCAGGGCACCTGAGGAGGACTCTTTCTGGGAAGGAGACCTTTGTTTCCTCTCTGTGCCTGATGGGCAGGAGAACAGCACTGGAGACGGGCTGACAGATTTGGCTGGAAGAAAGCCCATGTGAGGATATCCGTGTTTTCTCTGGGAAGCAGGAGAACATGTGGGAGTGAGTGTTGGGGAGACGGAATGTGGAGCGATAGAAGTATGTAGGAATCTGAAAAACATTTTAGTCACTGTTCTATAGAATGGAGAGGTGGCTGTCTCAAACAGTGGTTCTCACTAGAGCACAGAATCTCCTGGGGACACGGTTAAAACACAGATTTCTGGGGCCCACCCCCAGAAGTTTCTGATCTAGTAGATCTGGGGTGGGGCCCAAGAATGTGCATTTCTAACAGGTTCACAGCTGGTGCCTATACTGCTGATCCCAGCCCACAAATTGAGAATCACAGATCTAGAGTAGAGCAAGGAAAACAGGAATGCCCCAGAGAAGTTAATGATTAGGAGGGTTTCTGGTCTGCCTCCCTGTTGAGGTGCAGACACACTTGAGGCAAAATGATCATGCTTATTCAGGACCAGGACTATATGGAGAGTGGGTGGAAGAAAGAAATAGGGCAAGGGAGCTTAGAAAAATTGACTGGAAGTAATTGATCCTACCTAAGTATAGAGGAACCTGATGTTAGAGAGAGAAAACTAGAGAGGTACTCCTGATAATGAATCATTAATATCAATTGCCAACTGACTGGATATCATAGAACTGATTTTTAATGTGCTCAACATTTCTCATAAAAAACGGACCTTAAATGCAGAGAAATATTTTTCAGGGGATTAGCCATGAAAACATATCCAAATGGTGCACATTAGCTTTTGTTAAAGCTCACTAGACATATGGATGTGAAAAGACTCCTTCAAAATCAAGTCTTCCATGCTGACTTTAATCTCTGATGTGAGTTTTGATCCAACCAAAGAGCCGTTCTTGAACATCCCTATTAATAGGAGAACACAAGCATCTTCTCTGGAGAAACCAATCAGTATTTCAAATACAAAAACAAACAATCGTTATCTACAATAGAAACAAAATGAGCAGATTTCTTTTTCAATGTTCATTTATTTTTGAGAGGGAGATGGAGACAGAGTATGAGTGGGGGAGGGGCAGAGAGTAAGGGAGACACAGAATCCGAGGTAGGCTCCAAGCTCTGAGCTGTCAGTACAGAGCCCGATGTAGGGCTCAAACCCATGAATTGCGAGATCATGATCTGAGCCAAAGTCAGATGCTTAACTGACTGAGCCACCTAGGCACCCCAAGCAGATCTCTTTTTCTATTACATTTCCCCTCTAAGTCCCAGGGACAGTTGGGTGTTACAGTTGTGTGCGTGAATGTGGTCAGCATTAGGTGTGCCTGGTGGCTCTGGTGGAGGGTGTGTGAACCCCTATGTGGTTCTCTCTGGGTGTCTCTTCCTCTCACTCCTATTGATCCTCCTTGCTGACCTGACCCTCCCTGTGCAGGTGTCTGGTTGAGAAGGGAGACGTGGCCTTTGTGAAGGATCACACGGTCTTCCAGAACACTGACGGTATGTGTCTGTGCTGTCCTTTCCTCCCTTGGAAAAAATCTGAGTCTTTTATGGGAAGTCACTCCCCAGTCGGGGCACCAGGGAAGTTTATTAAAGCGTGTTCTAGCTCTCTTAATTTATAGGCATTCCTTATGTATTCTGGATACAAGTTTTTATCACCTGAATGGATTGAAAATATCTTGTCCCTCTCTGAAAGGCTTACCTTTTCACTTTAATGATGTGTTTTGATGAACAAACATTTTAATTTTTTATATAGTTCAACCAATCTTCTCCTTTTTGGCTAGTGCTTTTCTGAGGCTTTTATTTATTTTTTATTTTTTTATTTTATTTTTTTTTACAAATAGTTTATTGTCAAATTAGTTTCCACATAACACTCAGTGCTCATCCCCACAAGTGCCCTCCTCCATGCCCATCCCTCCTCCCCACCACATCCTTTTCTGAGGCTTTTAAAGAAAGCTTTGCCTTTAACAGGACTAAAAAGGCACTAACAAAAAAGGCTATGAATTTATAGGTGTATGAATTTTTCTCTTCTGTTTTATTTTTAAAGCATTATTATTTCATTCTTTCATGTCTCTGTGATTCTCCCAGACATAGGTGGTTGGTCACATCCCCCCAGTGAGGCCACCTTGACCAAAGCTGTCAGCTGTGGCTGACCTACCTTCCTCCTCCCTAGGAAGGAACCCTGAAGCATGGGCTAAGAATCTGAAGCATAAAGACTTTGAGCTGCTGTGCCTTGATGGTACCAGGAAGCCTGTGACTGAAGCTCAGAGCTGCCACCTGGCCAGAGTCCCAAATCATGCTGTGGTCTCAAGGAAAGATAAGGCAGATTTTGTTCGCAGAATGCTCTTCAACCAACAGGTATGGGCACACAGGAGGTCCTGTCCGCACAGTCCCTCCAACTGAGTGCTCAGGTCAGTCACTTGCAGAGCTGATAGGCACACCCAGCCCAGTCTCATACCTTTATCCCTGTAAATGGAACTAGATTCCTGCAGCCCTGCCTCTGATAAAAGCAGAAAGCTAGCTGGTGGCCATGTTCACTTTGTGCTCTGGGGCTGTCTAGGATATCAAAGTGGACTGAAAAAGCCTCAGACACGTGGGTATCTGAAGTATCTCCCTGAGACTCACTTGCCTCTCTGAACAGGCTCCTGGTATCTCCTGGACTTGTTCAGTTCCTCCATGATAGTTGTCTCTTTCTTCTTCTGTCATAGAGATAAGGGAGTTGGATCAGAGCCCTTCACACTAGGGTGAGGTGTTTGTGGTAAGAGCAGAATGGAGGCTGCTCTACCTGACCTAGGTTAGGTCCCAATACGTTAATGAACGTGGGAAGGCTGAGCACTGTTTCAGGCTTCATGAAAGTTCCAGAGCCAACATTCAGAAAACTCATGACCACTACAGGCAGCCCACAAAGGCTATAGAGTAGCAGGATGCCTAAATCAAATGACCTTAAGGAAAACCCAAAGCTTCATCTGCCTTTTGCACTCACATACCCCATCCTGGAAAAGCCCCAGCTGAGTACTCCATGTCTTAGCATATGCTACCCACACATCCCAGTTAATGGACCACCATCCAGGGAGAACTGGCAAAACAAAAGGCTCTTGGTCATGGACTTTTGAAGGGGTACATCTCCCAAAGGGCAAGCTGCCCCATTGGCTACAGGGGGTGCTGAACAAAGCAAAAGAGAGGAGCAGGAAGAGATGGAAATGGTCAGGTGCCTGGAACAGATCTAGGGAATAGAAGAGGCAAGGCAACAAGGGCTTCAGTCAGCAGGAAGACAGGCAAGTATGACCCAGAAAGTTGAAAATTGGTGGAACTGTGATACAGTGGCCAACTTGAAGCTTTTCCTATTTAGCAGTTACTTTACATACATCATCTTTACTATTTAGGGTTATTATCTCCATTTACAAATGAGTAAACTGAGGTTCACTTAACTTAGTAAAGAATTTTCCTATAGTCACATGACAAAGAAAAGCTAGGGCCAGATTCTGAACACAGAGGCCATGCTGTTTGCCATTAATGGTGCCTACTAAACTGTTGCTGTGTCCCAGGGTTCCAGGGGCTGGAGCTGAGCAGCCCAGCAGACTCAGATGGATCTTCTGAGGCCGTATATACAGCTTGTGCTCCCTGGTGCTGCTGCTCACTCTCTTTCTGTCTGTCTGACTCAGGAGCTCTTTGGAAGAAATGGGTTTGAGTACAGGATGTTCCAGATGTTTGAATCCTCAAACAAGGATCTGCTTTTCAGTGATGACACGGCATGTTTGGCTAACCTTCAGGACAAAACAACTTACAGTGAATACTTAGGACAAGAGTATCTTATGGCTATTGCTAACATGAAACCATGCTTACACTCTGGTAAGTAGAATAAAACACCAAGGAGCAATAACATGGGGGGGGGGGTCAAGGTAACCATGTTTGTATTGAGGACCATTGTGTGCCAAGCCCTGGGCCTGTACTGATAGGAACACAAAGATGGAGAGAGCTTGCTCCTGGCCCTGCAGGAGGATTCAGATTTCCCAGTGAGGCAACTCAATTAGACAAAAGTATAAGACACTACCTGAAAAAAGACCAAATCATTTGAAGGAGACAGAAAGTACAGTAGAACTTGAGATATTTGGAAATTGAAGTCGTTGACTTGTGCATTTCCATTTTTTTTTTTTTTTGCTAATAAAACGAAAAGGTACACATGTGTGAGCACTTCAGTGTAGGGAGAAGGTTGGGAGATGACCCATAGCATGACTCACTGAGGATCAATTTTCAAAGATTTTAAGTCAAATGTAAAAATAATAGAAACAAACTGAAGATAGCACTATAGTATGTCCTTTCTAGTTTTATACACACATGTATATTTATAGTTAAAGATATATAAATATATATTAAAATAGCATAGTTTATACACACACACACACACACATATGTGTGTATTTTAGAATGGAATAATTGCCTCAAAAAGGAATAAGTTGGAGAAATAAAATTAGAGCTGGGATAATCAAATTGCTGGAAGTTGCCTGAATTTTTGTTGAATTATATTGTATGCTGGGGATGATGATAGCAGGAGGAAAGGAAAATGTTGGTATTTAAGGATAGCACTGACATCAGTTAGGAGATACACAGAGAGAGAAAGACAGAGAGAGAGATTTTTTAAAAATTGTTACTACCTAAAATTTACTTTTAGAAAAGAGTTGTGTTTCGTAAGCATAGGAAGTACCTGAAGTTCTTTCTCTTATGTTTTGCTTCACAGAACTTCTGGACGCCTGTACATTTCATGTACATTAAACACTGACCCCAGTGGACAATCATGGGGATGCTCAGTGCCTGCAAATATGATGGGGCCACATTCTCACTTGTCCACTCGTGGGCCCATGTTAACCTCAGTTATTTTACAATTATGTGCTTGAACTGATACAAAAATTAAAATGAATGAAAGTTATTGTGTCTTCTCAGAAAAGTTCATTACATGTTCTCAGATTTTTTTGAGGGGAGAAAACTATGTCTTTATACTAGAGTTATGCTTCTGAATTTACTATCTATTAAATTGTACCTTTGTAAAGAACTGTATAAGATTAGCTCATATTCCCTCCCCATTCTTTATTTTACCTGAGTCAAGTCACTTAAAAAGAATTTAAGCAATAAATTTGTCTAAAGGAAGTCTGAGTGGTGATAACAAGTGTGCAAAAAAAAAAAGCATCGGTGTGCAGTATCAAGGACTTACATAATAAAAACAAAGGATAAGGAATGAGTTTGTGTATTTTAAAAATAAATTTGAACATTTAAAATTCATAATGTCAAGTGGAATAAAAATCCTGGTTCAGATTAATTGGAAAACATTAAAATTACTGCAAAAATCTAATCTTACTACCCTTTTATAGTCAACTTCCTTAAAGCAAGATTTATACTCATTTCTTTTAAGTCAGTTTCTCATCAGAGATTTTGCCATATCTAGTACTACCATAATTGAAACTTATGGTAGTGCCTCCATAAAAGTCGAATGAGAGCCTAAGTTATACATTGTTAAATGTTAGTTTTATGAGTATGGACTTCTGCTTCTGTCTGTGAAAGAGCACCCAGTACAGAACCTGCCCTCCTTCCATAAACAACTGAAAAACTGGACAAAGTATGTGACACAACTGTGTTCAAACCTTGGGCAATAGCAGCACAGGACTCTGGTCCCTGAAAGAAGGGAAAGAAAAGAGGCAAGCAGAAGGAAGTTTTGCCTAGAGGAAATTTTCAGATGATGGCACAGGGTGGGGGAACCCAAGAAAGCCTGTCACACTGAGCTAAGGAAGCAGAGATAAGAGCTTGGGGAAGCAAGATGACTGAAGTTTGTATACAGAAGAGATCTGTATAAGAGTTTCCTTGCATCTTTGGTGAACTACTAATCTGTATGGGTGTAGAATGAAATTGGAATTTATCAGAGTAGGCAAAAAGTAACTGTGAGAAACCAATAAGCTAGCTGAATGATTCCCAGTAAACACACAGAGCCAGGAATCATTCTGTTCCTACTAACTGGAATGAAGAGACCTAATTGAACACCTAAAGATTTCACTGAAGGTCAGGCCTTGGATGTGAGGCTAAATAAAGTAGCTGTAGACTAAAGGCTGCTCTGATACTGCCCTTACTAAGAGCAAAACTATCCTTGGTAGGATTGAGCTGGTCTGTGAGTAGCTTAACTACCTTCTAAAATAAACCTCAATACATTAAAGGAAGACAACAAAATATAAATATTCAACAATATAGTATACATAATATCCAGTATCAAATGCCAAAATTACCAGATATGCAAAGAAGCACAAAATGTGACTCTGAGTCAGAAGAAAAATCAACCAATAGAAACAGACCTAGAAACCAAAGAGATGATGGTGTTCAGACAATGAACTTTAAACAGTTGTTATAAACATTCCCAAGGATTTAAATGAAAACATAAACATAGCAAAGAAAAGTGTAAGGCTTAAAAAAGACCCAGTGAAAACCTAGAGCTGTAAAATTTGTATTTTTCAATGAATTTGGCAGTTTCATCTAAATTGTCTATTTTTGCCATAAATTTGTCCAAAACATTTCCTTATTATTCTTTTAATATTTACAAGATGTATAATGATATCTATTCTTCCATTCTCCATACTGGTAATTTGTGTTTTCTCTCTTCATTTTTCTTGATCAGTCCAGTTATAGCTTTATCAACTTTATTGAACTTTTCAAAGAACAAGTTTTTGTTTTTTTTTAAATTTTCATTATTTGCCTATTTTTAAATCTCATCTTCTGTTCTTTCCCTTGTTTCTTCTACTTACCTTTCATTTAACTTGTTTTTCTTAGATTCTGAAGGTATAAACTTAGATCAGTTATTTAGAACAGTCTTCTTTTCTAATTTAGAATTTAAAATTATAAGTTTCTTTCTAAGTACTATTTGAGCTGCATCCCTTAAGTTTTGGTATGTTATATTTTCATTATCATTCAGGTAAAATTTTACTAATTTTCCAGAGATTTCCTCTTGGATCTGTTCGTTATATAAAAGTTATTTTAAATTTCCAAATACCTGGTGATTTTCCAGGTATGCTTTTGACTTCAATCCTCTTAAATTTACGGTTTTTTATTTTAATGGCCAGCTTATGGTCTATCTTGGTGGTGGTTCCATGTACACTTGAAAAAAATATATATTCTGTGTTTTTGGGTGTAATGCTATAATATATAGATCTGTAATATATAGTATAGTTCTATAAATAGCAATTAGGTCAAGTTGGTTAATGTTACTGTTCAAATCCTCTGTCTTGACTCATTTTCTATCTACTTTTTGTATTAATTATTGAAAGAAGAGATTCAAATCTCTAGTTGTAAGTATGGATTTGCTCAGTTCAGTCAGATTTTACTTTATATATTTTGCTCTCTGAGGACATACACATTTAGGATGTTAGCCTTTCTTGATGAATTGGCTACTTTATCAATATGAAATGTTCCTATTGTCCCTGGTAATACTTCTTGTCTTAAGCTTACTTCATTGGATATTAATATGACCACTTCACCTTTCTTATGACTAGTGTATGGTTGGTCATATTTTCCATTCTTTTACTTTAATCCATCTGTTTATATTATGGGGGGTTTCTTAAAAAGAGCATTTGGTTGGGTCTTTCTTTTTTCATTCAGTGTGATAATCTTTATCCTTTTAAAGGACGTGTTTAGTTCATTTATATATAATGTAATTATTAATATCTGTTTTCTGTCTCATCTGTTCTTTGTTTCTTCCTTCCTCTTTTTCTTCCTTTTTCTTAAATACTCTGGATTGAGTATTTTTTAGTATTCCATTTTATCTTCTCTATTGGCTTCTTATCTATTCTTTTATTTATTTATTTTTTTCTTCCTTATTTTTTTTGAGTTTTCTTTTTTTATCTTTATTTTTTTTACAAATAGTTTATTGTCAAGTTGGTTTCCATGTAACACCCAGTGCTCATCCCCACAAGTGCCCTCCTCCATGCCCATCGCCCCCCTCCCCCCACACCCAGCAGCCCTCAGTCCATTCTCAGTATTCAAGAGTCTTTTGTGGTTTGCCTCTCTCCCTCTCCCCCACTATTTCCCCCTTTTTTCTCCCCCATGGTCCTCCATTAAGTTCCTCCTAATCCTCCTATATGTGAAAACATATAGTATTTGTCCTTCTCTGACTGACTTATTTCGCTCAGCATAACACCCTCAAGGTCCATCCATGTTGCTACACATGGCCAGATTTCATTTTTTCTCATTGCCATGTAGTATTCCATCGTATAAATAAACCACATCTTCTTGATCCATTCGTCCGTTGATGGACACTTAGGCTCTTTCCATGTTTTGGCTATTGTTGAGAGTGCTGCTATGAACATTGGGGTACTTGTGTTCCTATGCATCAGTACTCCTGTATCCCTTGGGTAAATTCCTAGAAGTTATTCTTTTATTTTTTAATGTCTTCTCCAATGTTTGCAACACTTATCTTTAGTTTAATACTAGTGTCAAATAATGTTATACCAGGATAAAAAATTAATATACAGAAATCTGTTACATTTATATACAATAATAAAGTAGAAATAGAAATTAAGAAAACAAGTATATTTATAATTGCACTCCAAATAATAAAATATCTAGGAATAAATTTAACTAAGGAGGTAAAAGACCAGTACTCTGAAAACTATAAAATGTTGATGAAAGAACTTGAAGATGACACAAACAAATGGAAAGATATTCTATGCTCCTGGATTGGAAGAACAAATATTGTTAAAGTGTCAATACTACCCAAAGCAATCTACAGATTAATGCAATCCCTATCAAAACACCAATGACATTTTTCACATAACTAGAACAAATAATACTAAAATTTGTATGGAACCACAAAAGGCCCCAAATAGACAAAACAATCTTGAGAAAGAAGAATAAAGCTGGCAGTATCATGATCTGAGATTTCAAGATACATCACAAAGCTGTAACAATCAGAAAAGTATGGTACTGGCACAAAAATAGACACAGATCAATAGAACAGAATAGAGAGCCCAAAACTAAACCCATGATTACATGGTCAATTAATCAATGACGAAGGAGGCAAGAACATATAACGTGGAAAAGGCAGCCTCTTTAATAAATAGTGTGGGGAAAACTAGACAACTACATGCAAAATAATGAAACTGGACACTTTCTTACACCATACACAAAAATAAATTCAAAATAGATTAAATACTTAAATGTGAGGCCTGAAATCATAAAAGTCCTATAAGAAAACATAGGCAGTATTTTCTTTGACGTTGGCTATAGAAATATTTTTCTAGATATGTCCCCTCAGGTAAGGGAAACAAATGCAAAAGTAAACTATTGAGACTATACCAAAATAAAAAGACTTTTGCATGGTGACAGAAACCATCAATAAAACAAAATAGTCCAACACCAAAAAGACATAATCCAATTAAAAATGGGCAGAAGATCTGAATAGACGTCTTTCAAAAGAACATACAGATGGACAACAGACACATGAAAGATGCTCAACATCCCTAATCATCAGGGAAATGCAAATCAAAATCACAGTGAGATACCACGTTACACCTGTCAGAATGGCTAAAATTAAAAAGAGAAGAAATAAGAAGTGTTAGCAAGGATTTGGAAAAAAGGGAACCTTCATGCACTGTTGGTGGGAATGCAAATTGTTTCAGTCACTGTGGAAAAGAGTATGGAGGTTCCTCAAAAAATTAATTACCATGTGATCTAGTAATTCTACTACTGGGTATTTACCCAAAGAAAATGAAAACACTACTTTGAAAAGATACTTGCACCCCTATGTTTATTAAAGCATAATCTGCAATAGCCAAGATACGGAAGCAATGTTAACCAATATGTTAATCAATGCAAATCAACAGATGAATGGATAAAGTGTGATGTGTGTATGTGTATAATGAATATTACTCAGCCATAAAAAAGAATGAGATTTTGCCATTTACAACAACATTGATGGACCTAGTGGGTATAAGTGAAATAAATCAATCAGAGTAAGACAAACATATGATTTAATTCATATGTGGAATTTAAGAAACAAAACAAATAAACAAACAATGAAAACAGAGACAAACAAAAAAACCAGACTCTTAAATGCTGGAAACAAACTGATGGTTGCCAGAGGGGAGGTTGCCAGAAGGGAGGAAATAGATAAAGGAGATTAAGAATACACTTATCCTGATGAGCACTGTGTGATGATATATAGAATTGTTAAATCATTACATTTTACACCTGAAACTAATGTAATGCTGTATGTTAATTATACTTCAATAAAAAATAAATTAAAAGTAATATTACATGACTTTGTATATAAGATCCTATAATATTACAGTTCCACTTTCCCCAGTGATGTGTGGATAAACTTCTAATAATCAGATCTTCAAGGTAAACAAAAGGCCCTGATCTGCATCTTTTGTCAGTTCCATGGAGCGAAGATTTTTGCCACAGATGATTTCAAGCTACGAAAGCAATGTCAATGAATTCAGTTTAGAAGAGATATAAACAATCAGCTGTTGTGAGCCAGCATAAGCTTACTGCTCTACCCCACTGATTTCCCTCTTTTATCAGTGTGCTTTTATTATCATGTTTTACTTCTACATACATTAGAAACTTGACAATAATTTTTATTATTTTTATATCAAGCATCAATTATCTTTAATGAAATTTTTAAATGACAAAATATTTGCTATTTACATCTTTATTGTTTCCGGCTCTCTTCCTACCTTTGTATAGATTACAGATTCTAGGTGCTTTGCGGGCATATCTTTCTGGTATGCTTTCATTATCTGTGGATATATAATTTTTTCTTGTAATAACTTTATATGGCATTTGACCATGGTACTTTCTGTTGTTCAGTTTTAGGTGAGATTTGCTTCCCTGAACTTTTAAAATAAGGCTATTTTTAGGAAAGGGTTTCTTACTTCACAGAGCTCCCTCTTCTGTCATTTTGCGCATTGTTTAAAAACATACTAGCTTGTTTTCTAGGGCTTTTTGCTTTTATTCCCTTGCCTACTTTGATCTAGGTCTTCTTGTTCCTTCATCCTTTTTGTCCCTTTTCTGCACAATTTTGATTCTACTTCTAGTTCCAGATTGCTCCAGATCCTTTGAGTCCTTCTTGGGAAAGGTATTTTCACATACAGTCCTAGGTCATCTTCCTGCAGGCTGCCCCTGGGCTTCCAAGAAGATTCCTAGAGTTTGTATAAAGTCCTCAGGTTTTCTTGCCCAAAGCCTCAGAGACCATTGGCTCTGAGAGGCTTGAGTTTCTACCGCCACTTTTCCCTACCAGAGAGCCAACCTTGCAGTCTTCAGTGGCATAACCTTGAGGCAAGAATCCAAAGACCTTGGTCCAACAGAGACCTTTCACTGGCACTGGGGAAGAGCTGTCAAGTACCCTGCTCCCATTTTCTTCAAATTTTAAGAATGGAAATGAAGACAGATAATTAATGTTTCATATTTCAATATATTTAGGCTACCAAAGGACCCCTTTAAGATTTAATAAAATCCTGGGACTCTCACTCTAGTAACACACACACACACACACACACTCACACACACACACACACACTACTTGGTGTACAATTTTTGTGTATTCATAGGTCCAGTCCAGTGATTTTTCTGTGACCTCATACCACTTTCCTCAGAGGTGGAATGAAGCTAAAGGCTAGTTAACCTGTTTTCAGGCAAATGCTACCCTGTGGGGCTAAGAAGTCTTACTAAATTACACATATTGGCAAGCTGTACATGTTTATGTAACAGGCCTATCTGTGGGAACACTTAGAACAACTAAAAAGGTAAAACCATTCAATTGTAGAAACCAACAGTTGACACCAATTATCTACAGATTTTTATAGGCCAGACGTTTATTTTGGAACAGCTGAGAAAACAGGTGGACTTTACTCTTCTCTTTCCATGGAGAGCAGGGACATCAAACAGTGGCATTCGCTGTGGACAGTAGAGGGATCAGTGATCTGTTTGTTTTGGCACAGAAGTACTAGACTATGCTCAGCATTAATAGCCACTTTTCATGGGCCTACCTGAAGATCTCAGGACTTGGCTTCTCTTGGTGAAAGAGCTACAGGAAATGAAATCCCTAAATAACCTTGTTAGAAAATATGAGTGACACTCCAGGACAGTGAGTCACAGGATGATGAGGAGAGCTCAGGATGCTGAGTCCAAAGTAAGTTCTCGCTTTGCCTGACCTGCTGGGCATTCTACCAAGTTATGTCCTCTGGCTGGGCCTCAGTTTTTCTCTCTGTAAAATGAAGTCTTTGTACCAAATGGTCTCACAGGGTATGTTTTGCTGAAGGGCCCATTAGCAATAGAAAAGCTCTGAAGAAATTATGTAGGGTCACTTCATCAAGTCACTGAACATGTTGTTAGCACTTAGTCCATACTAGGTGTTTCATAATAATGATAGTCATTGCCATGTACTGGCAAGGCAAACACTTTCATAGCACTCTGAATAATATTCAAAATGAGTCTAGAAGATAGGTACTCATATCTTTACAACTAATGAGAAAACAGAGTATAGGAATAGATAAGTAACTTGTCCAACATCATGTAGCTTCTAAGTGTCCTATGATTTAAACCCGGGAATCTCTGAC
Organism: Hyaena hyaena; assembly: GCF_003009895.1. Taxonomy (NCBI): domain Eukaryota; kingdom Metazoa; phylum Chordata; class Mammalia; order Carnivora; family Hyaenidae; genus Hyaena; species Hyaena hyaena. Next base: position 1,080,323 of record NW_024080865.1, on the reverse strand, counting down.
TCCAATTTCATACTCATTTTATTCCACAGACTGTACATGATAATACTCAGTATGTGCCCTCAAGAATGGACAGGTGAATAAAAGGAGTGGACAGATAACTGGTATACAGACAAAATAATGCTGCCAAGCTCTGTCGGGTATATTGTCTATGATACGTTGTCCAGCATTTAGTGATCAGCATGCTTGTTGGGTTCCCTGATGCGATGTGACCTGAGGGGCTGGGCTCACAGTGCTGTGTACACAGTACTTACAGGGGAAAAATATTGGTCATGACACAAATAAAAATAAGAAGGAGAATAATGTGCTGGGTACTGTTAGAGGTGATTTACTTTAATTGCTAATTTAGTTCTCATAACAAGCCCATGAAGTAGGTATTATTATTCCCATTGTCTAGATGGGAAACTGAGGTACCAACAGTTAAGTAACTTGATTAATTCACTGAATAACTGAAAGTCTTACCCTACAGAAGTGAATGTATAGAAGTAAATGACACATTAGCTTTAGTGATGCTGTCTGTCAGGGAGAACCAAGGCCATATTCTTCCTTGTCCTAATCTTTGCAGTTGTGAACATTTCTCATGTTTATTACTATCACAATCTTGTGCTACTTTTATTACCACTGTGTCCCTGCTTTTCACTGGGCAGATGATTTCCAAATACAAATCTGGGAATAAACTCTACTTCTGGGAACAGATTCCTATAACTGGGATCCTTCCCTTATTTTAAAATCCAGGTATTTTCTTGATATTCTGGTGTCCTGGCCCACTTTCTACCATGCTCTCTGAATTCCCCAACCTTTCTTTCCCCTCCCTAGTATCCCAACTTGTGGTCAGGGAGAAGTCAATTGTCAGAATGGCCTCTGGAGTAGGGACTGAAGCAGCTTCTGTAATGTGTTGCCTGTTTCACAATTTTGCCTGAAGGCTGCTGTGCCATGGAGCTCTAAACTATGCCCCTGGCCCTGACCTCTAACCCTGTTCCCCTCTTTGCCAAGCCTGTTCAAGTGTTCTGCAAATGGCATGCTAGAGAAGACCAGGTTTTACTGCATGCCTACCTTTGATCAGTGACTTTTGTTCCTTTACACATGGCAGTTTCCAGAGTCTACTCAGCTCCAGGGTCAGTGGCCTATGCACCTGTTGGCCTAGAGGTCAGGTACAGCTAGGTTAGGTTGAACATTACACTGACAAGGAAAGGGTTTTCTTCGGAGGTTCTTTTGCTTGTAGAATGGATATCTCTAAGTTTTGAAATGAGGACAAACAGACTGCTGTCTTTCCCAGTATATTATAGAAGAATGACTGAGTTGAGAAAATAAGCCCAAAGCTTTGTAACATCTAATGATGCTGACTGTCTCTGCTCAGTTATTCCTCAGTCTGTACATCACTCTGTTCTCTGCTCTTCACAGTGTACCAGGTGACTGTAGAGATGGATAAAAAGGCTTCCCTTTTATTCTTAGTTTTTCTTTCTCCCTTTTTTGGTGTTCTTTTATTCAGTTAAAAAACAGGTATTTGCTCTTTTCCTTTCTTGTCCTTGAGGTGGCCAGGGCAGTGCAGCCTGAGAGACTGGAGCAAAGAGTCAGCTGGAGGTCAGGAGATTGATTATGTACAGAGGAAGTGAGCAAGAACCTAAAAATATTGAGAATATGGGGATTTGGGTTTCTCACTGTCAGAGAAGTTGCAAATATGGGGAGAAATAAAACTACAAGATTTGCCATGGTGTTCAACTGGAATTGGAAGAATATGAACTCTTGGTTGCAAAGAGAGAGAGGGAAAGAGAGAAATAGATGTAGATGTATGTTACGAATGCGTGTGTCAATGTGTGTGTGTATGTATTCCAGCTCTGTTAAAAGATTCTAGTATCAGTTGCTCTCCAAAGCTACTAACACACCTAGCATCCAGATATTGGTTCCTAAATACCATTCTATATTAAAAGGATAAAGTTTCTTAGAGTAATTAAATTCCAGAAACAGAGATTCCAGAGGTGGTGCAGGGAAACTACAAGATAAGCCTGAATGTCTTATTCTGCCAGAAAGTGAAATGTTTAAAAATTAATGGGGCTTAAAGCAGTGCTCTCAACAATAGCCAAGTTATGTAAAGAGCCTAAATATCCATTGTCTGATGAAAAAAATAAAGAAGATGTGGTGTGTACACACACACACACACACACACACACACACACTCACACTGGAATATTACTCGGCAATAAAAAACGATGAAATCTTGCCATTTGCAGCAACATGGATGGAACTAGAGTATATTCTGCTAAGTGAAGTAAGTCAGAGAAAGACATTATATCATATCATTTCACTCATATGTAGAATTTGAGACACAAAACAGATGAAAATAGGGAACAGGAAGGAAAAATAAAATAAAAATAGAGAGTGAGGCAAACCATAAGAGACTTAAATAGAGAACAAACTGTGGGTTACTGGTGAGTGGGGGATGGGCTAAAGGAGTGATAGGCATTAGGGAGGGCACCTGTTGAAATGAGCAAGGGGTGTTACATGGAAGTGATGAGTTACTGGGTTCTACTCCTGAAACTAATACCACACTGTATGTTAACTAACTCTAATTTAAATAAATGAATAAATAAATAAATAAATAAATAAATAAAATAATGCAGCTTGTGAAATGTACATAAGGGTAAGCTTGAAGGGCCACCCAGTGGCCAAATTTAAAATAATCTGAACATCAGAATAAATGAGGAGGATGATTTTGGGAAGGTGGAAGAGTAGGAAGCACCAGGAATTTGTCTCCCCACCCAGATAACAATTGTACTGGTAAGATGTATTTGATGCAGTTACTTTGGAATTATGGAGGCTACTGAAGGCTTCCAACACCTAGGGGAAGTGTTGGAAAGAAGATAAATTGCCATTAATTTCAGTTTTTAGCTTGGCAGTGGCTACCCATCCTCCTCTTCTCACTCTACATCAGGCAGCTTTGCACGTATTTCAGGAGCACATATTTCATTCAGCATATAGCTGTGGGAGCCAGGGTGGACAATAAGGATCCTGTCATGCAAATATCAGTGATCTGTGTTATGGTCACTGACTGCTGCTTCCAAACATGGAGGTGCAGACACAAAGGAAGAAGGCCTTCATTACTGCACCTCCCCTCATTACTGCAAGATTTTCCTCCTCCAGTTAACTTCCAGATAATTTAAAGAGTTAGCACTTTTCCCCCCTTTCATATTTCTCTCTTTCTCCATTTTCAGAGTCATATATTTAAGACCAGGACATTAAAAAGTGATGATATATTCTAGAGAAATTAGAAAGATACTGCACAATTGAGGTAAAGGAGCAGGATCAAAGAAATTGAAAAGACTTTAAGTTTTCACTTCAATCTCATCTTTTGTACAGAGATAGCCTACAGAAATAAAAGCAAAACAAAACTGCAAACACTGGGGAAGAAGGAGTCTTTGATTTCCGGAGTTACTACATTATTAGATTCAAATGTCTAGTTTTCAACAAAAAATCACAAGGCATACCATGAAACAGGAAAGTATGGCCTATTCAAAGGAAAAATATAAAACAACAGAAACTCTTTATAAAGACCTGATAATGGACCTACCAGACAAAGACTTTAAATGTTCTAAAAACATTCAAGGAATTAAAATATGTGGAGAAAGTCAAGAAAATAATATATAAACAAAATGGAAATATCAATAAAAAGAAAACTTAAAAAGAAACCAAAAAGAAATTCTGAAGCTAAAAAGTACAACTGATATAAAAATCACTAGAAGGGATTCAAAGGCATATTTGAACAGGCAGAAGAATGAATCAGTGAACTGAAAGACAGGACAATGTAAGTTATCAATTTTCAGGAACAGAAAAAAAAAAGATGGAAGAAAGTGAACAGAGACTCAGGGACCTGCTGTGGGGTATCAAAATGCAGAACAATATGTGCATTATGGGAGTCACAGAAAGAAGGGAGAAATGAGCAGAGAAAATATTTGAAGAATTGATGGCCAAATTTGTTGAAAGACATAAATATAAATATCAAAGAAGCTCAAGTAGGGACCCATAGCAAGACAGAATATAACCAAACTGCTAAAAGCTAAAGATAAAAAAAGAATCTTGAACACAGCATGAGATAAGTCCCCTATCACATACAAGGAATCTTCAATAAGATCACTAGCAGATTCATCTTCAAAAACTTTGAAAACTTTGGAGGCTAGAAAGCAGTAGGCTGATATATTTAAAGTGCTAAAAGTGTTTTAAATCAAGAATCCTATATCCAGGGGCGCCTGGGTGGCTCAGGTGGCTGGGCGTCCGACTTCGGCTCAGCTCATGATCACACAGTTCGTGGGTTCGAGCCCTGCATCGGGCTCTGTGTTCACAACTAGCTTAGAGCCTGGAGCCTGCTTCTGATTCTGTGTCTCCCTCTCTCTCTACTCTACCCTGCTCATGCTGCCTTTCTCTCTCTCTCTCTCTCAGAAATAAATAAAACATTAAAAAAAAAAGAATCCTATATCCAAAGCAAAATTGTTCTTCAAAAATGAGAGAGAAATTAAGTCTTTCCTGGATAAACAAAACCTGGTGAAGTTTGTTACTAGAGACCTACAAAAAATCCTACAAGGAGTCCTGCAGGTTGAGATCATAAGACACTAGATGATAATATGAAATCTTATGCAGAAATAAAGATCACAGTAAAGGAAAACAAGTGGGCAATTACAAAAGATAGTATTTTGTAGCTTCACATTTTGTTATACACACACACACACATACACACACACACACACACACATATACCAGACAGAAGATAAATGTGGAAATAGAGGACTTGAACACATCATTAAACCATATATATATATATATATATATATATATATATATATATAAAATATATGAAAGTAATGCATTAAAAAACCAATTATTTGTTTTTAGACACACAAGGTATAAAGATGTAATTTTATGACATCGACAACTGAAATGGGTGGGTAATAAAGCTATAAAAAAGCAAAGTTTTGTATGTTATTGGAGTTAAGATTATATAAATTCAAAAGAGTATTAAAACTTTAGGATGGTAAGTGTAATCTCCATGGTAACCACAAGGATAATAGCTATAGAATATATCCAGAAGGAAATGAAAAATAGAATTGAAATGTTTCACTACCAAAAAATCAACTACACACAAAAGAAGATAGCAATGCAGGAAATGAGGGACAAAAAGCTATAAGGTATATAGAAAACAAATAATACGATGACAGAAGCAAGTTCCTTCTTACCACAGTAATTACTTTAAAGGTAAATGGATTAAACTTTCCAATCCATTAGAAATTAGCAGAATGGAAAAAAACACACTATCCCACTACACACTGGATAAGAGATTTAATTTGATCCAAGACACACACTGAAAATGAAAGGATGGATAAAGATATTCCAAAAGAGAGCAGGCATGGCTATAATAATATCAGATAAAATAAATTTTAAGTCAAAAAGTTTACAAGAGGCAAAAAGGACACTGTATTAATATTATATTAATAAATAGTTCAATATGGCAATAATATATAACAAGGTAAACACACACATAACAACAGACCATCAAAATACATGAAGTAAAAATTGACAAACTTGAAGGGAGAAATAGACAGTTCTATAATGATAGTTGGAGACTTAAATACCATACTCTCACTAATGGACAAAACAACCGTACAGAAGATAAGTGTAGAAACAGGGGACTCAAACAAATCACTAAACCAAACAGACATTTACAAAACACTCTACCCAATAACACAGAGTACAATTTTTTCTCAAATGTGCATGGGACGTTTTGCAGAACAGACCATGTTAGGCCAAACAGTACTTCTCAACAGATTTTAAAGATAGATATGATATACAGTATCTTCTCTGACCGCAATAAGACGAAGTTAGAAACCGATAACAAAAGGAGGGGAACCTGGGTGGCTCAGTTGGTTGAGCCTCTGACTCTTGGTTTTGGCTCAAGTCATGATCTCATAGTTTGTGGGACCAAGCCCCTTGTCAGGCTCTGCATGGAGCCTGCTTGGGATTCTTTCTCTCTCCCTCTCTCTCTTCCCTTTTCCCACTCACAGTCACCCTCTCTTGTTCTCTCTCACTCCCTCTCTCTAAATACATAAATAAATAAATAAATAAATAAATAAATAAATAAACAAACTTAAAAAGAAACCAGTAACAAAAGGAAAATTGGAAAATTCTCAAATTTGTAGAAGTTAAACAATATGTTGTCAAACAACCAACCAATCAATGAAAATAATCACAATTGAAATTGAAAAATACTTAGATATGAATGAAATGAAAATAGAATATAACCTATTTGACACAGCAAAATCAGTCCAAAGGGGGATATTTATACTATAAACATATTTAAAAAGATGAAAGATCTCAAATCAACAGCCTAATTTCACAAACTAAGGAACTAGAAAAAGAATAATAAAGTAAACTCAACCTGGTAAAAGAAAATAATAAAGACTAAGGTAGAAAGGAAAGAAATAGAGAATAGGAAAGAAAAACTAGAGAAAATCAATGAACCTGAAAGCTGGTTCTTGGAAAAGATCAACAAAATCAACAAACCTTTAGCTTGACTTATTAAGCAAAACAGAAGATTCAAATTACTAAAATCAGAAATGAAAGTAAAGACATCAGTAATTTTACAGAAATAAGGATTATGAGATTATTGTCAACAACAGCATATCAACAAATTGGATAACCTTGATGACATGGACAAATTCCTAGAAACACAAAACTTATCAAGACTACGTAATGAAGAAACAGAACATCTGAATAGGCTTTTATTTGGTCAGGAGATTGAATCAGTATTTAAAAATCTGTTTACATAGAAAACCCATGGACATGATGCCTTGACTGGTGAATTCTACCAAACATTTAAAGAACCAACACCAATCATTCTTAAACTTTTCCAAAAAATTTTTAAAAAAGGAACACTTCCTAACTTAGTCTGAGGCTTATTATATTGTACTATATTTATTCTATGACACTGGACTTTATTCTATAAAGCTGGACAAGGACACTGCAGGAAAAGAAAACTACAGACAAATATTCCTATGAACATTGATTCAGAAATCCTCAACAAAATACTAGCAATCTGAATTCAGCAGCATTTTAAAAGGATTATATACAATGACCAAGAGAGATTTATTTCTGGAATGCAAAGATGGTTCTATATATGAAAACCAATTAATGTAATATACCACATTAACAGAATGAAGGAAAAATCCCGCATGGTCATCTAAATTGATGCAGAACGGCATTTGACAAAATCCAACAATTTTTCATGAAAATAAAGCACTCAACAAACTAGGAGTGGAAGGAGGGAGGCAAGATGGCAGAGAAGTAGGGAGCTTCGTACATTTCACTTGCCCCCATCTTTCAAACGGAGAACGCCTGAAGCTATAGGAACCTTTAAGAATCCAGGAGTTTGGGAGGAAAAGGAGACAGAGTCCACTGAGAAAACCTTATAGTGGCTACCTGAAGAAACAAGCCAAAGTACACATGGTGGAAAGTCCCAAATACCACTACGAGTAGGGAAATAAAATAACCAAAGTCTCAACAAGGGAGACCAAGAGACACCATTCAAAGAACACTTTCTGAACGGACAGGCCTTGGGCAGTCAAAAAGCCTTCTTTAATATAGTAGTACTCGCAGGTGCAGAGTGCATAACAAGCTTTTAAAACTACCAGGAGACAGAAAGCTAGCCAAAATGATGAAACTGAAGAATTCTCCTCCAAAGAAATTCCAGGAAGAAATGACAGCCAAAGAACTGCTCAAAACAGATATAAGCAACATAACTGAACAAGAATTTAGAACAATAGTCATAAAATTAATTACTGGGCTTGAAAATGGCATTGGAAGACACCAGAGAAACTATTGCTACAAAGACTGTGGAGCTTAAAAACAGTTGTGATGAATTAAGAAATGCTATAAATGAGATGCATAATAAAATGGAGGCATCCAATGCACAGATTGAAGAGGCAGAGAGGAGAATAGGTGAATTAGAAGACACAATTATAGAACAAGAGGAAGCTGAGAAAAAGAGAGATAAAGTGATCCAGGAACACGAAAGGAGAGTTCCAGAGCTCAGCGATACAATAAACAGAACAAGATCCATTTCATAGGAATTCTAGAAGAGGAAAAGAGAGAGAAAGGCGCTGAAGGAGTCCTTGAACAAATTATAGCAGAGAACTTCTCCAATCTGGGGAAGGAAACAGACACTGAATTCCAAGAGGCACAGAAAACTCCCCTCGGACGTAATTTGAATCCATCTTCTGCACAACATATCATAGTGAAACTGGCAGAATATAAGGACAAAGAGAGAGTTCTGAAAGCAGGTAGGGAGAAGGCCCTAACATACAAAGGGAAACGTATCAGAGTGGTGACAAACCTATCTACTGAAACTTGGCAGGCCAGAAAGGAATGGCAGGAAATCTTCAATGTGATGAACAGAAAAAGTATGCAGCCAAGAATCCTCTATCCAGCAAGCCTGTCATTCAGAGAGAAGGAGAGATAAAAGCCTTTCCAAATTAACAAAAATTGAAAGATTTCGTTACCACTAAACCAGCCCTAAAAGAAATCCTGAGGGGGGCTCTATGAGGGAAATGCTGCAAGGAACATAAGGTACCAGAGACACCACCACAAGCATGAATCCTACAAATAACACAATGACTCTAAATCCATATTTTTCAATAGTAACACTGAATGTAAATGGACTAAGTGCTCCAATCAAAAGACATAGGGTAGCATAATGGATAAAAAACAAAATCCATCTATTTGCTGTCTACAAGAAACTCATTTTAGACTGGAGGACACCTTCAGATTGAAAGTAAGGGGATGGAGAAATATATATCATTCTACTGGAAGTCAAAAGAAAGCTGGAGTAACCATACTTATATCAGACAAACTGGACTTTATTTTATTTATTTATTTTTTTACAAATAGTTTATTGTCAAGTTGGTTTCCATATAACACCCAGTGCTTATCCCCACAAGTGCCCCCATCCGTGCCCATCCCCCTTCCCCCCCCCCCACATCCATCAGTCCTCAGTTTTTGTCAGCATTCAAGAGTCTCTCATGCTTGGCCTCTCTCCCTTTCCCCCACCATTTCCCCCCTTTTTCTCCCCCATGGTCCTCCATTAAGTTCCTCCTAATCCTCCTATACATGCAAACATATGATATTTGTCCTTCTCTGCCTAACTTATTTCGCTCAGCATAACACCCTCAAGGTCCATCCATGTTGCTATACAAGGCCAGATTTCATTTTTTCTCATTGCCACGTAGTATTCCATGGTATAGATAAACCACATCTTGATCCATTGGTCCGTTGATGGACACTTAGGCTCCTTCCATGTTTTGGCTATTGTTGAGAGTGCTGCTATGAACATTGGGGTGGATGTGCTCCTATGCATCAGCATTTTTATATCCCTTGGGTAAATTCCTAGCAGTGCTATTGCTGGGTCATAGGGGAGTTCTATTGTTAATTTTTTGAGGAACCTCCACACTGTTCTTCAGAGGGGCTGCACCAGTTTACATTCCCACCAACAGTGTAGGAGGGTGCCCGTTTCTCCACATCCTCACCAGCATCTAGAGTTCTCTGATCTGCTCATTTTAGCCACTCTGACTGGCATGAAGTGGTATCTCAGTGTGGTTTTGATTTGGATTTCCTTGATGAGGAGGGATGCTGAGCATCATTTCATGTGTCTGTTGGCCATCTGGATGTCCTCTTTGGAGAAGTGTCTGTTCATATCTTCTGCCCATTTCTTTACTGGATTGTTTGTTTTTCAGGTGTGGAGTTTGGTGAGTTCCTCATAGATTTTGGATATTAACCCTTTATCTGATATGTCATTTGCAACTATCTTTTCCCATTCCGTTGGTTGCCTATTAGTTTTGTGGGTTGTTTCCTTTGCCATGCAGAGGCTTTTAATCTTGATGAGGTCCCAATCGTTTATTTTTGCTCTTGATTCCCTTGCTTTGGGGGATGTGTCAAGTAAGAAGTGGCTGCGGTGGAGGTCAAGGAGGTTGTTTCCTGCTTTCTCCTCTAGGGTTTTGATGGTTTCCTGAGACAAACTGGACTTTAAAGTAACAGCAGTAAAAAGGGATGAAGAAGAGTATTATATAATAATTACAGTATCTATCCATTAGGAAGAGCTAACAATTATAAATGTCTACACACCGAATACAGGAGTACCTACATACATAGAACAATCACAAACAGAAACAGTTTTATGGATGAGAATGTGCTAATAGCAGGGGACTTTAATACTCCACTTACAGCAATGGATAGATCAACTAGAGAGAAAATCACTAAAGAAACAATGGACTTGAATGATACATTGGACCAGATGGATTTGACAGATATACTTAGAACTCTACATCCTGAGGCCATGGAATTCACTTTCTTCTCAAGTGCGCATGGCACATTATCCAAGATAGGTCACATACTGGGACATAAAGCAGCCCTCAATAAATATAAAAGAATTGAGATCATACCATGTACACTTTCAGATCACAATGCTATGAAACTTGAAATCAACCACAGGAAGAAGTCTGGGGAACCTCCAAAAACATGGAGGTTAAAGAACACCCTAATAAAGAACAAATGGGCCAATCAGGCAATTAAAGAAGAAATTAAAAAATATATGGAAACAAATGAAAATGAAAATACAACAATCCAAACTCTATGGGATGCGGCAAAGACATTCCTAAGAGGAATGTACATTGCACTCCAGGCCTATTTCAAGAAATTAGAAAAAGTGCAAGTATAAAATCTATCAGCGCACCTAAAGGAACTAGAAGGAGAGCAACAAGAGCACCTCAAACCCAGTAGGAGAAGAGAAATAATAAAAAATCAGGGCAGAAATAAACAATAGAGAAACCCAAAAAACAGTTGAACAGATCAATGAAACCAAGAGTTGGTTTTCTGAAAAAATAAACAAAATTGACAAACCTCTAGCCAGGTTTCTCAAGAAGAAAAGAGAGAGCACCCAAATAGACAAAGTCATGAATGAAAATGGACTTATTACAACCAACCCCTCAGAAATACAAGCAATTATCAGGGAATACTATGAAAAATTGTAAGCCAACAAATTGGACCACTTAGAAGAAATAGACAAATTTCTAAACACACACTCACTACCAAAATTTACATGGAAAGAGAAAGAAAATCTGAACACCACACTGAGATACCACCTCACGGCAGTCAGAGTGGCTAAAGTGAACAAATCAGGAGACTATAGATGCTGATGAGGGTGTGGAGAAATGGGCACCCTCCTACACTGTTAGTGGTAATGTAAGCTGGTGCAACCCGTCTGGAAAACAGTATGGAGGTTCCTCAAAAAATTAACAATAGAACTCCCCTATGACCCAGCAATAGCACTGCTAGGAATTTACCCAAGAGATACAGGAGTGCTGATGCATAGGGGCACATGGACCCCAATGTTCATAGCAGCACTCTCAACAATAGCCAAAACATGGAATGAGCCTAAGTGTCCACCAACTGATAAATGGATCAAGAAGATGTGGTTCAGCTATACAATGGAATACTACATGGCAATGAGAAAGAATGAAATCTGGCCATTTGTAGCAACATAGATGGAACTAGAGGGTGTTATGCTGAGCGAAATAAGTCAGGCAGAGAAGGACAGATACCATATGTCTGTACATATAGGTGGATTAGGAGGAACTTAACGGAGAACCATGAGAGAAAAGAAGGGGAAAAATAGTTGGGGAGAGGAAGTGAGGCAAATCATGAGAGACTCTTGAATGCTGAGAACAAACTGAGGGCTGATGGGGGTGGGGGAGAGGGGAAGGGGGTGATAAGCATGGGGGAGGGCACTTGATGGGATGAGCACTGGGTGTTATATATAAACCAACTTGACAATAAACTATTTATGAAAAAGAAAAAAAAAGAAAATCTGAACAGGCTCATAACTAGTGACGAAATTGAATCGGTTATCAAAACTCTCCCAACAAATAAGAGCCCTGGACCAGATGGCTTCCCTGGGGAATCCTACCAGACATTTAAAACAGATTTAATACCCATTCTTCTCAAGCTATTCCAAAAAATAGAAATCGAAGGAAAACTTCCGGACTCATTTTATAAAGCCAGCATCATTCTGATTCCCAAGCCAGACAGAGATCCAGCAAAAAAAGAGAACTATAGGCCAATATCCTTGATGAATACGGATGCAAAAATCCTCAACAAGATACTTGCAAATCGAATCCAACAGCACATAAAAAGAATTATCCACCATGATCAAGTGGGATTCATTCCTGGGTTACAGAGCTGGTTCAACATTCACAAATCAATCAGTTTGTTACATCACGTTAACAAAAGAAAAGATAAAAACCATATGATCCTGCCAATAGATGCAAAAAAAGCATTTGACAAAATACAGCATCCCTTCTTAATAAAGACCCTTAATAAAGACCCAAGAAAATAGGGATAGAAGGAACTTACTTAAACATCATAAAAGCCATCTATGAGAAGCCCTCAGCTAACATCATCCTCAATGGGGAAAAACTAAGAGCTTTCCCTCTGAAATCAGGAACACGACAGGGATGTCCACTCTCACCACTGTTGTTTAACATAGTACTGGAAGTCCTAGTGTCAGCAATCAGATAACAAAAGGAAATAAAAGGCATCAGAATTGGCAAAGAAGTCAAACTTTCACTTTTTGCAGACGACATGATACTCTACATAGAAAACCCAAGAGACTCCACCAGAAGCCTACTAGAACTGATCCATGAATTCAGCAAAGTTACAGAGTACAAATCAACGTACAGAAATCGGTTGCATTTTTATACACCAATAATGAAACAACAGAAAGAGAAATTAAGAAGTTGATCCCATTCACAATTGCACAAAAAAACCGTAAAATACCTAGGAATAAACCTAACCAAAGATATAAGAGATCTGTATGATGAAAACTATAGAAAACTTATGAAGGAAATGGAAGAAGACACAAAGAAATGGAAAAACATTCCATGCTCATGGATCAGAAGAATAAATATTGTTAAAATGTCATTACTACCCAAAGCAGTCTACACATTCAATGCAATCCAAATCAAAATTGTACCAGCATTCTTCTCAAAACTAGAACAAACTATCCTAAAATTTGTATGGAGCCACAAAAGACCCCAAATAGCCAAAGTAATATTGAAGAAGAAAACCAAAATGGGAGGCATCACCATCCCAGACTTTAGCCTCTACTACAAAGCTGTCATCATCAAGACAGTATGGGATTGGCACAAAATCAGACAATAGACCAGTGGAATAGAATAGAGAATCCAGAATTGGACGCACAAATGTATGGCTAACTAATCTTTGACAAAGCAGGAAAGAGTATCCAATGGAAAAAAGACAGCCTCTTTAACAGAGGGTGCTGGGAGAACTGAACAGCAACATGCAGAAGAATGAAACTAGATCACTTTCTCACACCATACACAAAAATAAACTCAAAATGGATAAAGGACCTGAATGTGAGGTAGGAAACCATCAAAACCCTGGAGGAGAAAGCAGGAAACAACCTCCTTGACCTCCACCGCAGCCACTTCTTACTTGACACATCCCCAAAGGCAAGGGAATCCAGAGCAAAAATGAACAATTGGGACCTCATCAAGATAAAAAGCTTCTGCATGGCAAAGGAAACAATCAACAAAACTAATAGGCAACTGACGGAATGGGAAAAGATAGTTGCAAATGACATATCAGATAAAGGGCTAGTATCCAAAATCCATAAGGAAACTCCACACCCGAAAAACAAATAATCCAGTGAAGAAATGGGCAGAAGACATGAACAGACACTTCTCCAAAGAGGACATCCAGATGGCCAACAGACACATGAAATGATGCTCAGCATCCCCCATCATCAGGGAAATCAAAACCACACTGAGATACCACCTCACGCTAGTCAGAGTGGCTAAAATGAACAAATCAGGAGACTTTAGATGCTGGTGAGGATGTGGAGAAACGGGCACCCTCCTACACTGTTGGGAATGTAAACTGGTGCAGCCCCTCTGAAGAACAGTGTGGAGGTTCCTCAAAAAATTAACAATAGAACTCCCCTATGACCCAGCAATAGCACTGCTAGGAATTTACCCAAGGGATATAGGAGTGCTGATGCATAGGGGCACATGGACCCCAATGTTCATAGCAGCACTCTCAACAATAGCCAAAACATGGAAAGAGCCTTAGTGTCCATCAACTGATGAATGGATCAAGAAGATGTGGTTCAGCTATACAATGGAATATACATGGCAGTGAGAAAGAATGAAATCTGGCCATTTATAGAAACATGGATGGACCTTGAGGGTGTTATGCTGAGCGAAATAAGTCAGGCAGAGAAGAGCAGATACCATATGTCTGTACATATAGGTGGATTAGGAGGAACTTAATGGAGGACCATGGGGGAGAAGAAGGGGAAAAATAGTTGGGGAGAGGGAGTGAGGGAAACCACGAGAGACTCTTGAATGCTGAGAACAAACAGGGCTGATGGGGGTGGGGCAGAGAGGAAGAGGGGTGATGGGCACAGAGCAGGGCAATTGTTGGGATGAGCACTGGGTGTTATATGGAAACCAACTTGACAATAACTATATTAAAAAAAACTAGGAGTGGAAGGAAATTACTTCAGTGTAGTAAATGCTGTATATAAAAAATCCAAAGCAGAAATTCTATTCAATGGTGAAAGACTGAAAGCTTTTCCTCTAAGATCAGGAGCAAGGCAAGGAAGCTCACCTTCACCCTTTTTGTTCAACACAAAAGTTCCATTCAGAATAATTAGACAAGAAATAAAAATAAAGGCAACCAAACAGGAAAAAATAAAATAATCTCTGTTGGCAGATGGTATGATCTTATATGTCAGAAACCGTAATGTTTCTACCAAATATTTTTGTTAGAACTAAGTAGCAAATTCAGCAAAGTAGCAGGACACAAAATTAACAAACAAAAATCAGTATTCTTCTACATATTAACAATGAATAGTCCAAAAAGTAATTTAAGAAAAACAATTCCGTTAATAATAGTATTGCAGGGATGCTTAGTGAATATCTTAACCAAAGAGGTGAAAGAGTTGTACAATGAACACTACAAAATGCTGCTGAAAGAAATCAAAGAAGACACAAATAAATGTGAAGATATCCCATGTTTGTGGAATAGAAGACTTCATATTATTATGATGTAAATATTACCCCAAACATTCTATAGATTAATTGCTATCAAAATCCCAACAACCTTTTTTATAAATAGAAAAAATTCCCCCAAATGCATAAGGAACTTCAAGTGATTCTGAATAGCTAAAATCTCTTGGCGGAACAAAGTTAGAGGACTTATACTTCTTGATTTTAAGACTTAACCATATGTTACAACTATCATGAGTATGGTACTAGCATGAATACAGACACATAGGCCAATGGAATAGAATAGAGAGCCCAGAAATAAACACATGCATACATGGTTAAATTATTTTCCACAAGAGGCTAAAGATATTCAGTGGGTTAAAGAGTCTCCCCAACAGACTGTGCTGGAAAAAGTGGATATAAACATGTAAAAGGATGAAGTTGGATTCTCACTCACCACCATATACAAAAATTAACTAAGGATTATTTAAAGGTCTAAACTTAATATCTAAAAGTTAGAAACAAACAAAAAAACTCTTAGAAGAAAATATAGGGCAGAAGATTTATGGAATTGGATTTGGCAATTATTTCTTGGCTATGACATCAAGACACAGGCAACAAAAGCAAAAATAGACAAGTTGAACTTTATGAGAATTAAAAATTTTGTACATCAAAAGACACAGCAGAGTGAAAGACAACCCACAGAATGCAAGAACATATTTGCATATCAGATAACTAATAAGAAGTTAGTATCGAAAATATATAGAGAACTCCTGAAACCCAACAACTGAAAAACAAAATTCAATTCAAAAATGGGCAAATGACTTGAATAGCTTTTCTGAAAATAAATTATAAAATGGCCAATAGGCCCATGAAAAGATGCTCAACAACATTGATCACTAGGGAAATGCAAATCAAATTTATAGTCATAAATTTGTCATACCCACTGGGATGGCTACTATTGAAAAAAAATTACCCAGGAAGTAGTCATTGTTGGCGAGGATGTGGAGACATTAGAATCCTGTGCACTTAGTGGCCAACTGATAAATGGACAAGGAATGACTCAATCAGAAAATCACTATTTGGCAATTACTACTTAGTAATAATTGATCTAGGCAAGAATCATCAATGAATGCTAAAATGAGGGGGTGAAAATCCGATGAGGAATAAGATATTAAAGAGTCCCAAAGTATCTTCTCACAAACTACTCATTAATTACAAAGGCAAATTTACAGTGTAAAAACCTGTCAGACACCACCTTAACCAAGTAGACAAACATAACAGAATTGATGAGAATGAATCACTATTGTGCTCCTTCTAATGAAATAAACTGGGAAGAAAATGACACTTTTATTTTTTTCTTTTCACTTCTTTTACATATTATATCTTTTTTCTACCTGACTGGACTGACAAGGTCCACAAGTTAGGTGTTGAATAGAAATGATAATAGTAGACTTTCTGATCTTTTTATTGATCTCAAAGGGAAAACTTTCATTCACCATTTCACCACTGAGTATGATGATTTCATATACATATAAAACATCTCTTTTATGTATTTATATGTATTACACACACACATACACAGATTAAACATGTTTCCTAGTATAAGTTTACTAAGAGGTTTTAAAAAGTATGGTTGCTGAGTTTACTAAAAGGTTTTAAAAAGTATGGTTGCTGAGTTTAACCAAATGCTGTCCCTGTACCAGCTAACATGATCATTTAATTTTTCTCCTTTATTCTGTTAATATGATCAATCACACTGATCAACTTTTCAAAAGATAACTTGCATTCCTAGAATAAATCCAACTTGGTAGTGATTTAGTATTCTTAGATATTGCTGAGTTCAATTTGCTAGTATTTTGCTTAGGATTTTTGCATCTGTGTTCATAAAAGGTATTTTTTAATTTTGTCATGATGTCCTTGATGGTTTTTGTTTTCAAAAATATACTTACCAGCCTCAAAAATTAGTTACAGAATGCTCTTTCTTTTTCTATTACCTGCAAAGTATGTGTGAGATTGTTATAATTCTTCTTAAATGTTTGGTAGCATTCATTGGTGAAGCTGTCTGGCCCTTGACTATTCATGAAAAAGATATTTTTATGGACTTCTCTGGGAATAGAATGGAAGCGTGAGAATCTTCTTTGTCCAGGAACTTCATAGGGGTAGGGAAGGGAGAGGGAGAGAGAGAGGGAGAGGGAGAGGGAGAGGGAAAGGGAGAGGGAGAGAGATGGTGGTGGTGTATGGCATTTCAAATGGCCTGACATTTTTTCTAACATCAAGTGCCCTTGGTTCTCACCTCTTACCACACTCTCCCTAAGCCAGTAGGTCTGTGGAACAGTGGATCTATAAACATTAGTTCTCAGGCTGTCTGACCCCACCTTCTTGAAGACCCAGACTCAGGTTTTCAGAGGAGAAGCTCTGGTGTTGGGCAGAGAGCAATGAGGGGGGAGGGAAAGAGGGACTAGTTCAACCAGAGAGAAGTTCTTTGTTTGCTCTGCTTCTTTGTAAATGAGGCAACATTTGGAAACAACAAATATTGGTTCAGAGAGCCAATGCATTCCTGCCCATTCCTTTAGGTCAGCAACCCAACCCCCCTGCACGTACACACAAGCTCAGCTCTTTCTACAAGAGGGCCAATCCCACTGAAATTTAAGAGTTTTTATTCAGTTTATGGTGGAAGATGTGGGTCATGACTTGGCTTGGCTTTTATAACTGAAAGCTCTCTTCATTCCCACACCACCCTCGACACCCTCTTATGTCCTTCCTTCCCCTCTTCCTTTCATCTTCTGGATAAGTAAAAAGGGGATAAATATCCAGACGGCAGCTGCAGTCTACAGGAGGCTGGGACTTAAAAGATTTGAGTTCAGGACCCAGAGCTTTGTGAAGAGGACCTGTCATTTTAGTGTAGTGTCCACACCTGAAAAATGGGGAACTGATCTCATCTCTCAAGGTAGTTGGTCAAGATCACAAAGATCTTGACCCAGAATGGTTCCTGGCAAATGGACGGACTGAAGATGTAATACTTTCCTTCCATCTGAGCAAAAAACCGCAGTGCATGCCTGAGGTTCTACAGCTGGGGCACTCAGACCTCTCTGAGAGGGACAAGCCCCTCTGCAAACTGAAGTGTGGGGTCGTGTGTCTGTGGAGAATGGCAGGACTGGGAGTGCCCTGTCTATCCCTCTTAGTGTGAGCCCGGATGAACCCCTTGCTCTCTGTATGTCCCTGGTGGGTATGTGAACTCTGGAACTAGACTGCTTGATTTTGCATCTGACTCACCAGTTGGTTTTGGAAAAGTTATTAACCCCTCAGGGCCTCAGTTTCCTCATCTCATCTTAAAAATGGGGATTCTAGAGGTGCCTGGGTGGCTCAGTCAGTTGGGTGTCCAACTTTTGATTTTGGCTCAGGTCATGATCCCAGGGTCTGGGATCTAGTCCAGCCTTGGGCTCCATGCTCAGTGTGGAGATTCTCTCCCTCTCCCTCCCTCTCAAAGAAAAAAAAACCACCAGGGGCGCCTGGGTGGCTTAGTCGGTTAAGCATCCGACTTTCGCTTAGGTCATGATCTCGCGGTTCGTGGGTTCGAGCCCCGCGTCGGGCTCTGTGCTGACTGCCAGCTCAGAGTCTGGAGCCTGTTTCGGTCTGTGACTCCCTCTCTCTCTGAACCTCCCCTGCTCACGCTGTCTCTCTCTCTCTCCTAGAAATAAATAAAAATATTTAAAAAAAAAAAAAAACACCAAACCATAAAATGGGGATTCCCGTGCACTGGCCAGAGGGTGCTCCCTCTGAGGGGCTCAGGCTTGGCTGGGGGCCTGTCCCTGGAGGAGCTGCCTCAGGAAAGGCTCACTATCCCCTCTGGTATGAGAGTAAGTGCAGTAGGAGCCCAGGGGTAAGAATCATGGTCCATTTGCCTTCCATGCCTTCCACAGAGCTTCCCTGAGTTTGTGGATTAGTTGGCACTGGGCAACTCTCCTTCATACTTCTGGGCAGACCCTGCAAGCTCTCTGCAGGGTCTAAGGAGGCATCCCCGGAATGTAGGCATGCCTGCTCTGTACAGTCTCTTCCCTGCCAGCTCTTCCCCTGAATTTCTCCCTCTATCTTCATCTCTATACCTCAAGGTTTCCCAAAGGAAACCAGACCACCCCCTAATTGCTGTTGCAGAGGCAAGTCAGAATACTTCCCTCCTGCCATGATCCTGGGATTTTCATGACTTCAGCAGGAGGGCCCAGGATGGGTAGGGAAGGAAGGCAGCAGCAGTCACTCTTCTTCATTGGTGAGAAAGGTGTTTAGCTGGCTAGGCTTGTTTTAAGCCTTCACTGTAAATGGAAAGTCCTTGGTATAGTAATACTCTCTAAAGTGGGGTGTGTGTAATCACATGTATATGAGACAATTTATTGGGGTGTGAGAGAAGATAACCTAACTTCCAGTTATGTTTATCCTTAACACAAAAGATTAACAAATGAACATTCACTACTATTTAGTATGAGGATTGGCAGTGTCTCCCATTGGTCTGTAGGCCAGACAGACACGTGTCTTGTAGAACCTCTGAAGTGTCCTGAGGGAAGATGGGGACTACCTCACAAAGAGTAGGGTCAGAAAGGGGGTGCTGGGTGGTTGTGATCCTCTGACCTGTCCTTTGCCTTTTGTGGGGTTCCACATTTTGTGGTGCACATGTGCCCAGTAAACTGGATATACACATTAGGTAATTTGGTTTAACTCACCAACCCCCATCAAATGCACAAGTGCCTTAAAAATATTTTTGCAAAGAAACTAGAAATAGATGATTTTGATGACACAAATACAAATGAACAAAAATAAAATAATAGTACTGACATCTTATAGGCCTGCTATAAATTAGTGTACATAGAGCCCAAAACAATTATCTGATCAGACTGGAAAAGAAGTAATTTTTAGAGGGCCCTAAAATTATCTTGATGACTTTCTGGAGTACTGATATATATCTACTATCAAGAAACTTGCCATTTCCCTAAATGTATGATTTTGCCTTGAGATATTATTCATTGTATACAAGGCACAATAAACAAAGGAACATTTTAAAGTGAGTGTTTCAATTAGGAGGAACTTAACCGAGGAAAGGGGGAAAATAGTGGGTGAGGGGGAGGGAGGCAAACCATGAGAGACTCTTGAATGCTGAGAACAAACTGCGGACTGATGGGGGGGGGGGGAAGGGGGTAATGGGCATGGAGGAGGGCACTTGTGGGGATGAGTACTGGGTGTTATATGGAAACCAACTTGACAATAAACTATTAAAAACAAACAAAAAACAAACAAACAAAATTTAAAATGAGTGTTTCATCTTTGTCTCATTGCTTTATAAATTTCTATTCCTCACATGGCTGAAATGTACACAACGTATTAGTTTAAAAAGTGCATACACAGAATATACAATGTCACTATTTTTCCTGATAAGGATGTGCAAACAAAGCCAGTTGGAGACTACTTAGCTGGAGGGACCCAGGGATGACCCAGAGCATTGAGATCAGGCCACATCCTCCTCTGGGTCCCTTGCCTTGTGCTCATGTGACACTTTCGTTCTGAGTCTCAAGAGTCTTGGTCACATTACTTGGTAGCTTCCTATGGGAAAGCTCCCGATCTCTCCCTGTGACTCTGTTCCCAGGCCAAGGTGTCCAGCAGGCTGCATGAAGGGAAGGTTTTCGGTCCAGGAGCCTTAGTTCAGCAGGGCACATGGGGAAAGAGAAGTTCCTCAGACAGGAGGGCCTTTGAAAGCCCAGGGACAGGGTTTCTGGGGTCACTTGGCATCAAGTAAGGGTGTTGAACTTGCCTTTGAGGCTCACTTTATTCTTCTCTGACACCCTCTCTCAGGAAAGTGTTTGTCATTCTGTGTTTCTAGTCTGGATCTGGGGTAGTTCCTCTCCTCTATTATCTGTGGAATGAAAGCTGGTGCACAACCAGCGTTGGCATCCTCAGATTCAGGAGCAGATCCACCCTCCCCCAACAACCCTCTTCCGGCTGCAGCCCTGTTCCTGGCACTGAGAGATCGCATATTAACAAAGGGTTGATTTTTCTTTTATTCCCTTACAATCAGCATTTTTGTGCTGGATACCGTCCGTCATCTTTCCAGAGCTCAGGAAATGAGGTGATCGGCCTGGACAAGGAATGATGGGGGCGGGATGAGGCGTGATTGGGCAAGCGGGCTGTGCAAACACAGGAGGTCAAAGATTCTGCTTGGCCCAGGGTGCAGAGGATAAAGCGGCGGCGCGGAGGGCTGGGAGGCGGTGCAGAAGCCCATAGGTCTGTGCTCCCTGCCGCTTCAAGCCACAGACTCAGGAAGATGAGGCTCGCCATCAGCGCCCTGCTGGCCTGCGCGGTCCTGGGTGAGTTCAGCAGCGCAGGGAAGACCCGCAAGGTCGCCAGCCGCCAGCCGGGTGCTCTTTGCACCCTCCACTCCAACATATTGCTCCCCGCCCCTGGGTTCCCTGAGCATTTCCTTCGCTCTTCGCCACTGCACCCCTGCACCTGCCTCAGGACTGCTTCAGGTTCCCCTCTGCTGCTTTGCACCTGTCCTGCTGTGCTCACTTGCTTCCTCTCCTTGCTTTCCTCCTCCTCATTGTCCAGTAAATCTTGTAGTATTAGAATACAATAAATTAGAGCACTTACATCATGGTTTATCAGATCACTTCTATGATGCCTCCTCAGTTGAGTCTGAACTGCTGAGCATGGCATTCAAGACCTCTCAGATCCCCGCCCTCCCCTTGGCAGTCTGATGTCCTACAGGTACCCTTGGCATTGATGATACCCTGCTAAGAAGCAGGGCCGCTGAGGGGTTTGGTGCATATTTGAAGCCAGGCTTCTTGTGTCCTCACCAGTGAGAAGGGCAGTACAGCCCCAGCCTGCGGGGTCAGGTGAGGGTAAATGAGGCCATGCATCCAGGCACCAGCACATCCTTGCTGTGGCCTGCCACTGGATGGCCTCTGCCATGCCCATCACCTCCTAAGATTGTTTGGTACCCTCTGTCCTTTAACTTTTGCCTGCCACTCCTGGTGCCTTTGCCACACATTTGGAGCCTGCTGTGTTTGTTATTTGTCTCTCCTGGAAAAGTTTACCCTTGAGAATTGGCCCTGCATTACTTGTCTTTCACCTGCCTGCCCCAAGCACCTCACAGGGCTGTGCAAGGTAAATGCAGGACTCAGGACAAATTCCTGCCCATGAGACTGCAGGAGGGACAGTTTAGGGAGGTTTGCCACTGAATCGTGATGCCTCCTGTGACTTCTCATGGGTACAAGTGGGATAAATGGTGGTTGGGGCACTGACTTCCCTGTGGCCCCTCTTTATGCATTCTGGAGAACCACTGCCCTCCCCCTTTCCTGCTTTGCGATTTGTGGATATTCATCAGCTTCCCTGAGTCAGCCTTGTGCTGTTGATCCACAGAAAGTAGAGATAACAGAGGGCTTTGGAAGTAGTGCAACCACATGATTTTAATAGCTACAGACAAGGCTGGCTTTAGCTTTTCCTAATGGCAGCCCCAAAGACTGATGAAAGTTGAAGGAGGGGGTCACTGGAAACAGAAAGAACCACTAAATATGTGGAGTTCTAGTTACTCCTGGAACTAGATAGAAGAGTATCATATACAATTCATTATCTCATTAATCACTTGCCCCTACCTACTGGTGAAGCATATGGAAAATAATTCAGAATGTCATCTTCTTTTGTTCCCTGGGGTAGAGGCCAAAGTCTGGAGACCTCGTATCTAAGCCAGTCTCAGCCATTAACAAGCTGGGTGACCTTGGCTAAAGCATCACTTTCTGAGC
Source organism: Hyaena hyaena (assembly GCF_003009895.1). Classification (NCBI taxonomy): domain Eukaryota; kingdom Metazoa; phylum Chordata; class Mammalia; order Carnivora; family Hyaenidae; genus Hyaena; species Hyaena hyaena. The sequence goes on along the minus strand of NW_024080865.1, from coordinate 1,057,441 downwards.
CCAGTTCCATCATCTTTATGAGACAGTAATTCCTTGCATGTAGGTGATGAATCACGGGAATCTACTCCCAAAGCCGAGAGCACACTGTATACACTGTATGTTAGCTAACTTGACAATAAACTGTATTAAAACATAAATAAATGGTATTATTATTTATGGTAACTCCTACCTGGCTACTTCCCCAAGTTGTCTTATCAAGCCAACACCTTAAAGTAGCTGAAAATGCCCTGTCACACTGATAAGGCTTATGTCCCATGACTGTGAGGCAAGGAGGCAGGCAGAACAGAGAGGTGCAGACAGTGGTCTCCAATCGAGAGCTGATAGCCAAGCCCACATACCTCTGGCTAGCACAGGGTGGTTAGCAGGTGACTAGGAGGCCATTAGCGTTTCTTTCTCTTGTCCCCAGCCTCAGATGGTGGCAGAAACTGTGCCCTGGGGTGTTAATGGGAGGAGTGGGAGAAGGACAGGATAGAGGGGATGGAGACTTCCAGACTCTTTGGAGGGTGCTGATGTCTCTCCCACTAGCACAGGGACCTCTGGCCTCTTTCTCCCAGGGCTGTGTCTGGCTGTCTCCCCTGAGAAAACTGTGAGATGGTGCACTGTCTCACATCATGAAGCCAGTAAGTGCTCCAGTTTCGTCGAAAATATGAAAACGGTCCTTGAAACTGGTCCCTTTGTCAGCTGTGTAAAGAAAACTTCCTACCTTGACTGTATCAAGGCCATTTCGGTAAGTCACTATTGCCTAAAAGAGAGTGGAAGAAAATCTATACTTTCTCTTTCTCTACTGTCATTTTGGAACAACTCTTTACTCACAGGGAGGAGGCTGGTGTGTGTGACAGTCAACCTCCAATGCTAATAAAACACTTCAGAAAGGGAAATTGGAGTGGTCATTTTTAAGGGGTCTTGAAGCAAAATCCAATGCTCTGAAAAATGGGCAATTTTAAGGCACTAAGTTCTCTGAATTCAGGGGAAAAACAAGAATGTTTGCTATCAAACTTATTTTATGATGTTGTTTTGGAAATTCTTGACATATCACAGGAAGCTGAATGATGCTCTCAGGGAAGAGAAATACAGTGCCAACTGTAGATGATTGCTGAACCCTTTGTTTTCTAGATTTTCCCCAAACTCTTCATTCCTTCATCATTGTCTGTGCACATCTGAATGTGGGTCAGACCCTGTGCTGGGCAATGGGGCTGTGGTGGGGAATTGAAACACACATGGTCCTTACTCTTGAGGAGCTTACAGTATAGTCAGGAGAGAAGAAAAACATGGAAACAAATAGACTGTAATTTCAAGCTGTGTGATGTACAGTGAAGGGAAAGAGTAGAATGCTCTGACAGAGACATTCAGAAGAAACATGCTTTGGCCCGAGTATCAAGGATAATCTCCCTGAGAGGAAAAGCTGAGCCCCTAAGGATGAACATGGGTAAGGCTGCTGGGTGCCATCGGTTGAATACGTCGGGTGGTGAACAACAATTTGTGCAAAGATCCTGAGATGGGAGAGACGGGCTTTTTGAAGCTGCTGTAGGGAAGTCAGGGTGACAGGGGTAGAGCAAGCAGGAGACTGGAAGGAGTAATGCGACGGGGAGACAGACTCAGCCAGATGGAGCATGATTCACTGAAGGAATCAATGATTTGGTAAGAACAGCTGGTCTGCTGTGTGTGCACGTGCGTGCGTGTGTGTGTGTGTGTCTGTGTGTGTGTGTGTTTTAATTGGACCTCAGTTATGGTCATGGTTTAATTCTAACCCTTGAATTATGATTTTTTCAGTTTTAGTCCATGCATGCCCCTCTTTATTTTTCTATGTTAATAATATTATCCATGAACCTAACACAGATTCTCAAAACTTCATCACTGCCCATAGCTTACTTCTAGGGCTGCGGTGTGGCAATACTGGATTTTATGGGAATGGCCCCGCTTAGTGTGATATAACCCACTGACCTTACTTAAAACCATCGATGTGTTTCTCTAACCTGAGCAAACTGAATCCTAAAACTTTCTTGCCTTTTGTGACAAGTTTCATAAATGTGACATTACTATGTGTTGTCTTCTACTTGTTTTTTTCCTCCTCGATATTATGCTAAGATTCACCCATATCTTTGAATATAGCCATTGTTCATTCATTTTCAGAGCTCTACAATAGTCTATTATGTTAGTATACCACAATTTATTTTTTCTTTTCTGGTCATTAGGCATTTGCGCTATTTCTAGCTTTCTGTTATCCTAATCAGGACGTGACAAATATTTTTATATAAATCTCTTGGGACACAAGTATTGGAGCAGACTTGGTATACTGTGAGATATTAATTTGACTTTTAAGACAATGTCAAATGTGTTTGATTTTTAAGCAAATTTGGTGGTGCTATTCTTTTTTTTCTTTTGGGGATGTAGTTGAAAATTAATGTGGTTATTTCAATTTCTACTCCAACCAGCAATGTATGAGAGAATAATTCTATCATTTTTGGTGAATTTGGTATTTTATTATTATTAAATTATCTTTGGGAGTTCTATTTGACTAAACTCTATTTTTTAAAATATTAACATAATACACCAACCTTTCTTCTGCTTAGTAGTCTTCTTCTGTGGCCCTTTCCAGTCCTTTATTTTCAACTTTTTGTGTGCTTTTGTTTCAGGTACATCTTTTGAAAACTGTTTATTGCTGGCTTTTGTTTATTAATGCTTTCTGACAATTTCATTTATTTTATGCAGTAAACTAGGCCACTAATAATTGTCATTACAGGTAAATATGGACTTATTTCTGCCATATTACTTTTGACTTCTTAGTCCAGTCTTTCCCCGTTTTCTAATTTTTCCTTTTCATACGTGTGTGTTCATTTGTGTTGTTTTCCCTTTATTCCATTTTATTTATATTCTTTAATGATTGGCTTAAATTTTTACTATATACTTTTAGTTTATCAAAAGTTTATCAGAAGCAAGCACTTCATCAGGGTCTGGTCTTATCCCTTTCAGACAAATGAAGCAGATGCTGTGACACTGGATGCAGGTTTGGTGTTCGAGGCAGGCCTCCAACCCTACAACCTAAAGCCTGTAGTGGCAGAGTTCTATGAGTCACAAGTTGGTAAGTTCTTCCTGGGAACCCAGGAGAGAGTTTGTTGCTCTTGTTCTCTCCTGGTAGATACTGAGTTTGTCTTGTTCAGGCAGGTAATGGAGATTAAAGACTGATGAGCATTCCTCATTGGGTGTCAGTGGGGACTGAGAGGCCTTTGGGTCAAAGACACAACTCAAGGCCTTTGGGGCTTTGGGATGATTGAGGACTGGTGCTCCTGACATTGACCTTCTGGGCCAGGAAATGTGCTCCCTGGTGAAACAGAGAAGGCTGTGTTCAACCTGACCTGAACCACGGGGGTTAAGAGCTACACAGAGGAGCTCTCCCAGAACCACAGGCGCCACACACAGGGGAGAGACCACACTGGAGCACATGCTTGGAACCCCAACAGCCTTGCATCTCTCCTGAGAGCAACCAGCTGGCTCTGGGCCTATGTCAGGGGACAGGAAGTACTTAGAATGAATGTGGTCCCTGTGCCACAACTCCAGGTTCCTGGTGGACTTGGTTTGGTAGGTGTAGGCAGACAGACACCCTGTAGGGCCATGGTAGGCAAAAGTATTTGGGCCACATGTACAGGTGGCCTTCTTGTCCCTGTGTTTGCCTAGAGAGTTATTATTAATGTTCTCTCTGTGGTGCCTTCTTTCCCCTGCAAGTCTAAGCAGGTTTCCCTGATGTCTCTCTATGACCCAGCCCAACATAAATGTGCCCTGTGGATTCTGTTTCTCAACTCAGGAGCCCAACAATGAGAAGCAATGTTTCCAACTGCCCCGGACTAAAGGTCTTTGATTCACACTGTCCCTTTGCAGATAAAAAAACCTTCTATTATGCTGTGGCTGTGGTGAAAAAGACCAGTAACTTCCAACTGAACCAGCTCCAAGGCAAGAAATCCTGCCACACAGGCCTTGGCAGGTCTGCTGGGTGGAATATCCCCATGGGGTTACTTTATTGGAAGTTGCCTGAGCCACGTGAATCTCTTCAGCGGGGTAAGTGGGCAAGAGGGTGAGTGCTATCAGACAGGCCACACTGGGGTCACTCAGACACAATCAGGTGATCATGTGTGATGGGTCTTCGGGGTAGAGGTGGGAGGTATACCACCTTTAAACTGCCATACCAGTTCTGCCGTACCAGGAGACCTTGGGAGATGTTAGCTGTGTTTTTTCTTCTCTGAGCTCTTCACACCCAACCAGAGACTGTCCTGAGGAATGGGGGGAAAGGCATCAAGCCTGATAGAGGGTTTCAGTCAGGGCCAACTTTTCTGGGTCCTACTGTTCACTTCCCTGGGGTTTTTTCCTGTCTGTGGCTGATGTGTTTCCCATTCTGCTGGAGCTTTTCTGGTGGCCATCTGGCAGCCATGAACTTGGCCTATACCTCTATATGTGGGTCTCCCATCTCTCAGATAGAAATGCCAGAGGAAACCTCTCTCCGAGGTGTTCCAGTCTGACAGGCAGAGAGGAGGCTGACAGTGATCTGAGACAGGCCTGGGTCAATGGGAGGACAAAGGTTAACTTGTCCCTTTTTGGAAAACTTGATCTTGATCAGTGACCACCTATAATGGTGTGCTGGGACTGGGTGTACTGGTTTTGCTTTAGTCACTCTCTGTTCTTTCTTGAGCCTGGACTGGGGGCTGTAACTATCTCTGGCCAGGGTGGCTCATGGCTTGTGCTAAATGTCTTATGTTGAGCAGCAGCGTCCAATTTCTTCATGAGCAGCTGTGTTCCCTGTGTGGATCGGACAGCCTTCCCCCAACTGTGTCAACTGTGTGCAGGAAAAGGGCCAGACAAGTGTGCCTGCTCCAACCATGAACCATACTTCGGCTACTCAGGTGCCTTCAAGTGAGTGAGACTAGCTACTACTCTATGGTGGCCAAAGAGTACAAAGTCCTTAGGCTGTGAGACCTTACTTGGTCCATAGCAGAGCCCAGCCTGCAAAGAGGTGTCCAGGAGGCCTAATTTCTTCATAGCGACTCAGTGATCCAGCTGGGACTCTCCTCCAGGTCAGGCCAGTGCATACACCTTTCATGTGATATTTAACAAGGAAGCACCTCTCTTGGAGACCCTTTCTATCTCCCCAGACCCCTTGAACCTGCCCTATGTGTCCCCTCACTGGACTAGGCAGAGCCTAAGGGACAGGCACATCCTTAGTGTCTGGACCATTCTTCAGGGACTGACCCTCTGTTTTCTATTGTAGCAGTGTCTCCTGTTCAATGCACTGGCCTCTCTCCTGCCTCCCCTCACTACCTCTATGTAGACAGCTCATGTGGCTGATTTTTTGCTCCGTTTTTTACCTTGTTTATATACTAAAACTTGATAGCCAGCCAAGGGCACATTTCCTGTCTTAGGAGACCTGATGGATTTATTTTCCATTTCAGAGAAATTTGAAAACTCTGTTCTATATTAAAATATTTTTAATGATTTTTTTTTGCCACTTTGGTAAACATGATGAGGGATTTCTAGTTCCTGTGAGTTCATCACACCCCCTCATCTTAGTGGCATATCAGTGCCCTATGGTGCTTCCTCAGCTGTGGGTCTGCACAGAGGCCTCCACTGGGTTCTTCCCTTGTCCCCAAGCTGGATAGTGTGATCAGACAGACCCTCAAGCCTCAGGAGAAGGGCCTACCCTGCAGTAATCCTTCTAATGTATTTCTTTCCCACAGGTGTCTAATGGAGGATGCTGGGGAAGTGGCCTTTGTCAAGCATTCCACAGTAGTGGGTAAGTGAAAGAAGAATTTGCATGATCTCCTCCTGGATGTGGGCTTTTTTCCCCCCCTCTGCACTGCTCTTCATGGACCGTAGTCAGATATGTGCATATCATGTTCCTCCTTTATCATTGCTTGGGCTTCTACTTGTGCAGAGTTGTGTGCCTATGGGGTCCCCACCTGGACCCCCGGGCCTCTTTCCATAATTCAACTTCCTGGACACAGAGACCCTTCTTCCTGGTCTATGTTGCCACAGCAAAGGATTGGGAGCTGGTCAGGCTGACCTCGGCCTAAACTTGGCCTGCTGATATGAGACCTGTTGTGGGATATTGGGCAGTCACCCCTGCACTAGGCCTCAGAAGCTTCCTTGCCTCTGTGACCGATTGTGGGATCTTGAGTAGGTCAGTTTCCTTATGTGCTCTGGCTCTCATTTGTTCTAGGCATCTCAGCTCATACATGTTATGATTTAATTGGGATTGCAAGGGATGGGGAGACTATAGCTCGTGGCTCTGTCCTGTCTGCAGCTGGCTCATCCAGGCTTTCCTCCCCCAGATAACCTGCCAAACAAAGCTGACAGGGACCAGTATGAGCTGCTCTGCCCAGACAACACCCGGAAGTCAGTGGATGAATTTAAGGAGTGCTACCTGGCCAAGGTCCCTTCCCATGCTGTTGTGGCCCGAAGTATGGGAGGCAAGGAGGACTTGATCTGGGAGCTTCTCAACCAGGCTCAGGTACTAAATTCACTGTTCTCCCTCCTGCTTGTGGTCCCTGCTTGGATTTGGGGCCTCTTCCTACATTCCCTTCTGGCCACTATGGAATTCCTTGTTGGCAGGACATAGTGGGAACTGTGCCACATATCATCCACTTGTGTGAAAGTGCCCAGCAGGGACTCAGAGTCACAAGGGGTCTAGTCCTGAATTATTGTCTGTCAGACCCTTACATTTTGAACTAGTGACATGAAGATGCTCCTTATTGTTTAATTCTATTTCTATCTAAACCAAGATTTCTAGGCCAAAGGCAAATACCCCCTCCAAGACCTCCCATAAGGCCTTCCATGACCTCCCCAGAAGGGAATGATCTCTTACCCAATGTCCCTCAGCCTGACTTCAAGGGTGCCACACACACAGCTGGCTTTATTTCCCTAGAACAGCGGAATCCCAGCACTAAGCCAACCTCCTCTCATCCAGCCCTTCCATCTGTCTGTCGAGAGTTTAAGTGGTAACCACACAGAGTCAGCCTCTGAAGGAGATCCATTTCTTATACTCAGTGAGCTGTCATCACAGCCAGGGAGATAGGCCTCAGAAACATGTCCTGGAAAATAGGTTGTTGCATGACTGCAAGAGGGCTGGGAGTGGGGAAGGTGCTGGATGGGAAAGAGCAGGCCTGTCTGCCTTCTCTCCTGGAATCTTGAGAATTCCATGCTTTTCATTTCATTTCATTTTCTGGGGTTTTTGTTTTTCCTCAGTCTCCTGAAGCATTCCTTGTAGCTGTAGCCATTTACTATTATATTTTATTATACACAGGAACATTATGGCAAAGACAAATCTACAGGCTTCCAGCTCTTCAGCTCACCTCTGGGGAAGGACCTGCTATTTAAGGACTCTGCCCAGGGGCTTTTAAGGATTCCCTCTAAAATGGACACCTGGCTGTATCTGGGATATGACTATGTCACTGCTCTTCGGAATCTAAGGGAAGATATGCGTAAGTACTAGGGAAGGATCATGTGACCTTAGGACCTGGGAAACCTGGTAAGGGTAGGGACCAGCAACAGACTCTTTCCAGGCACCAGAAGCCCACCCTGACATTTCCTTATCTGCCCAGCTTTGCCGCCCAGTGTCAGACTGATGCTAAATGGTGTCAGTCATCATGAGATGGGCCGGACATCACTAAAAGGCATTGAAGGAAATGCATGCTTAAAATGACTTGGGTTGATACTAGCATTATTTCCCTTGTGTAAATCAGGGCCACCCTGCTTGCCCACTTTGTGAAGCCAATTAGCCTGGCACAAAGTAAGCCAATAGAACAGAAATGCTACAGACTTGTACATCTGCAGCCAGTATTATGATCAACATGTGCCATAATGAAGCTGGAGCTCTGGATGGGTTAATCCTGCTCCTGAACTTCCTTGGATCATTGAGGGATTTGCTTGATCATCCTTTCATTCAACAGACATTTATTGATCATGTAGCCATAAACTGTGCTAGGTGCTGGGCTTACAATGGTGAGGCCAACATATATAAGAGTCCTCTGCCATGAAACTTTCTCACCAGTGGAGAAAACAAATAATGAATAGTCACTCTACTGAATGATTGATTAACAATGAGAGATTTGCTCATAAGACAGGAAAACAAACACAACAGAACAAAATATCATGGTCTGATGAGACCTTGAAAACAAAGAAAAATAGATCCTGGGGCTGTGGGAAAGCTTCCCTGAGGAAGTTTTGACTTGAACTGCATCTGAAAATTGAATAGATGCCCCTTTATTCAGCAGACATTTATCGCACTGACGACAAGCCAGGCACTGCCTTTGAATAATGATGGTGCCTTGCAGAATAAGACAGGCATAGCCCTTGCCCTGGCTGAACTTATGTTCTCCTGCAGGGAACAGACAATAAACAATGAACAAATAAATAAACAACTCAGGGGGTGCCTGACTCTTGATTTTGGCTCAGGTCCTGATCTCACGGTCATGAGATTGAGCCCCACGTTGGGTTTGGTGCTGACAGCATGGAGCCTATTTGGGATATTCTCACTCGCTTGCACTCGCGCTCTCTCTCTCTCTCAATAAACAAATAAATAAATAAATAACTTTTAAAAATAAAGTATTAAAAAAAAGAACAACTCAGGTGATTGAGTGCTATTTCAAAAAGAAAAAAACCAGAAAGAGCCTGAAGTCATAGAGGGGTTGGAACTAAAGTTGGCTTCTTAGAAGAAATTATCATCTAAGTGATAAAAGCCAACAAAGAGACTGTTACTGCCTTTGTTTTCTAACGTTATTAATTTCTTGAATGGGATCTGTTTGTGTACTGCTGGCAAAATCCCAGCATTTTCATGAAGACAGGTGGTAATAATAATACTCAGCAGGAATTTCTAAGGCTTCGTCTAAATCTGGTTTTCTTCCTTATGCCCTAGGCCCTCATACCTCAAAGGATGAATGCAAGAAGGTGAAATGGTGTGCAATAAGTCACCATGAGAGGGCCAAGTGTGATATGTGGAGTGTAAGCAGCACAGGGAAAATAGAGTGTGAATCCGCAGAGTCCACGGAAGACTGTATTGCCATGATCGCGGTATGTCATTCCTGCCTCCATAGGGCAGCATCTCGCCACTGCTGCCTGCCTGTCCCTAAGGTTGAGTGAATGTTCTTAGGAATGATATAAAAACCTGGGTTCCCAGGAACCTTGCCCTCATGTGGGAGCCCAGCTCCACAGGAGCTTTAATACTTTCCATTTTATGGATCTGAAGGACTCCTTAGGGCTCTGTTTCCTCCTGGTTAGTACACGGTGGGGCACACTGAGCTGTGTTGGCTTATGGGAGATTGGACCACGTGTGGGTGTGCCTGAGACCCCTGGTGTGCCATGGCAAGTGTGACAGGGCTGTGCTGACTGTGCAAGTGGGCGGAAGTTTAGCTTTGCTGATCACAAAAGCATTCTACATTTGCTTTTGGAATTTTGAAAATCCTGAATGATATAAAAGAGAAAATGAGAAGTACTTGTAATCTTCTTACTCAGAGAAAATCCTGTTAAATGAGATCATATCATATCCACAATTTTCTATACTTTTTCACCTAATTTCTAGTTAGCTTTTCCTATGTCACAAATCATTTTTTAGGAAACATGATCTTTTAATGTTGATATCTATTTCATAGTGTGGATATGAGGCAGTTTATGTAGCCATTTATCCATGTTATCTATAACATCATTTGGTCTCTATCTTTCGCTGTTATGGATTATACTTGCATGTTTTACATTTTATGAATTGTACATTTTACTGAGAGAGTTTTCCATATATTTAATTACTCCTTTAGGGTTTATTTTGAAACAGTATATTGCCAGGCCCAATGGAAAGGTTGGCAATCTTGTGGAATTTAAGCATCTCTATAATTCAGGTCTTATAAACCTGACAATTAGGTCATTCAAGAATATTTTACTCATTTATTAACACTTTGTCTACAATAAGCTCTGAAACAGGACTCAACCACATGGCCATGATTCATGACTGGAGCCCCATCAGGAGGTGCTCTATGCCACAGACATGGCCTTGTGTCCCTGATGCCACTCATCTGTATCACAGATAAGAACTTTGGGGGGCACCTGGGTGGCTCAGTCAGTTAAGCATCTGACTGTGGCTCAGGTCATGATCTCAGAGCTTGTAGGTTCAAGCCCCGCATCGGGGGGTGCCTGGGTGGCTTAGTCGGTTAAGCGTCCGACTTTCGCTTAGGTCATGATCTCCCGGTTCATGGGTTCGGGCCCTGCGTCGGGCTCTGTGCTGACTGCCAGCTCAAAGCCTGGAACGTGTTTCAGTCTGTGACTCCCTCTCTCTCTGACCCTCCCTTTGCTCATGCTGTCTCTCTCTCTCTCCTAGAAATAAATAAAACATTTAAAAAAAAAAAAAAAAAAAAAAAAGCCCCGGATCGGGC
>NW_024080865.1:1021144-1046780 GCF_003009895.1 Hyaena hyaena | reverse complement strand
CATGGTTTGGGTGATAATGAGAGTACATTTTATTTTCTGTGCTGGGTGTTCCTGACTGATAGATCGTTTGGGGGTCTGGAACGAGCACCTGCGATCTCCTAGGGCCTTCATGGCCTGTTCTAGGAAGGCTGCTTCAAGGAAGCAGCTGGAAGGACAGGTAGAACAGGAGGCAGTGTCTTCACCTGCTATAACGTGCTGTGTCTTTGCAGAAAGGAGAAGCTGATGCCATGAGCTTAGATGGAGGCTTCGTCTACATAGCGGGCCAGTGCGGTCTAGTGCCTGTTCTGGCAGAGAACTACAGTAAGTGGAGTGGGTGCCTCTGAGTGTTTTATTTCCTCTGGGCCAGTGAGAAGAGATGAGAAAATCATAGCCTGATTCACACCACAGTGGCCATAAAGCTCTTACTTACTGAGCACCTCCTACTTCCTGGCTCTGGGCTCCCCGCTCATCTCTAATCCCCACAGTCATCTCAAAGGACAGAATCTTCTATCATACCTTCCATCAGGGGGATAGGAGGCTTGGAACTGGGAAGTTCTGACTAAAAGTGACCTCTCTGCATGGGGTGCCTGGGTGGCTTAGTCAGTTAATCGTCCGACTTTCGCTTAGGTCATGATCTCACGGTTCGTGGGTTCGAGCCCCGCGTTGGGCTCTGTGCTGACTGCCAGCTCAGAGCCTGGAGCCTATTTCAGTCTGTGATTCCCTCTCTCTCTGACCCTCCCCTGCTCACGCTGTCTCTCTCTCTCTCCTAGAAATAAATAAAACATTAAAAAAAATAAATTAATTAAATAAATAAAAGTGACCTCTCTGCAGAGGACAGCTGGGATTCTCAGCTGGGATTCCTGGAAGGTCTTCTTGCTTCCCCAAATCACTTCTGTTGTCTCAGTGTAGGGATTTAAGTATAGCCGGCAAGGACCACTGTGGCCACAGGTCGAAACAGAGCAGGAAACCTGAAATGGGCAATTTTTGGCTAACTTGCAGAGGCCAGTGAGTGAAAGTGAACTTGAATTATCCAGACAGCCTGGACTGTTTGGAAACTTGGTAATATGTAGATTGCTTTCCTGGCTTTTAAAAAAAATTCTGAGCTGCACATAGAAATGGCTGACTTTCAATGAATAAATGTTTAATGACTTCTTCATTTTTTCCTCCAGAAACTCAAGGCTCTCACTGTGACAGCACACCAGAGAAAGGTGAGTTGGGACTGGTAACCTCAGGAGTTTCTTACTACTTTTGGGAAAGGGTAAGGTATATTTAAATTCAAATCAAAAGTACTTAAGGCAATAGAAGAGACCAATATTTAAAATGCAAAAGAACCATTGAAGGATGATAATTGATAATTACTTTTTTACACTTGCTAGGACTTACATGCAGGATTTCTCCTTTAATCCTATTAAGTAGGTGATATCATCCTTTAAGGATGCCATAAGTGGACCAATAGCTCACAAAGGTTACAAGTTGTCTAGGCTTCTATATCCAGCAAGCAAACTTACGCTGTCCCCACCTCCCCACCACTCCCAACTCTTTGTATTACATGAGGCCTGGACAGTTTTAGATGAGAGTTAGCACCAGGAGTCTTGCTTATATGTGCCTGGCAGAGAGGCTCACAGGCAGATGTCAAGGAGCATGAAATTATCCAGCTTCCCAGCCAGGGCTGGGCCCAGGAACTCAGGCCAGTTTGGCTCTCAGTTAATGTTCTGGTGGGGACGGATCTAGAAAAATGGGATAGGAGGGGCACCCCAGTGGCTTAGTCGGTTAAGTGTCTGACTTCAGCTCAGGTCATGATCTCACTGTTAGTGGGTTTGAGCCCCGCGTCGGGCTCTGTGCTGACAGCTAGCTCAGAGCCTGGAGCCTGTCTAAGGATTTTGTCTCCCTCTCTCTCTGACCCTCCCCTGCTCAAGCTGTCTCTCTCTCTCTCAGAAATAAATAAAAAAACATTTTTAAAAAAGAAAAAAAAGAAAAATGGGATAGGAACAAGACTGAATTTCTGGCCAAGGTGATCACTGGGTCCCAGAGCTCCAGTGCTCAGACCTCTACAGCCATTTTCCAGCCATTAGTGCACAAGTCTGTCCTTGCAACTTCCTTGGTATAACCTTTCAGCCTCTCCCCCTTATTCAAGGAGCCAGACTCTTTAGCTGAAAATCTTACTCCACAGATAAGGCTTCTCTGTTTTCTGGTGTTAACAGTTGACTGAATTAATTAAACTGGAAAGTTGAAATCAGGAGTTGATACTCTATTCACAGTTTAAGGAGTAGCATGTATTTCCTGCTACAGATGGCAGTTGACTTGATTTTTCTACTTCACATACTTATTTTGGTACAAACCTGTATTCTCTTTATGGCCAGAATATTCCCTGCAGTTTATCTGGTCATTTACTACTCTTTCCTAATTTGACTGTATAAAATGTTGGAGTCACATGTGTTCTTCAGTATCCATTCCTCTGATATTCCACAGTGGATGGTGAGTTGCTGGCTTATAACTTTAGTAGTTTTATGCATTTATACCCACTTATATACCAACCATTGCTCTGATGATGATATTTTCTTACTATTTTGTTTTTTAAGTTCAGAATAATCTCCATCTGACAGAATGACTGGTACTTCATCTCAGTCTTGCTTTTTAATTTTATAAAATTAATCTATTTATTTCGAGAGAGCGAGAGAGCGCGCGCGCGCGAGAGAGATCATGAGTGGGGGGAGGCAAAGAGAGAGAGGGAGAGACAGAATCCCAAGCAGGGCCTGCACTGTGAACACAGAGCCTGACATGGACTTCAAATTCATGAACCTTGACATCATGACCTGAGCCAAAATCAAGAGTCAGACACAAAAACAACTGAGCCACCCAGGCACCCCTTGTTTTGTTTCTTGTAAGTAGGCTCCATGCCCAATGTGGGGCTTGAATTCATAACCCTGAGATCAAGAGTTGCATGCTCTACTGACTGAGCCATCCAGGTGCTACATCTCAGTCAGTTATTGGGAAGACCCTTTCTTTTTTTAATTTTTTTTTTTAATGTTTTTTTATTTATTTCTAGGAGAGAGAGAGAGAGACAGCATGAGCAGGGGAGGGTCAGAGAGAGAGGGAGTCACAGACTGAAACAGGCTCCAGGCTCTGAGCTGGCAGTCAGCACAGAGCCTGACGTGGGGCCCGAACCCACGAACCGCGAGATCATGACCTAAGCGAAAGTCGGACGCTTAACCGACTAAGCCACCCAGGCGCCCCGGGAAGACCCTTTCAAAGGCAGAAGGAATGATTCAGGATAATTTTGCTTCCATAGGGAAATGGCAGATTTCGATTGCAGACAGACACTCTGGAAGGCCCAAAGGTGTTAATACTTTCTTTTTTGGTGTCTTTCTTATAGGATATCTTGCTGTGGCTGTGGTTAAAACATCAGCAGATGCCTCCCTCACCTGGAACAATCTGCAAGGCAGGAAGTCCTGCCACACTGCAGTAGACAGAACTGCTGGCTGGAACATCCCCATGGGCCTGCTCTACAACAGGATCAACAGCTGTGAATTTGGTAAGTGAATTTTGGGAGGGTGCTGTGATCAGGGCCAGGCTGGAAATAGGTATTCTAGAAATGAGTGGTTTTGTGCAAAAATGCTGTGGCCCTGGTTTTAAAACAGTAAAATTTGATTAAAATGAACCTTAAGGAGATATCTAAAAGGGACACAAGGGCTGGGGAGCTAAATAAGACTGGTTCTTTTTAGTTGCACAAAAGGCTTAAGTAAATATATGTTTACTTCTCTCTTTCATGAAAAAACCAGAGGTGAGCAGTCCATGGCTGCTATGGTCACTAGAAGCCCAGGCTCCTTCTCTCTTTCTGCTCCACCATTCTGAGCATGGGGCCTCTGTCTGCAAGGTCAACCGTGGTAGCCATCACATCCATAATTCAGGCAGCCTCAAGGAGCAAGGAATAAAGGCAACTTGAAGTGTAATGCCACCTGCTACCACTTTATTAAAGGAGCTATCCAGGAAATCTAAATCAATTACTTCAAGTAACTTCTCATTGCTCAAAACTCAGGCACACAGTCACACTTAGCTGTAAAAGAGGTTTGAGAATGTCATCTTTTATTTGGGCATGTTTCTGTCCCAAATAAAACTAGAACTTTGTTCGAAAATTAAAAATAGAACTACCTATGATCTAGCAATTTCACTTCTGGGTATTTATCCAAAGGAAATGAAGGCACTAATTCAAAAAATTATATTCATCTCCAAGTTCATTGCAGCAGTATTTACAATAACCAAGACATGGAAACAGCCTAAGTGTCCACTGAAGAACAAATAGATAAAGAAAGTTTAAGATATATATATATATATACACACACATAAAACACTTGTATTCAGCCATGAAAAAGGAAGAAATATTGCCATTTGCAATAACATGGATGGACCCTGAAGTTATTATACTTAAGTGAAGGAATTTAGGTAGAGAAAGACAAATACTGCATAATCTCGCTTATATGTGGAATCTAAAAAATCCCAAGCTCATAGATATGGAGAACAGATTGACAGTTGCTAAAGGTGGGGGGGCGGGGCAATGGGGAAAATAGGTGAGGGGGCGAAAGATACAAGCTTCTAGGTATAATCTAAATAAGTCCTGGGAATGTAATGTACAGCGTGGGGACTATAGTTAATAAAACTGCTGCATTTTTCAAAGTTGCTAAGAAAGCAGATCTTAAAATTCTCATCACATGAAAAAAAATTTTGTGACAATACATGGTGATGGATGTTAACTAAACTTATCGTGGGGATCATTTTGCAATATATTGCTACAGCAAATCATGTTGAACACCTGAAACTAATATGTAAACCATCTCCCAACTATCTCCCAATAAAAAATAATGGAGAAAAAAAAAAACGAACTAGATCTTTGTGACTAAGGAATAAGGGGAAATGGCTGTTGGGTGGACAGTACAATCCCTGCCACTGGGATTTCTAGGTAATGTGAGTGTGTGGGATCTTTGAATCTCTTTATGGTCTTGGCAGTTTCACTGCCAGCTCTCAGGCTCTTTCAAAGGGGTGAAAATCAGTTTACTCTCTGTGTCCACTAAGTATCTTCAGGTATGAGTTTAGTTCTGCCGCTGGAATATGTATATGTAAGTTAACCATAGACAAATTATTTTCTAATGGTTATTTGCATCAACTTCCTGAGTACTTCCTCCTTGCCACGTCCAGATATGTGTAACTGCTTTAAAAGGAAAGGCCTCTAAAGACAGTTATGAACCAGACAAGTCCTGTGTGTGAGGACTGGGAGATTAGACTACATTTCTGCGCTGGGGTGTTCTCTGACAGCAATTTGAGAGGAAGCAAAGTGTGGCTGGGATGATACCCAGGAAGCTCTGGCTCCCCACCAGCAAGGGCACTACCTCTGCTCTCCTGAGTTTCCTGGAAGTTTCACAGCCATCAGAGAGCAGCTGAGCTGTGAATAAGCAACCCCCATCTTAATTGAGTTTGGAGTTCTAAATTCTATTAAAGTCTCTTTTAAAAAGTAGCAATGGAAGGAAAATCTTGAAAACAGGTGGCACAAGCTCAGGGAGTAAAACCTTTTTATGTCAGTTTTATCCCCTTTTATGTCAATTTTCATGTCATTTCCTTCTCTTTTTAGATAAATGATGACACTATCAGGGAGCCCGTGGAATCCTCTCCACCTGACTTGTAATGCTCTACTGACTTCTATTCCCAGCGTCAATTAAGTTTTCTTTTAAAGCCTGGAGCCTGGCAGATCCTGACTTGGTGGCGTGGGGTCACAGAATGATTATGTTCCACTTATCCTGGGCCATACACACCTGTTATGTGTTAGATGAAGGCTACTCATTGGTTCAGGAAGAGCTGACTTCCTCTTGTCTTTCCACACAGATAAAATTTTCGATCAGAGCTGTGCTCCTGGATCTATGCGAAATTCCAGTCTCTGTGCTCTGTGTGTTGGCTCGGCAAATATGCCAGGAAAGGAGTGTCTTCCCAATAGCCATGAGAGATACTATGGTTACACGGGGGCTTTCAGGTGAGTCTTTTAATCCTGACACAAATATAATGATAAACCCAGCCCTGGCAAGATTGCTTTTGAGGAACTCAAGTGAGATTGTTATGTTCCTGGCCTGTTAGTCTTGCGTGTATTAGGGTGCCACATTTAGCAACTACATTTGAACCCTGTGTGAAGGAGCATCCAAGCACCCAAGGACATGATCTCCAGAACTGGCTGTCATAGCAAAGACTGACAGTACTGTGCAGATTAGGAGATCTCGATGGGGGGGGGGGGGGCGCGGGGAGGGGTCCCCTCAGAGGAAATTTGGCAGTGTCTGGAGATGTTTTTGATGATCAAATGGGACTGGGGGGAGGGTGCTACTGGCTCTAATTGGTAGAGGCTGCTAAACATATTACACACACAGGACAGCATCCTACAAGAAAGAATGGTATGGCTCAAAATGTCATTACTGCGAAGGTGAGGAAACCCTGCCAAGGTTGAATACAGGAGTCAGGAGTCTGGCTCATGCTTTTCCAGGCGCCCACCTCTGGGGAACCTATAGGCATACTCACCTGGAAATATACAAAAGTAACTTACATGATTCCTACATTCCCAACTGCATTTGTTATTTATATAAAGATGTCTGTGCACCTTATGACCTTATTGCTTTTTAACTGTCTTTTCTAATTCGGTCTTGTGTTAGTAGTTCATGAGTCCATCAACTGCACAATAATGGTGGTATTCTAACTGAACTTCTCAGTAGTGAAGTAGAAAAGAAAGGGTATCCTAATTCTCCGGTTAGAGCCACCTTGTGAGTTAGTGCAAATACAATTCACAGTCCACAGATTCCCAGTTTTTACAAAGTAGAGTGTGAGTAAGAAGTCACTGTATTGGGACACTGTCCCTCAAATATCTCCAGGGAAATGCTGTAGCTCTATTGGAGAAACTATGCCAGAACTTAGCATTCAGTGTATGGAAATGAGACTGTATAACCACAAAGCTAATTGGAGGTTTTGTTTTCTTTTCTTTATTACTTATATTAGTAATATGTAAGATTAGTGATAGAATGGGAGTCACAATTGCTGGTATCAGATGGCTAGCCCTGGATCTATAAAGTGGCCCTCCTGAATAACAGATGTGTCTCTCTGACCTTCTCTTTTCTCTTTCTCTCTCTCTCTCTCTCTCTCTCTCTCTGACTCTCTGCAGGTGTCTGGTTGAGAAGGGAGACGTGGCCTTTGTGAAAGACCAGACTGTCATAGAGAACACTGACGGTATGTTTGTGTGCTCCTCTGTTCCCACAAATTGGGGTTGCTGGGTTCACTTATGGTCAGGATGCCTTTGTGGAGTGTATGTACTCTGTAAGGCTCCAGAGCTCTGACCCTTGGCCTGTTTTTTCAGTGAAGAGAGAAGTGTTCACCTGGGTAGGCAGAATGGTACAGACCATGAGGTTCTTCTAGAGGCCCTGATTTCTCTCCCAGGAACCCTCCCATGGGTGCAGGCATTGCCTTTCCCCTAAATACTTCAGTGCACACTTCGTAGGAATGAGGACATTTTCTTACATATATACATTATAATTACCAAGATCAGGAAATTGATATTAACATGCATTTAATATTCACCATGTTCACAGCATGAATTATCCCCAAAAGGTCCTTTTTAAACTATTTCCTATATTTCTGGGTCTAATATATATATTCCAAATATATGCTAGGTCCACTGAAAAAAACCTAGAGACAATAGTACACCAGTGGGGATGAACACCAAGATCTTGGCTTCTAGAACCATTCTCCAATAGAAAGAGCCAGGGGCCCTTGGAAAAATAGCTGATTCTAGGGCTGGGACAGGAGAGATATAAGGTGAGCCTGGAACATCATGCTGAAGATTTTGGGATATATCAAAATATACAGGAGCCATTTTTAAGGATCCCCCCCCCACTGGCCAAGTCTGGGACATTTTGAGCACTAGAAGAAATAATAATGGTATTAAGATAATGACTTGTTGAATAAAATGGGAATACAGGATAATAATATCCTGTTTAAGCAAATGAGGATGAAGGGAAAGATCTTCCTTAGCGTAGAACAAGAACAAATGGAGGAATACTGCAATTATAAAGTTAAAAACACTATCATTTGCCAAACAATACAGTAATAATTGTTTCAAGCAAGAATCATCAATGGGAACTAAAACTAATGGGTGGATACTAGATGCTGTAACATTAAAAAAAACCTAGCAAAAATGTTTTTTAAAAGTTAGTAAGAATGAGCACTCCACCTGCCCCTGCCTGTCACTAACCTGCTACAGTCCAGGTAGGTATTACCTCGCTTCCTTTCTCACGTCCTTTCACCAAACCCCAGATCATCCCAGCAACTCATCTAGAATGAACTAGCTTAGCACCAGCTCCTCTGAGAATCCTTCCCAGTGGCATAACCCCATCCCACAACAGAATTTTCTATCCATATGACTAGTTTTATTGGGTTCATCTCATTCTGTAATACACCGTTGCTACAGAAACTCTTTTCGCTCTTTTTTCCCTTCTTTTATACCCCAACACTACGATAAGTGGCACAACAGAAGTTGCTAAGTACTTACTTGAAGGACTATTGTGTTGGCTAATTTTTCTTTCTTTTCTCCTATTACTTTTGCTTTTTCCTTTAAAGGCTGCCCTTTTTCCTATGTCTCGAGTATTACAAGATTGGTTCTTTGCCACCCCTTGTTTTTTTTAATTTTTTTTCCTTTGGTACTCTTCTGAGTAGGGTTTCTCTCTCTAGGTCTCACCTCTGCACCCTGTGATGACTCCAAAAGCCTTACCCGCTGAGGAGAATGTAGAGCAGAGGCCTAACCTCCCTTCTAAATGACACCCTGGAGTCTCTATTTGCCATGTGGTCACTTTTATATACAAAGTTCACTGGCACTGCAACCTTAACCTCTAGGAGTCCAAACTCCTCCCATTTTTCTCAAAATCCACTCCTCTTTCAGCCTCTATTCCTTTTGAGGGCTTTATCATCTGCCCTGACATTGGGCCTAGCGTAGTCTCCTGGTCTGTGTGTAACACAGGTTACACATGTAAAACTGTGCCTCCTCCAGCCAGCTCTCCCTAATGAATATGATCTCACCAAGCTGCTTCTCCGCTCACATAGCGTTTAGAAATAGAAACAGAAAATGTTAGGGGTGCCTGGGCGGCTCAGTCGGTTAAGCCTCCAAATTCGGCTCAGGTCATGATCATGTGGTCCGTGAGTTTAGGACCGCATCAGGCTCTGTGCTGCCAGCTCAGAGCCTGGAGCCTGCTTCAGATTCTGTGTCTCTCTCTCTCTGCCCCTCCCCTGCTCTTGCTCTCTGTCTCAAAAATATATAAACGTTAAAAAAAATTTTAAATATTTAAAAAAAAGTAAAAAAGAAAATGTTATTATCTGCATCTGGAATTGTTGCTTTTGGTATGTGTGCTATTTCCCCCTCTAATAAGACTGTCTTACAGAGGGCAGACAACATAGTATTGAATAAATACTTAAATTATGAAGTAGAACAGAATTGGTTTGGAGAGAATGATGGTGGGTTTAATTTGGAGGGAGCTGAGTTGAAGGGACTGGTAAGAAAGGGCAGGATAAATAAATGTTAGAAGGTGAGCAAAGATGTGTACAGTTACTCATGAGAGAGATGCAAGCAATTTGGAGTTTTCTATTAAAACTGTAAGTCTATATTTAGGGAGAGTGGGAAAAGAGGTATTTTTTCTTTACATATAAATAATGTACAGCTTAATGATAGCTAATTCATGCATCAGTTGTTCAATTAAATAAAATTAAAGGAAAATTAAATTAAGAAAAAGCTTGCCTTTTAGATGAGAAGTAAAAACTAGGAAACTATATTTATTTGAGAATTGCCTCAGGAGGAAGGAGTGGAAACCTTGAAAATGGGTGAGATTTTCTTTTTTTCAGGGAGAATACAGAAACAATGATGGAGCTGAGAACAGGATATGGACCTGTATGCAGAGAAGCATGTGCACATTTCATGTAGAACCAGTATGAGCATGTCAGATTTAGAACACTGGTCCAGCTTACAAAATGGCCCCTGGGGAAGTTCTTTTGTTTGCTGATGTCAGATTGCATTGCACAGAGGGTCACCTTCTTCCTGTGCTAAAGCAAGAAGTCCAGATGTTTTGGAATTTACTAGAATTAAAGATGTCTCTGAACATCATCCACAGAATATATTTCGCTTTCTCCTAGTTGGGTGGTGCAGGTTGGAAGGGGTAGTCATTAGGAATTCTTAGTTGAGTGTTGAATCTGTTGAATTGGACCTATATACATGTGAGTGTCTCTTCCTCTCCACACCACTGTGACCCTAGTGTGTGCACTTCTGCTGGCCAATGGCTCAAGGTCAGGTCCTTCACATGCCAGTGGGTTGGTTATGTCCCCTCAGTGAGGGTGCCTGACCAAAGCTATCAGCTGTGGCTGACCTACCTTCTCTGTCCCCAGGAAAAAACAATGAAGATTGGGCTAAGAATCTGAAGATAGGTGATTTTAAGCTGCTGTGTCCTGATGGCACGAGGAAGAATGTGGAACAGTATGACAACTGCTACCTAGCCCGAGCCCCGAACCATGCTGTGGTCTCACGGAAAGATATGGCAGCTTGTGTTAGGGAGACGTTAATTGAGCAGCAGGTATGGACAAGCCAGGACCTCCCATTCTTTCTTCCTGGGTGTGTGTGGATTATTTGGGGGAGTTCAGTGCTAAGCACAGCTGCCACTCCAGCATTCTCTTTCTGGAAACTAGAATTGGGAGGCTGTCGATTGTGGAACGGGATCTCCCAGGCCCAGGTCTGCTTGTATCTCCAGGTCACTAGAGATTAGTTCCCATGTGATCCACTGGTTCTTGGGTCCATGCATCTACTTTCTTGTTCACCCTTAACCTTGCTCTGTGGTACTCTCGTTTTCTCTACTTCTATCCTTTTTCAAAATGAAGGAGAGTAATCCTATGTCCCAGCCCTGCTTGATATGTCATGAAAGGTGGACTGTATTTCTCTTGTTTAGAGAGACTGAGAACCATTTCAACAGCCAGAAAAACACAGGACCTCCATCCTCAGGGATCTTGTCCTCTGGGGAGAACAAGCAACCCATGGGCAACCTTGTTGTGGGGTGGGGAGAGGCTGCCTGAGTATTCTAATCCTGAGAATCCTCTACCCACAAACAACAGCTCCTCTTTCTCCTCAGCAACAGCTTCCTGCCTGCCATTAGTTTTCTTTAAAAAACAAAATGAAGATAGCATATTTTCGTGAGTCCTCTTAAGGTAGATGATAATAATAATGAGCATTTAATGAACATTACTTAGGTGCTAGATGGAACGTTAAACTTTTTGTAATTATCATTTCACTTACAATCCTACAAGGCCTAGAGTTAAGGCTCTTGCCCAAGACAGGATCAAAGATGCAGTCAAACATGAAATTTAACAATTATCTGTACCACCCCTTGTTGTGCTCACGTTTAACATCTTCTTTGATAGTAAAGCTTGGAAAGAACATGTTTCTGTCCTCTCAGTTCCTGGAAGCAGACCCCGAGGCCACAGTCAATGAAGTGGGGAAGAGATCGGGGAAGTCAGGGGTGACTAGGTGGGTGGGAGGGACTTCCCAGAGGAGGTGAGACTAGGATGGACCCTACAGAAGACATTGGGGCCTCATGAAAGCATGAAAGTAGGGCCAAAATGGGTGGATGCCAAGCGAGGGATATGGAAACATCCTGAGGTATCCTCTGCAGCTTCCCTTTCTTCCCCAGGGCTGGTTGCCAGCTTTCATTCCCCTCAGCCTGATCCTTGCCTTCTCAGCTGCTCCCTGCCACACGCCCTCATGCATTTTCCCTCCATCTGACAGGCTTTGTTTGGAAAAACTGGAAATGACTGCTCGACCAAGTTCTGTATGTTCCACTCAGACACCAAGGACCTTCTATTCAAGGACGACACAACATGTTTGGCCAAACTTCCAGAAGGCACGACATATGAATCTTACTTAGGAAGAGAGTATGTCACGGCTGTTGCTAACCTGAGACAATGCTCCACCTCAAGTGAGTAGGAGGAACAGAAAGGGGGAAGCTGCCAAGCAAACATGGGTGGGGTTCCAGGTGGTGAGTAGAAAAGCAAGAGTGGGCTGTGGCCCTCTGGGGATGTCCAATAGACAAGACGAGATGATGAGAGAACACCGTAATCCCAGCACATGTGAAACGCTTCCTGTAGGGGCAGATGGTAAGGTGGAGACAGGCTCAGGGTACTAAGGCAATGAACTGCCCAGACATGAAGAATTCCATGGTATTACTAGGAAAAGGAAGAGGTTGTATGTACCCAATGCTCATTCTCTGCAGTAAACTCCTTTTTAAAAATTTTTAAAAATTGTTTATTTATTGATTTTGAGAGAGAGAATCCCAAGCAAGATCCACATGTTGAGCCCGACATAGGGCTCAATCTCACGACTGTGAGATCATGACCTGAGCCAAAATCAAGAGTGGAATGCTTAACTGATTGAGCCACTCAAGCACCCCTACTAAACTCCTTTTTATATAGAGCTGCACTGTTCAACATAGTAGCCTCTAAATATCTATGGCTATTTAAATTTAATTAAAATTAAACAAAATTTAAAAATTTAGATCAATTAAAATTAAACAAAATTAAAAATTTAGTTCCTCAGCTATACCAGCCCAATTCAAGCGTTCAGTAGCTACATGTAGCTCCAGATAGTGAGCAAACAGAACATTTCCATCATCACAGAAAATTCCCTTACACAGCACTGCTTTTGAGAACTTGAACAATGACAAGTTTTATAGCCATAAAGTTGCTATACCTACTGCTCATTGAGAACACCAGTTTTCTAAGACTTAAAATCACAATAAAACACACCTTTGCACTATAACTATGCTGGACATCACTGAATCCCTTGAAGTCATTTGGAAGATGTGGGAGAATAACATATGGATGGAGGGAGGTTATTCTCTAACTCCTGTGTGCATACAAGTGAGCCATGGTCCTTAAAATACTGATTCATAGCCCTGGGGATACTGATTCAGCAGGTCTGTGCCAGGCTCCTATAGTTCCAACGTAAGGACCGTGCTTACCCACAGCCACTGTTGTGAGCACCCAGGTTACATTTACCTAACCTATATCTTCCATAAGGGGAGAAAGTCTGGGTTTGCTATTCTCTGCTCCTTCACCAGCCCCTAGCTTGGAAACTGGCATGTTCTAGGTTCCTTACCTGACTAAAGAGGTCAGAGAGGAGTCCCACCAGGCTCCTTCCAGCTACATGGATTTAGGTGTGGGAACCCTGCCTATAAGACACAGGTGGGGGATGATACAAGGCAGGAAAACCATGTTACCATCCTTAGTGCACAGTGTTGCCCAGAAAGACAAAGGACCTTAGTGCACAGTATTGCCCAGGAAAGACACTTGGGCAGGCAACTGGAGAAGGCCACTGGGAGAATGGCCTAGTCCACCCATAGACCCCTAGTGAGTCTGAGAGAATCAGGCTTAACTGTTCATTCTGTTTTGTATCAGGCTTAACTGTTCATTCACCCAACAGAAAATAAATATAAATAGATTTTGACTGTCCTACCTCTCTTCTCTGCTCCACAGAACTCCTGGAGGCCTGTACTTTCCACAAAGATTAAAATTCAAGAGGTGGAGCCACAGCAGATGGAGGTGGGAGCTCATGTGACCCATACCCATAAGCTTCCCTTTGGGTCCCGCTGGCTTGAGTGGTTTGTTTGGCTTCGCAGTTTGGCGGTTGTACCTCTGCAGAGCATAAAATAAAAATTATTATTGGTGTTATCTTTTAAAAACTTCATTCTTTTCTAAATGTTTGGCTTGGAAGGATTTGTTTTTAAATACTACCTGACTAAATACATTTGCAACTGTGCCCTTCTTTCAGAGCTCAAGTTCATCTGATGTCTTCCACAGCTTTGATTGTGGTGCCACAGCCACAGTCCAAGTAGGAATTCTTTCTGAAAAGGGTCTTCATGGTCACTGTAACAGAATCAAGTGTATGTGGCTGTGCGTGTGTGTGTGTGTGTGTGTGTGTGTGTGTGTGTGTGTGTTAGCAGGGAGGAGGCAGGAAGCAAAATGCTGAATGAGTTATTGAAATGGAGTGTTCAGTGGAGTACGGCTATTTTTGCCTTGAAAAAAATAGAAGATTTATATATTTAAAAAAATTTTAATGAATTTTATCAGGTATATGTGAGGTCCTGATTCTAACGGGTTGGAAAAGTGAATTCCTGGAACATCTGAAAATTATCACTTGATTCTGATTTCCACAGCAGTCACTGCCCTATCTCCTTTCCTTCTGAAAGGTGGAGGCTCACTCTTTCCATGCCTCACTTATTAAAAGCTCAACACACAGAAATCAGTTTTCTGTTCTACTCACTTCCCTGCAGCTACCTTGGCCAATGTTACGACCTATCTGCCATCTGTAAAAACCAATTTTAATTCTTTCATTCTTAAGTCTGTTTACTGCACTTGCTATGGCTGACTGCTCACTCTTCCTGGAAACTCTCCCCAACTTCTCGGACATGGCAGCTGTCTGCTTTGGCTCCTATCCCTCTCTGTCCATTTGTGGTCTTACTGTGGGCTCATCCTGCCAGCCCTGAAGTTGTAGGGACATCTTCCTGGGCTTCTTTCCTTGATCCAATGCTCTTCTCACTTTCTAGCTAACACCCCCCCCCCCAGCCCCAAGCAATGTGAATGACTGGGCCACCTACATCTATAAGTGTATTCCTGGCCCCTGCTCCAGCGTTCCCAAATTCCTACCTCTTCCTGCCTATGGATCTGTACTACACTGTTCTCACAGCAATCAGAAGCCCGACAAATAGAAAACAGAGGGGATCATCTTGCTCCTTCCCTCTCCTGCTTCCATAACTGTCCAGCTGTCATTTCCATATATTTCACAACAGCTGAAGACACAGTCTTCTATCTGCTCACAGGAGTCATAAACCAAGGAGTCAAATTTCAATTCATTGTTTTCCCTCACTCTGTGTCCAATGCCAGCAGGTTCTGTTGATTTTGCCTTCTAAGCAACTCTCCAGTTTGCCCCTTTATTACTTCACTCCTACTACAGCCTCAGTTTACATTCGGGCAGAGCCATAGATGGGGGATTTCTGGACACAGTAGTTCATATCTCTAACAGAATGCTGGGTCCGCTTTGCAGTCAAGACCTGATGTTGACCTTTTTATACACAGCTTTGAGTCTATCAACACCCTGCCTTATTTGATGTTCACCTAAACTCAACCCTTACCCTAAATCCTATAATAACTCTTTACATTTGTTTGGTTGAAACAGTTCCTCTGGGGTCTTATTGCAATAAGCCAACAAAGCTAATTTTTGTCAACAATGTGCTGAGTGTCTACCACAAGCCTGACACTGTTCTAGTGACTGTAAATGCAGCTATGCATACTATAGACTCTTAAAATGATTTCTGCTTATTTGATTTATTCCTCTCTCTAGACTGTCTTATCAGTATAGATGTACAGAAAAATGTCTGAAGTAATGTTCATCAGATACTACAGGCATAAATCTGACGTGATTTGTAGCTTTCTTTGATCTTTCATAATTCCTTGGATTTTTAATATGTCACACGTCTCATTTTAATTCTTTTAGAAAAATCATCTAAGCATTTTTTTTTCCAAAGAAAGAAAGAGGTAACCCAGAGTATGGGAATCACATGATTGGTGTCCCCAAGTCTGAGATCATTTCCATTGTGCTTTGGAGCTATTGGGAGTAGAAGAAGAGGGAAAAATGTGTCTGGAGAATGAGATTTTTAATTAATGGAAGAGAGGGAAAATGGTCTCACTATGTTTGTGTCATTATAACTCTCTTCATTTGCCATTTGAATAAAAAAGCAGAGCACTTTTAGCAAGCAGCAGTCAGTATCTGCCTGTCCTTTCTCTAGGTTCATCTCCACACACCTCCTGGAAGCATGTGTTGATGGAGATGTGAGAGGACAGGAAACGGCTGATCCCCTCCTGCTCTCATTCCTAAGAATGGCATTTCTTCTGCCTTTACCCAGGAAACATACTGGGGAAAAAAGTCTGTGTCTTGTTAAACAATTCTTTCGTCATTCCCAAATTTTACCACCAAGGCAGCTCTTCTTCATTCACATAGCTCTGACCAAAAATTCTTATACAGTTAGTACAGTTATGGTGAGCAATCTCCTATTTGCCCCTTCCTCCTTCCCTGCATTTTTGCTCCTCACAGAGGAAATAATGGTTATTATAAAGGACCTATGTGGGGGTGTGTGGGGGTGTGTGGGGGAGAGGGGTGTGGGTATGTGTGTGTGCACGCATGCATTGGGTAGTAGACACTGAGCAGGAACCAGGACCATAAGAAAGAAAAAAGAGAATGTGGGAAAATTATTGTCAGTTCTGATAGTTTTAATTGTTAATGCTAATTTAAAATAAAGTAGCTAGTTTACTTTCTTTAGCCTCACATCCTAAAAATCCTTTCTTAATCTGGAGTGACTATTGCCTACATTTATCAACGGAATGCCTGGAAAATGAGTTGTACTATGCTAGAGCATATAGTTAAGCATAAAGGAGCCCAACTGCCTGGGCTTAATGGATAAGTTACTTAACCCCCGCCTCAGTTTGCCTCTGTAAAATTGGAATAATGGATCACTGTGAAGATTAAACAAATTAATAAATTAAAATTATTTAAAACAATGTTTGGCACTAGCAAGCACTCATTGGTGTTGACAATAATCTTCATTACCCACTCTCTTCTCTGTCTGCCACAATTCTGCTTCCATACCACACCCCTACCCCCACACTTACCTCACTGTTCCCTCTGAGCTCACTTTTCATTCAAGCCCCTCTGTTACAAGACATGCTGCTGACCACTTCCAGGATATGTTTTACCCCTTTGTCACTGATTTTTCCTTCTTAGGCTTCTCTGCATGTTCCTTTCTCCTCACTTTCCATTCTCTCCATGATTTTAATGACATTAAATTATGGTTAACACTAAGGTGAAAATATAGCACCTATTGCTGAAACTTTACATTTGTTTACTGGACCACCAGCTTAATATAAGATTTCAGAATTCTCAGATGTGGCAGACTATGAGTCTGGAGTTCATTCTGTCTTGTCCAGTAAGAGAGTGGACACAGAATGGAATATGAGAGAGGCTAATGGCCGAGAGGAGACAAGAGCCCCGCACAGGAGTTTCATCTCCATATTTATTGAGTGCTCAAGATCTTACCCATGTGGTGAACGTGAAGAAAACAAGGTCTTACCCACGTGGTGAACGTGAAGAAAATAAGATCTTACATATGTGTTGAATGTGAAGAATA
This sequence comes from Hyaena hyaena, assembly GCF_003009895.1. Lineage (NCBI taxonomy): Eukaryota > Metazoa > Chordata > Mammalia > Carnivora > Hyaenidae > Hyaena > Hyaena hyaena. The sequence continues at coordinate 1,029,522 of NW_024080865.1, read as the reverse complement.
TAATCAGATAGTAATCATTAATGTGTGTGTAAGAAGTAAAGGATCTGGGGGGGCAAGTGGGGTTTGTGATGAAGGTACATTGGCACCAGATGGGAAGTAATCTCCGGCAGGTGATACAACAAGATACTCATGATCCTATCACAGTATCTGGCTACCTAACCTCGGGCACTTTTGCCCCATGGTGGCAGCTTTCCGCCCTAAGCTTTTTTCTAACCCATTTATGTAAGTAGAACCTATTTCCTTACACTCAAAGGCATCTGAAACTCAATATATATAAAACAGAAGAAGTTTTCATTCTGGTTATGCCCTCAGCCCCAAAGTCCCTCTCTAATTCACTTTATGCACTCTGATCTTTCTAGTACCCCACACCAACTGCTTCAAATGCAGTCCTGATAACCCTCCCTTTTAACTCAGCATAATTAATTAATCACCACATTCTCTATATTTTCCTTCTACACACCTTTCAAGTCTGTAGCCTCCTTTCCACACCTACCTCTGTTCCTTCAGACCCTGTGCATCTTTTGCCATAACACTGAATCAGCACCCAGCTGGTCTCCCTGCCTCAGTCTCACCTCTCTCAAATCACAGTTTTCCATTTATCTGCCAGTCATCTATATTACCCCCATTTGACACTTCTTATTGCATTCTGGATAAAGTCTAGGCTCCTCAGCATAACACACAATCCCTTCAGGTCATTCCTGCCAACCTTTCCTACTTCATCTCCTGCCACTTCTGCAGAAATGATACCAGCTTCATGACAGACTGCAAAAGGGTAGCACCTAAGCTGGCCACTTCTGGCCCCATTGGTGTTTTATTTGGGCGACACGTTGTCGTTGTTTTTTTCAATGTTTTTCATGACTTGGTGAAATTTGAAAAATGGAACATTTCCCTTTCTGGCTTCTCTGGAAAAACTGGAAGGACGGGCCACTTTGGTCCCATATATCTGCCTGGCATAGTGGCTGCCCACTCTGGACAGGAACGGCAGCTGCAGTTCTCAACAGCACCACCCCACGCTCTGATTTCCTGGTTGCTTCCCTCCATGTAGAAATCTCAGTTACAGCCCTAGATTTACGGTATAGGGGACACGGAATTGCTTATTTTCTTCTACACAGAGCTCTCTCCTTTTACATCTGCAGAGGCTAACTCATCCCTCACGCTCAGTTTCCGTCACGTTGCTCCAGGAGCTTTTCTCTGAACCTATGATAGACTAAGTGTCCCTTTCTGTACTCCCATATCGCGCCGTACATCCTCTGTCACATCCCACGCCTTATTATAGTCAGATGAAGTGTTTGTGTAGTGCTTGAGTTCCTCACAAGACTCACCTCGCAAAGGGAGTACTGGAAATCCTCAATGCAGATTTCTTAAGCCATTCATTTTATTTATCCATCATTCCATCAACAACTATGAAGAGGGTGACGGCATTTAACTCCTATATTAGGGCATAAGAATATCACTCGTGAAATACCTCTTGCTGGGTGGAAAGTGTCCATGGGAACTACAACTCCCATCAGGACTTTCGGGATCCCGGCTCCTGAAGGAAGAAATACAACATACGAACTACCACTCCCGTGATGCTCCGCTCCGGACGCCTGCGCAGAGCTCTGGGCCACGTTGCTTTCGCGACGCTGGAGAACCGCATCTCGGCCATGGCTTCTGCGGACTCGCGGCGGGTGGGGAATGGCGACAGTGTCAGGGGCGCGTTCCAGCCCTACCTAGACTCCTTGCGGCAAGAGCTGCAGCAGAGGGACCCGACCCTGCTGTCAGTCCTGGTGGCGCTTCTCGCGGTGCTGCTGACGCTGGGTAAAGAGAGGACGGTGGTTTTGGCGGGTGCACGGCGGGCGAGGTTCCGGGTTTGGACTGGGCTTTTGCAGACCGCTGACGGCTGCGAAGGCACCTGGGGGGCATCTGTAGAGGCAGAGTTACTTCTTACACCAGCCTGCCCTGTTACCTGAAGCAGCAGGAGTAGTGCAGCGTTAAAGAGGATGTCCTGTGACCCTTCGACGGCCTGGCCCTTGGGAGCACGGGTTATTCTACCTTCCTCAACTCCTTTTATGCCTGAGCGCGTGGTCCTTAACCCCACCCTCTCTTCCTTTCTTTGCTCTTATTACTAAGACTCTCGGGCTCTTCACTCCGAGTTTGCGTCCTGGGAACTGAGAATACACAGTTAGTAAGACAAGATTGCACTGGAGTCCACAGTCGGGATAGGGGATGTAGACACAGGAAGGTTGACAGTTGAGAGTGGCTGGCACTCAGTGGAGTCCCTAATGATAGACTGGGCGATTAGTTACACATGAGCTGGGGGCAAGGACGGTGATAAATAGGTTACACGTCGGAAGCCTGCGGGCATAACATTCCCCGTTTATGGGGAATCCAAGAACCGAGAAGTCCATTTACACAACGCAGGCCTTCCCACTGGTAACAACAACAATAACGATTATAATGGTGGTAAAAAAACAATAAAAAGGTCCAGCAGAATGAGGTGTTCTGTGGTAGACTTCTATTAACTTCCCTACCCCAATCATACAGGTGTACTATTGATACTACAAGGCATAATTTTGGTTGTTTTTCTCTCTTCCACAGTGTTCTGGAAGTTCATCCGGAGCAGAAGGAGCAGTCAAAGAGCCGTTCTTCTTGTCGGCCTTTGTGACTCTGGGAAAACATTGCTCTTTGTCAGAGTAAATGCTTTGATTTACCTCTCTCCTAAACTTAATGGGAAATTTTAGGCCATCCAGATATTGCTAGGAGGTCATAGTTCATTTTGGAAAGGAGGCTGATGGATGCTGATAACTTGGGGAGTTATTCTTGACTCACTTGAAAAGACTTGAAAAACTTGATAAGACTCTTGAAAAACTCATAAACTGCATATTTTTGGCCATTTCTATTTTCTTTCACTTGCCATACACTGATATTTAGTCCTTATCCCATTAGAGGGTTTTATGTAACCCTTCTCATGTGGTGTCCAAGGATGCTAGAAGAACGGAAGAGATAAAAGACAGAGATGTGTGTAGGGTGTATAATTTGTTGTGTAACAGACTCTTCTGAGAACTTGTTAAGGAAAATTTTTAAAAGATTGATTCTTTGACATATTGGACTACTTAGCCATCTTTTCACAAATACTTAATTAGTATTTTAAACGATTTTTTGTTACAGAGCATAGCAGAAGTTTTCTTCTTATTCTTCCTTTTGAGAGGATAAATTATTTCCTTTCTACTACAGAAATATAATTTATAGTCATTTGTGATGGTTAAAAATGTTTATGGAATGTTGGTAAATTTGGCCACTAACCATTTGAAAGTAGTCCCCCCCCCCCCGCCCCCACCCCATCCTTTCATTGTGGAGAGGGGAATGAAGATGCAATTAATTATAGATTTTTCTACAAGGGAAAAACAATATAGTCCTTTTCACTTGTTGCAAGAAATACTCCTTTATTTGACCCGACCCATCAGAGAGAACAAAATTAGTTTCTTTAGATTAGCTATATATTTACTCTGATCTTCCTCATATTGTTTTTTGTTTTTGTTTAACAGTTGTTAACTGGCCTTTACAGAGACACTCAGACGTCTATCACTGACAGCTCTGCTCTGTACAGAGTCAACAATACCAGGGTAAGGAGTTCTAGAATGTTTGAAGTCTGACAACTTTACTTTACTTTGGTCTGTCAGGAAAGGACATTTGTAGGATGAATTAGTCTAAGGGTGTAGGTACCATTCATACCTTATTTTTATGGATAAATAGAGTCCACGTGACATATTCTGCTCTCAGTCATCCAAGCCCCAGATTTAATCATACCATCCCCTGCTGTGTACCTCCTGCACACTCATGTTACATCACATTTTATTAGTTTTTGCTTTGTCTTCTTTCTAAATTTACCGTGAGTTCTTAAGGGTGAGCATTAAATCTTTTCTATTTTGAATAGGTAATATATGTAATGGGACAAAATTTCAAAAGGCTAAAAAGAATATTTGGTTTGTGGCACCTGGGTGGCCCAGTTGGTTGAGTGTCTGATGTCAGCTCAGTACATAATCTTGCAGTTTGTGAGTTCAAACCTGCATTAGTCTCTCTGCTGTCAGAGTAGAGCTTACTTTGGTTCTTCTGTCTCCTTCTTTGCCCCTCCCCCACTCATGTTTTTTCTCTCTCTCAAATAAATAAACATTTTTATAAAATAAGAGACTATTTGGTGAAAAGTAATTTTGCCTTTCCTGTCCCTGCTAGGTCTTCTCTTTAGAGGTAATAACTTACCATTTTACTGTGTACCCTTCAGATGGTCTATGTATATGCACATGTATCTGTGTACCCTTTAATTTTTCTCTTAAAGATTTTATTTCTAAGCAGTCTTTATTTTTAATTTTTTTTGTTTATTTATTTTTGAAGAAGAGAGACAGAGATAGAGTGTGAGCAGAAGAGGGGCAGAGAGAGAGACACAGAATCCAAAGCAGGCTCCAGGCTCTGAGCTGTCAGCACAGAGCCCAACACAGGGCTTGAACCCACAAACCGTGAGATCATGACCTGAGCCAAAGTCAGACTCTTAACCGACTGAGCAACTCAGTTGCCCCTTGAAGCAATCTTTATACCCAGCCTGGGGCTCAAACTCACAATCTCGTGATCAGGAGTCACACGCTCCATTAACTGAGCCAGCCAGGGACTTCAATTGTTTTCTTTTTTTCTAAATATTATTTTTGAGAGAGCGCACGTGTGTGTGTGTGAGTGAGGAAAGGGTACAAGGAGGGAGACAGGATCTGAAGCAGGCTCTCTACTAACAGCAGAGAGCCTGATGCAGGGCTCAAACTCATAAACTCTGAGGTGATGACCTGAGCCAAAGTCAGATGCTTAACCGACTGAGTTGCCCGGGTACCTCTTTTTTAATAGTCTGTTCTGCCCACTGTTTCTTGTTTTTTTTTTTTTTTTTTTTTTTTTTTTTTATTTTTTTTTTTTTTGTTGTGTTTTTTTTTTTTTTTTTATACACACAATGCTGCTTGGTTGATCTGTGAGCTGCACAGCATTTTATTTGTTGACTACCATTCAGTTAAGTTCTGATTTAATGAGAGTTCTGGTCACTGGCTGTTATACAGAAACCAACTTGATAGTTAACTAAGAAAAAATCAAANGCCAAAGTCAGATGCTTAACCGACTGAGTTGCCCGGGTACCTCTTTTTTAATAGTCTGTTCTGCCCACTTTTTTTTTTTTTTTTTTTTTTTTTTTTTTTTTTTTAACAATATGACTGATGTTGTTGGGTTTTTTCTCCCTCATTTATACACACAATGCTGCCTGGTTGATTTGTGAGCTGCACAGCATTCTATTAGGTGACTACCATTCAGTTAAGTTCTGATTTAATGAGAGTTCTGGTCACTGGCTGTTATACAGAAACCAACTTGATAGTTAACTAAGAAAAAATCAAATGGAGATTTGAAGAATTAGTGTGGAAAACGATAAAATATCTCATGAGTAATTTTTATATTGATTACATTTTGAAATGATATTTTCACTAATATCAACATCATATTTAATAATATGTTAGTTAAATAAAATATATAATAAAATTTTTAAAAAGCTCTTGATGAACATTTAGTTTGTTATAATCTTTTGCTTTTACAATGTTGCAATGGTTATCTTAAAGAGTGTACATGAGTATATTTCAAAAATACCAGTAAGGAATTGTGAAAAGGACTTTTTGTCTATCTATGTAGTCCCGGAATGTGGATAGTGACTGCCAAATCGATTATAATGCGTGATAAGTATTTGGTGAGTGGAGGAAAGGCTAGGGGGCTGGTTGGAGGGTAGATATATAGATGGATAAGTTAAAATGGTTATCTTAGAGACCTTTTCTCCTTTTCTGGTGCCTCTGGAATTAAACATTGTAAACAAAGATGAAGAAACATTCTTTTAAATGTCTTACAGAAATTTTTTTCATTTTTCAATAATAGCACTCTTTCTATCCCAGTCCTTTTTAAACTCTCAAGATTTTAGATTTTGAAAGTTCAGGTTTGGAAGCTCTTTAATTCTTGGAGCATTTGTGCCAGGTTTTTTAAGTGGGATACCCCAGGGTATACTTTAAACCTGTAGAATACCCGTTGGCCATGTGTAACTATTGAGCACCTCAAATATGACTAGTCCAAATTGAGGGGTGTTGTAAGTGTAAAGTATACACCAGATCTTAAACTTTGCATGAGGGGAAAAAAAAGTAAAATGTCAATAATTTCTTGATTTTATTTTTTACATGTTATAAAGATATTTTAGATATATTGGGTTAAATATAAAATTAACTTTACATATATCTTTTTTACTTTTTTAATACAGCTTTTGGAAAACTTAACATTATGTATGAAGCTTGCATATTTTTGTTTGGAATGTAGAACATTCCTCCCTTCTTTTTTTTACTTTTACTTCTCCCTCCCTCTCCCCCGCCCCAGTATGTTTTAGATCTAGTCCTCTCTCAATGTATCAGTAATATTCTTTCTGAATTGCTTATAGTGGTGTAGTGCTGATTATAAAATGTGGTAGTGGGTCCCAACCTGAGGTCTCTAGACTCTTAACAGTATTTTTTTTTTTTAATTAAAGCTAGCACACATAACTTTACCCATAAAAGACTACACAGACTAAGTGACAGGTCATAATGAATCCAGCTGTAATTATGTCACATCTGTGCATGACACCGACACCCTCCTGCTGAACAGTGGTTATGGCTGGCTTTGGATAAGGTAGAACTTTGGAGAAAGGTTCCATGGGCCTGATCAGTGTATCAGGATTATAGCAGAGAGTCTATGAGCAAAGCCATATCCACATTGAACCTGAGCTCAAGGCCTGGAGTGAATAGCCCTTAAGTGGATGCTTAATTAGTCAACTTAGGAGGGACACAGCCCCACCCTATTTCAATGTTTGACACAAAATATTGACATTTGGAACAAATAAGTTGTGTGTCTACTCGACATATTTAAAAATTATAGTGGAAATGTAAAGGAATGTTTTGTTACAAAGATTGGGGATCCCTGTAATGGTAGCATGCCAAGATAAAGTGTAGGTCATCTATTACTTTATTTACTTTGTGAACATTTACTACTATTTTCACATGTTTTTTTTTTTTTTTTTTTACAAATAGTTTATTGTCAAATTAGTTTCTACATAATATTTTCACATGTTTTTGTTTTTATTCATACTGGTATATTTCCCCAGCCTCATATGGACCACACTTCTGTGACTTCCCCCACAGGTCAGGTTTCTTATGTACCCTCAGAGCATTTATCAAAGTTGTAATTTTACATTTATATGTAATTTTAAATAATGTTGGTCTTTTTTTAGACTTTAAGTTTATTTATTTATCTTGAGACAGAACACATCTGCATGAGAGCACCTGAGCACTCAAGTCGGGGAGGGTAGAGAGAGGGAGAGAGAATCCCAAGCAGGCTCCAAGCTGTTAGCATAGAGCCTCATGTGGGGCTCGGTCTCCCGAACCATGAGATCATGACCTTAGCTGAAATCAAGAGTTGGACCCTTAATAGACTGATCTACCCAGGCACCCCTGTATTGATCTTTTATTATATTATATATTATAAACCCTGTTGGAACAAGGGTCATGTCTGTTTTTGCTCACTGTTAAATCCCTGGAGCCTCTACTAATGATTTATAAATAGAAGATGCTTTGTGAACTTTTGTTTGATTAATTAATTATGGTGAACATTTCTTTGGTTCATTAATAAATTGGACACTGTTCTAGTACTGGAAATCTGATATGAAAAGTTTATGTTGTGAATGTGAATCAGGACCACAGTATTCATTTAATGTTGTTTCTGCCATCCTTAGGGTACTAGCCTGACCTTGATTGATCTCCCTGGCCATGAGAGCTTGAGACTTCAATTCTTAGAACGTTTTAAGGCTTCAGCCAGGTAAGTAGGATTTAGAGTGAACTTGCCTAAATCTATATATCAAGGTCACCCATATTTGCCCTGGTGGTATTCAGGAGGCAGTCCAGTGCCCTACAGGGGGAAGCATGGACTAAGGGTCGACCATTTCTGGTTTGCAAGCCCACCTTTACTAGGATTTTATGAGGATTGTATGAGATGATTGAAAGTATTTCTCCAGAGTGTTCAGAAAGTTAACGCTTACCATGTTAATAAAATTTTCATTTCCTTTGAGGACGAATTGTAATTATGTGTAGAACTATTAAAATCTGAAAAAGGAATTTTAAAACTACGTGAAATCCTAGAAGTTATTTAATTTGAACATTACATATTTCTGTTTCTAAATTACCCAAATTTAATGGCTCAAAAGTACAAAACAGTATTTTTTATTTTTTTTATTTTTTTTTTTTTACAAATAGTTTATTGTCAAATTAGTTTCTACATAACACTCAGTGCTCATCCCCAAAGTGCCCTCCTCCATGCCC
>NW_024080865.1:877808-1019899 GCF_003009895.1 Hyaena hyaena | reverse complement strand
GCTCTGTGCTGACAGCTAGCTCAGAGCCTGGAACCTGTTTTGGATTCTGTGTCTCCCTCTCTCTCTGACCTTCCCCTGCCCATGCTGCCTGCCTGCCTGCCTGCCTGCCTCTCTCTCTCTCTCTCAGAAATAAATAAAACATTAAAAATATTTGAAAAAAAAGAAGTGTCTTCCACTAGAATGTTCATTTGTTACAATTGATGAAGCACAGAGCCTGATGTAGGGCTTGAACCCACAGACCACAGATGGTGACCTAAGCTGAAGCTGAACGTTTAACCGACTGAGTCACCCAGGTGCCCCTCTGAGTCTGTGTTTTACATTAGGATTCACTGTCGGTGTACATTCTGTAGATTTGAACAAATGTATAACGACGTGTATTCACCATGAATAGTATTGTACAGAGTATTTTTACCACCCTGAAAATCCTCTGTATTATGCCAGTTCATCCCTGTCTCCCTAATCCCTGAAAAGTACTCATCTTTTTTATAGTCCCCATAGTTTGCCTCTTCTAGAATGTCATATAATTGAATCATACAGTATGTAGCCTTTCAGGGTGGCTTCTTTTACTTAGTTGCATTTAAATCGCTTTCATGTTTTTTCTTTGTATGGTAGCTCATTTCTTATTAATGCTGGATAATATTTCATTGTCTGGATATAAACAGTTTATCCATTCACCTGCCTAAAGACTTCTTGGCTGGTATAAACATTGTGTGTAGGTTTTTGTGTGGACATGAGCTTTTGGGTGAATATCAAGGAGTACAATTGAAGAATTATATTGTAAGAGTATGTTGAGCTTTGAGAAATTGCCAAAATGTATTCCAAAGTGGCTGCACTGTGTTGCATTCTCCCTGGCGAGTAACCAGAGTTCCTGTTGTTCTTCCTCCTGACCAGCATTTAGTGTTGTCAGTGTTCTAGATTTCAGCTGTTCTAATACATATGTAGTAATACCTACCTGCTTTAAGTTGCATTTCTGTGGTGACGTTGATACGATCTGGAACAGCTTTTCATATACTTCTTTGCTGTCTATAGATCTTGTTTGGTGAGGTGTCTATAAAGTTTCTTGATGTATTTTTTAAATGGGGTTGTTTGTCTTTTGTTGAGTTATATGAGTTCTTTATATATTTTGGATAGCAGTCCTTTATCAGATCTATCTTTTGCAAATACTTCCTCCCAGTATGAGTATGAGTCTGTGGCTCATTCTTTTGATGGTGACATTCATAGAGCAGAAATTTGTATCTTTAATAAAGTCCAGTTTGATTTTTTTTTTTCATGGATTGTGCCTTTAGGGTTGTATCTAGAAAATCATTGCCAGACCCAAGATCTCTAGGTTTTCTCCCATGTTCTCCCTTAGGAATTTTATGCTTTTGTTGTTTACATTTAGGTATGTGATCCGTTTTGAGTTAATTTTTCTGAAAAGTATACGGTCTGTATTTATTCATTGTATGTATTCATGTTTTTTGCATGTGGATATTTAGCTGTTCCAGCATCATTCCTTGCAAAGATTATCTTTGTTCTCTTGTATGATCTTACTTGACTTATAATAGGATTACATTCTGATAAACCCATCATAAGTTGAAAACTGAAAATACATTTAATACACCTACCGAATGTTATAGCTTAGCCTAGCCTACCTTAGATGTATTCAGAACACCTATATTAGCCTACAGTTGGGCAAAATCATCTAATACAAAGTCTATAATAAAAGTGTTGAAAATCTCAGTGTAACTTGTTGAATACTGTCCTGAAAGTGAAAACCAGACTGGTTCTGTGTATTGGTTGTTTCCTTGCAGTCGAGTGCCTGACTGGGAGCTGGGCCTCACTGCTGCTGCCCAGCATCACAAGAGATTGTACTACATATTGTTAGCCCAGGAAAAGACTAAAATTCAAAATTTGAAGTCTGTTTTTTAACAAATGTGTATTGCTTTCACACCTCTGCAAAATAAAAGTAGTAAGTTGAACCATTGTAAGTCAGGGACCATCTATATTATGGCCCTGTAGCTCTTGACTATATTAATGGACTTCGTTCTGTTATTCTCTGTTTTCACTAGGACCATGCTATCTTGATTAACTAAAGCTTCATAGTAAGTTGGGCAGTGTCAGTCCTCCAGCTTTGTTCTTCGTTATTATTTTGGCTATTCTGGGTCTTTTGTCTCTCCATATAGACTATAGAATCTGTCAGTGTATCCATAGAATAAGTTGCCGAGGTTTTAATTGGATTTAATTGTGTCGGTAGATCAAGTTGGGAAGAACAGACATTTTGAAACTATTTAGTGTTCATATCTGTGATTGTGGAGTGTCTCTGTTTCATTTTGGGAAGAATGATAATGTAAATGGTACTGTGTTTTCAATATTTTGTTGTTATTGTGATTGCTGTTTTTCACTGCTTTAGGATATGAAAGCTTCCTCTAGAATGCATTCATACTTCCTCCTGTTGGGGGCCCTAGGGATTAATGGAGTCTGGCATCCCCCCTCCTTTTTTTTAAATTAGCATCTATTTTAAAGAAAGGGAGGGTTTTTCTGACTCCATCGTATGGTTCTTGCCCCATTTGTTTCTTGACATTTTGCTTTGTATATACGGTTACTGATATGAAAGAAGGTAATACTTGATAAGTATTGTTTAAAAGATAATTTTTTATATTTTTTAATTTACATCCAAGTTAGATAGCATATAGTGCGACAATGATTTCAGAAGTAGATTCCTTAATGCTCCTTACCCATTTAGCCTATCCCCCTCCCAGAGCCCCTCCTGTTTGTTCTCTGTATTTGAGTCTCTTATGTTTTGACCCCTCCCTGTTTTTATATTATTTGTGTTTCCTTTCCCTTATGTTCATCTGTTTTGTATCTTAAAGTCCTCATATGATTGAAGTCATATGATATTTGCCTTTCTCTGACTAATTTCGCTTAGCACAATGCCCTCTAGTTCCAACCATGTAGTTGGAAATGGCAAGATTTCATTCTTTTTGATTGCCAAGTAATACTCCATTGTGTGTGTGTGTGTGTGTGTGTGTGTGTACACCATCTTTATCCATTCATCCATCAATGGACATTTGGGCTCTTTCCATACTTTGATTATTATTGATAGTGCTATAAATATTGGGGTGCATTGGGGTGCATGTGCCCCTTTGAAACAGCACACCTGCATCCTTTGGATAAATACCTAGTAGTGCAATTGCTGGGTTGTAGGGTAGTTCTATTTTTATTTTTTTAAGGAATCTCCATCCACTATTTTCCTTAGTGGCTGCACCCGTTTGCATTCCCATCAACAGTGCAAAAGAGATCCTCTTTCTCTGCATCCTCACCAACATCTGTTGTTGCTTGAGGTCTTAATGTTAGCCATTCTGACAGGTGTGAAGTGGTATCTCATTGTGGTTTTGATTTGTGTTTCTCTAATGATGAGTGACGTTGAGCATTTTTTCATGTGTCAGTTGGCTATCTGGATGTCTTCTTTAGAGAAGTGTCTATTCATATCTTTTGACCATTTCTTCACTGGATTATTTGTTTTGGGGTGTTGAGTTTAATAAGTTCTTTATAGATTTTAGATAGTAACCATTTATCTGATGTGTTATTTGCAAATATATTCTCCCATTCCACCAGTTGCTTTTTAGTTTTACTGATTGTTTCCTTCGCTATGCAGAAGCTTTTTATATTGATGAGATCCCAATAGTTCATTTTTGCTTTTGTTTCCCTTGCCTCTGGAGATGCGTTGAGTAAGAAGTTGCTGCGGCCGAGGTCAAAGAGGTTGTTGGCCTGCTTTCTCCTCTAGGATTTTGATGGCTTCATGTCTTATGTTTAGGTGTTTCATCCATTTTTAATTTATTTTTGTGTATGGTGTAAGAAAATGATCCAGGTTCATTTTTCTGCATGTCTCTGTCCATTTTTCCCAGCACCACTTGCTGAAGAGACTGTCTTTATTCCACTGGATATTCTTTCCTGCTTTGTTAAAGATTAGTTGGGTCCATTTCGGGGTTTTCTATTCTATTCCATTGGTCTGAGTGTTTTTGTGCCAGTACTGTACTGTTTTGATGATTACAGCTTTATAATACAGCTTGAAGTCTAGGATTGTGATGCCTCCAGCTTTGATTTCTTTTTTAAGACTTCTTTAGCTATCCAGGGTCTTTTCTGTTTCCATACAAATTTTAGGATTGTTCATTCTAGCTCTGTGAAGAATGCTGGTGTTATTTTGATAGGGATTGTATTGAATACGTAGATTGCTTTGGGTAGTATTGACATTTTAATAATATTTGTTCTTCCTATCTGGAAGCATGGAATATTTTTTCCTTTTTTGTGTGTGTCTTCAGTTTTTTTCATAAGCTTTCTATAGTTTTCGGTGTATAGATTTTTCACCTCTTTGGGTTTTGGTGCAGTTGTAAATGGGATCAATTCCTTGATTTCTCTCTCTTTTTTTTTAAACTTTCTTTTAATGCTTTTTATTTAGTTCTGAGAGAGAGAGACAGCATGAGCAGGAGAGGGTCAGTGAGAGAGGGAGGTACAAAATCCGAAGACAGGTTCCAGGCTCTGAGTTAGCTGTCAGCACAGAGCCCAACACAGGGCCCAAACCCACAAACTGTGAGATCAGGACCTGAGCCGAAGTCGGACGCTTAACCAACTGAGCCACCCAGGCACCCCAATTCCTTGATTTTTCTATCTGTTGTTTCATTATTGGTATATAGGAATACAACTGATTTCTGTGCATTGATTTTATATCCTGCAACTTTGCTGAATTCATGGATCAGTTCTAGTAGTTTTTTGGTGGAATCTTTTGGGTTTTCCATATAGAGTATTATGTCATCTGTGGAGAGTGAAAGTTTGACTTCCTCCTGGCTGATTTGGATGCCTTTTATTTCTTTGTGTTGTCTGATTGCTGAGGCTAAGACTTCCAATACTCTATTGAATAACAGTAATAACAGTGGCAAGAGTGGACATCCCTGTCTTGTCCCTGACCTTAGAGGGAAAGCTCTCAATTTTTCCCCATTGAGGATGATATTAGTGGTGGGTCTTTCATATATGGCTTTTATGATCTCGAGGTATGATCCTTCTGTCCCTACTTTCTTGAGGGTGTTTATCAAGAAAGGATGCTGTATTTTGTCAAATGCTTTCTCTGCATCTATTGAGAGAATCATGTGGTTCTTGTCCTTTGTTTTATTGATGTGCTGTATCACATTGATTGTTTTGCAGATATTGAACCAGCCCTGAAGCCCAGGTATAAATCCCACTTGGGGTCATGGTGAATAATTATTTTCATGTATTGTTGGATCCAGTTGGCTAGTATTTTGTCGACCATTTTTGCATCCATGTTCATTAGGGAAATTGGTCTGGAGTTCTCCTTTTTAGTGGGGTCTTTGGTTTTGGAATCAAAGTAATCTGGCTTCAGGGAAAGAGGTTGGAAGTTTTCCTTCTATTTCTTTTCTTTCTTTCTTTCTTTCTTTTTTTTTTTTTGGAACAGCATCAAGAGAATAGTTGTTAACACTTGTTTAAGTATTTGGTAGAATTCCCCTGGAAACCATCTGGTCCTGGACTCTTGTTTTTTGGGAGATTTTGGACTACTAATTCTATTTCTTTACTGGTTATGGGTCTGTTCAAATTTTCTATTACTTTCTGTTTCAATTTTGGTAGTTTATATTTTTCTAGGAATTTGTCCATTTCTTCCAGAATGCCCATTTTATTGGCATATAATTGCTCACAGTATTCTCTTATTATTATTTGTATTTCTGCTGTGTTGGTTGTGATCTTTCCTCTTTCAGTCTTGATTTTATTTATTTGGGTCCTTTCCTTTTTCTTTTTCATCAGGCTGGCTAGGGGTTTATCAATTTTGTTAATTCTTTCAAAGAACCAGCTTCTGGTTTCATTGATCTGTTCTATTTTATTTTTGGGTTTTGATAGCATTGATTTCCGCTCTAATCTTTATTATTTCCTGTCTTCTGCTGGCTTGGAGTTTTATTTGCTGTTCTTTTTACAGCTCTTTGAAGTGTAAGTTTAGGTTGTGTATCTGAGACTTTCTTCCTTTAGAAAGGCCTGGATTGCTATATACGTCTGTCCGTCTTATGACCGCCTTTGCTGTGTCCCAGAGGTTTTGGGCTGCGGTGTTATCATTTTCATTGGCTTCCATGTACTTTTTAATTTCCTCTTTAACTTCTTGGTTAGCCCATTCATTCTTTAGTAGGATGTCCTTTAGTCTCCAAGTATTTGTTACCTTTCCACATTTTTTCTTGTGGTTGATTTCAAGTTTCATAATGTTGTGGTCTGAAAATATACACAGTATGATCTCAATCTTTTTGTACTTGTTGAGGGATGATTTGTGTCCCAGTATGATCTATTCTGGAGAACATTCCATGTGCACTGGAGAAAAATGTATATTCCCTGCTTTAGGATGAACTGTTCTGAATATATCTGTTAAGTCCATCTGGTTCAGTGTGTCATTCAAAGCTATTGTTTCCTTGTTGATTTTCTGTGTAGATGATCTATCCATTGCTATAAGTGGGGTGTAGAAGTCCCCTACTATTATGGTATTATTATCAATGAGTTTCTTTATGTTTGTGATAATTGATTTATATATTTGGGTGCCCTCATGTTTGGAACATAAATGTTTACAATTGTTAGGTCTTCTTGGTGAATAGACCCCTTAATTATGATATAATGCCCTTCTTCATCTCTTGTTACAGACTTTATTTTAAAGTCTAGATTGTCTGATATAAGTATGGCTACTCTGCCTTTCTTTTGGTACCATTAGCATGATAGATGGTTGTCCATCCCCTTACTTTCAATCTGAAGGTGTCTTTAAGTCTAAAATGGGTCTCTTGCAAACAGCATATATATGGATCTTGTTTTCTTATCCATTTTGTTACCCTATGTGTTTGGAACATTTAGACCATTGACATTTAGAGTGAGTACTGAAAGATATGAATTCGTTGCCATTTTGTTGCCTGTAGAGATGGAGTTTCTGGTGTGTTTTCTGGTCATTTCTAGTCTTTGTTGCTTTTGGTCTTCCCCCCCACCCCGTCTTTTCTCCCTTTAGAGAGTTCCCTTAAAATTTCTTGCAGGGCTGCTTTAGTGGTCATGAACTCTTTTCATTTTTGTTTGGGAAACTTTTATCTCTCCTTCTATTTTGAATTTTTTTTTTAAATGTTTTTATTTATTTCTGAGAGAGAGAGACAATGTGAGCAGGGAGGGTCAGAGAAAGAGTGAGACACAGAATCCGAAATAGGCTCCAGGCTATGAGCTGGCAGTCAGCACAGAGCCCGATGCGGGGCTCGAACCCACAAACCGTGAGATCATGACCTGAGCCGAAGTCAGACGCTTAACTGACTGAGCCACCCAGGTGCCCCTCTCCTTCTCTTTTGAATGACAGCTTTGATGGATAAAGAATTCTTGGCTGCATATTTTTCTAATTCAGTACGTTGGATGTATTCAGGCACTCCTTTCTGGCCTGCCATGTTTCTGTGTATAGGTCTGCTGCGAACCTGATGTGTCTTCCTTTGTAGATTAAGGACTTTTTTCCCGTTGCTGCTTTCATGATTCTTTCCGTGCCTGAGTATTTTGTGAATTTGATTCTGATATGCCTTGTTGATGGTTTGTTTTTGTTGAGTTTAATGGGAGTCCTCTGTGCTTCCTGGATTTTGATGTCTGTGTCTTTCCCTAGGTTAGGAAAGTTTACTGCTATGATTTGCTCACATAAACCTACTCCTTTTTCTCTCTCCATCTTCTGAGACCCCTATGTTTCTGATGTAATTCCTTTTTAATAAGTCACTGAGTTGTCTAATTCTTAAATCATGCTCTTTTGCCTTAGTCTTCCTCCTTTTTTCTGCTTCATTGTTCTCCCTAAGTTGTCCTCTGTATTGCTGATTCACTGCTCTCCTTCATCCTTCTTTACCACCATGGCATCCATTTGAGATTGCAGCACAGTTATAGCATTTTTTATTTCATCCTGACTAGCTTTTACTTCTTTTATCTCCACAGAAAGGGATTCTAATCTTTTTCAACCCCAGCTAGTATTCTTATTATCATGATTCTATTTTCTGGTTCAGACCTCTTGCTCTTATCTGTGTTGATTAAATCCCTGGCTGTTATTTCTTCCTTTTGGGGTGAATTCCTTTTGTCATTTTGAACGAAGAAAATGTATTAATAACATTTGAAAGAGTAAAAAATTAAAAACAACACAGAAATACCAAAGGATGCTAGATCCTAGGTCTGTTTTGGTCTGGTTGTTTAAAGGAGCTTGGCAAATTAGAGAAAAAAG
Source organism: Hyaena hyaena (assembly GCF_003009895.1). Lineage (NCBI taxonomy): Eukaryota > Metazoa > Chordata > Mammalia > Carnivora > Hyaenidae > Hyaena > Hyaena hyaena. Next base: position 1,011,666 of record NW_024080865.1, on the reverse strand, counting down.
GCAAGATAAGAAAAGAAGCAAAAAACAGACAAAAAAATAGAAAACATTTGAAATTTTGAAAAAATGGACACAATAAAATAGAATAAATGATGAAATGATGGAAGTAAAATAGAATTTTAAAAAGTTACAAAAAAGTAAAAGGTAAAATAGAAAAAAATTAAAAATCTTTTTAATAAAAATAATTTTTTTCTGTATTCAAGAATAAGAAAAAAAATTGAATAGGTGGTACAGTGAACACACGGAAATATGCTTGAAATTATATTGGTTTCCCCTAGAAGTCAAGCTGTGAAGCACTTTATAGTCTGTAAACTAAGCGGATAAAGACATGCAGTGGTCCTCAAGAGAGGGCAGTTGGCCCAGTTGGGCAGGGCTTAGTGTAATAGCTCCGTTCTCCACTAGGTGTTGGCTTAGGTTACTGGGGTGGATTGCTGTGGCATGTGTAAGCGTGTATGTGCATGCACAGGAGGGGTGAAAATGGCATCACCCAGCTACCCAGTTTCTAGTATCAGAGCTCTGTGCTCTTCCCCATGGGCAATCAAGCACCCCTCCTGTGTTTCTGGCTTCTGCCTTTATGCTGTCCATGACCAAGCTGTCAGGCGGCACCTCCCTCCAGAGTTTTATCTAGGATAGGACTGTGTTTCCCAACCCCTCGCTTCCGAGGGACTGCAACTTTGACGGTTCTGACCCTCTGGGGGAGGGTCTTATGGAGCAATGGCCAGGTGCCTGCCCACCCCCGGGAATGTTTACCAGACCATGCTGCTGCCGATGACCAGGGACTGTGACTGGGTGCCAGCCTCCCCCAGAAAAAGTTCACACAGTCATGTAGCAGCAGAGTTTCAAGGATTATGATAGATCACAACACACATCTGGCACCAGGCTTCCTCCTTTACATCCTTGTTCCAACACCAGCAAATGTGGTTGGTTGTTCTCTGGGGTCTGCTGGGACCTTTGCCTGTGGGGAGGCCACATGTCCACCCATTATGGGAGCCACTTATACCTGTGTGGCCTGAGAATCCCTTGGACCTCACTCCCTGCTCCTGGGGATTCACCCTTCCCACCAAGAGGACTACCAGGTATGGAGCTGTGGCATTTCCAACTCTGCATTCTTCCTGTTCATAGAGTCTTAATGGAATTTAAGCCCTCTCCTTTCTCCTTTCTTCCTTTTTTGTTAAGTCCCTTGCATACTCTTTTCTCTCCATCCGCTTTTGCAGGGGTGCAGGGTGCTTTCCCCTAGTCTCTTCCTGTCTCTATCCTCTCTCCACAAGCAAAAACAGCTCCCTGCCCTCTGCAGCTTCTCTCTCCCCCCGTTCACCTCTCCGTGCTGTACCTGACATGTTCTGTGGTTCAGGTTGTGCACACTGTTGTGTTAATCCTCAAATGAGTTTTCAAGGTGTGCAAGATGGTTTAGTGTTGATCTGGCTGCATTTCAGGGACAAGACCCGCAAGAAAAAACCTTCTATCCTGTTCCACCATCTTGGCTCCTCCCTCAGGGATCTCCCCTTTTCTGCTTGATAATCTTCACCATGAAAGAATGTAAATTCATACCCATGCTATCCGTGCAGCACAGGAGGCCTGATCTTTCAATTCCTCCTGGATTATTTTCCCACACCAGCCTCCACTATACTGCTTTTAAGTTCTAGGCTTTGTACAAGGTGTTCAGTTCCAGCTCTCCAACTGCATGTTTGCCATTGCTCGTTTCCAGCTATACCCAAGTATTCAAACACTGATCCCTATAGTCTGTTATCTGCTATTTTTCCTGGACTGTTTCACTTAAGCTTTGATACATCTTTATTTCTAGCACGTGAGGATCCTCACTATTGCTGCCTTAGGTTGGGTCCTGCCTGGTCACTGTGCTTGTAGTTGGATCACCCTCTTAGATATATGTCTTCATTAAGCACCAATATTCTTTGTAACAGAAAAGCATAAACTCTGTAGCTCAATGTCTTTCCCTGGTTTTCTCCCTCCCCCTTTCCTACCTTGAGTTCTCTAGGCCATACTGTTCCACTCCTTTGTGCTCTGCACACACACTACTTTCCAGATTGTGTCTCAATTTTGTGTCTGGCTAAAATTCAGCTCAGCTATAAATGTTTCTTATATATATATATAAAATTATATATGACATTATAATTAATAATTATATTAATATATGGATTGAGAGAGCACACAGCGGAGATCAGAGAGAGAATCCTAAGCAGGCTTCACGCTGTCAGTGTGTAAACCATCACGGGGCTTGATCTCACAAGTTGTGAGATCGTGACCTGAGCCAAGATCAAGAGTCTGATGCTTAGCTGACTGAGCCACCCAGGCACCCATCCAGGCACTGACCTTTTTAGATCCGTCATTGATACATAATAATACTTGGTAGTCGTTTGTTTTTTGTTTTTTGTTTTTTTTTGCATTTTTATAAAACTCTATGAAAAATAGTATTTCAAGCTGTACAGTCACCAGAAGTACACAGTTACCAAAAATGCACACTCTTGATGTCTCCTCAGCAATCCTTTGTTAAGAATTTGTGTGATGTGATTACATGTGTGCACATCTGCACGTGAGTCTGTTGTGTGTTATTCATTAGGATTGAGCTAGATGAGATTAAGGATAGAACTTTTCAGTATACTGCTGCACTGTTACATGCTCACATGCTGCTTTTTCTTTCTTCCTCTCCAGGGCTGTTGTGTTTGTTGTAGATAGTGCCACCTTCCAGCGAGAGGTGAAAGATGTGGCAGAGTTTCTCTATCAAGTCCTCATTGACAGTATGAATCTGAAGAACACACCATCGTTCTTAATTGCCTGCAATAAGCAAGGTGCCGTCATGTTTTCCCGCAATCAGAATTGAGTTTTTTCTGGGATTGCTACTAAGTGTTAATACAGTTCTCTATGATTGTTATTATTGAGAAAGAGCCGATTGTAATGAACTATGAAGAATTTTAAATCTCAGAATTGTTTATACACCTGCATTTTCATTAGTTTTACCATACAAAGGAGGGACTATGATCAGTTTTTCTTTGATACAGTGTTTTGCATATTTTTAAATTATAAATCATTTTACTTTATTTACCAAGTTATTTTGTCAGATTGACAGTATGTCATCTCACACACAGTTGTGGACGGCCAAGGGGGAGTCTCTCCTTTCAAACAAGTTTACCTTCCAGCACATTTCATCAAGAGGAGTTTGCAGAAGTTGTTTTTCTTTAACCTCATAGCCATTAAAAACTTTTCATCACACCCAGTAAAACTAGGCTTCAGTTTTATTACCTCTAAAATAAGATAAACTAGTTGATTTTATGGTCTTCTTTCAAATTAAAATTCTGATTCTATGAAGAGCCCATTGCATTTCTCAGAAGTAGTTAGATAGTAATAACCCTATCAATGCCTAATCAGGAATCGGTCTTAGGATCATTATCTGACCTCTATTTTTTCTCTTCAATATTAGGAGAGACAGTAATATTTATTTGGCTTCTGCTGTGCACCAAACCAGGGTTTATCTCTTACCAAAGTGCAGTTGACTAACATACCATCTTAGTATCAGCTGGAAATGTGCTTAGTTCACTTTTATATGATAGGTAGGGTATTTCTGTTAGAGTGAAGGCTCTTGTTACAATCAAAAAGCTGATAGGTTTTCTTTATGTAACACTGGCCGGACTTCTATATATATGTTTATTTAAAAGATCTGTAAGATGTAGGAAAAAACTTTCTAGTTTCTAGTCAATTTTAGGGTCACAAACTTAATACATTTATAAGCATTATTATAGGAAAACCCATGCACGCAAATACAAAGCTTACTTTGATCGTGGAGCTACTAATGGTAAAAAGCTGTTGTTTTTTGTTTTTTTAATGGGGGGGAGAAACTTACTGGTTTAAATAGGAATTTTCCATATGTGCAAGTTTTTGGGAAAAGACCTTTCTGGTCTAAACTATAACAGTGTCTTTATTTCTATACAGACATTACAATGGCAAAATCTGCAAAGTTAATTCAACAGCAGCTTGAGAAAGAACTGTAAGTATGAATAAATCATAGTGGTTAATGTATATCTTAACACCTAGGAGATACAAATATACTGCTAAAGGCTCTGCTTGTGTATGATTGTCATAGTCTGATGAATAGTGTGAAATATATTTGTTAAATAATTGACAAAAGAATTAATGGAATTTTAAAAAGCATCAATGGGATGTTCATGGATACTTTAAAAATTCATGGATAGAAGATCTCAGGTTTTCTGAGACTGTAAGCTCAATTTATTTTCCCACTGTTTCTAGTTCCATTTATAGTAGATATGAAAGGTTTTAGAAACTACAGATTTTGAAAGCCATGGAAATTTTTGTTGTCAGAATAAGAAAGGAACACTTTGGAAGAATTTGAAAATCTATGATAGTATATTTTCTAGCTTATTTCATTGTTTTCAAGCTACATGGCAGTACTATTTAGCTTGATTTTAATGTTTAAACATTGGTAAATTGAGCTATAACCTTTTGAATTTTAAGGAATCTAGCATGTCTGTACTCTGCCAGTTTGTAAGAGCTGGCTAACAGCTTGCTTACCCAGGAGATAATATCAGCCTTACAATGAAGCAAGTTATGTTTTCTTACTGCTGTTGTGTAAGGATTTTTTTTTCTTTCCAATGTTTCTTTATTTATTTTGAGAGAGAGAGAGCTCTGGAGGGGCAGAGAGAGAATCCCATGCAGGCTCTGTGCCGTCAGTGCAGAGCCCAATGCAGGGCTTGATCCCATGGTTCGTGAGATCATGACCTGAGCTGAGATTAAGAGTTGGACACCCAACCAACCGAGTCACCCAGCCACCTCAGGACTTTTTGTGTTTATTATTAAAGAAAAGAACCTGATGAGAAAAAATTGCATAATTTCAACTTTGAACACATTTTTTTTCTCCCTAGGATTTACTTATTATTCATTTATTCACTTAACAAGAACCTGTAGTTCATCTCGTATATGGCAGACCCTGCATTTAGGATGTGGCTATAGGGGAAAATATGATCCTCTCTACTCAAGAGTTTATGGTTAACAAATTCCTGCTCAGGGTGTGCAAACAAGGAATACTTATACATTTATGTATGTGTGTATGTATTTTATTATTTTTTTAGTTTTACATTTTTAAAGGACAGGCAAAAAAATAAGAAAAGTAGAAAAATATGTGACAGAGACTAAATGTCACCCACTAGCCCAAAACATTTAATTTATGGTTCTTTACAGAAAAATTTTACCAGGCCTAGTGTGCCATTTTCTATGGTTTCTTCCTTTTTTTCCTTTTAATTGAAAATGATATATTTAATTCCATATACTTTAAATGTTTTAATATATAACGAGTGAAGTTGACTCTTCAATCAGATTTATCAAAGACATCATGCCTTCAAGTTGAATATAAAGAGATTTTTAAACCCCTTAATGGAGGCGTAAATGATACTTAGAAAGCTGTGCATATTTAATATATACAGCCCTGTGGATTTGGGGATAAATATCCACTTTTGACACCATCACCACCATTGAGGCCATTAAAATATCCATTACTTCCGAAAGTTTCCTCCTGCTCCCTTAATTATTTGTGTGTGTGAGAGAGGTTCTTCTTGAGAATACTTATGATACCCTAGTGGTAGATTTTAAGTGTACAAGGCAATATCGTTAACTGTAGATACTATGCTGTATAGTAGATCTCTAGCACATCCTTATTTGTGTAACTGAAACTTTAGAGCCTTTGACTGTTAGCTCCCCATTTCTCACTCCACCCCTGGTAACCACCATTCTCCTTAGCTTGTTTGTGTTTGTTTTATTTTATTTATTTAAAAAAAATTTTTTTAAATGTTCATTTATTTTTGAGAGAGAGACACACACAGAGTGAGCAGCGGAGGGGCAGAGAGAGAGGGAGACAGAATCTGGAGCAGGCTCCAGGCTCTGAGCTGTCAGCACAGAGCCCGACGTAGGGCTTGAACTCACAAACTGTGAGATCATGACCTGAGCTGATGCTTAACCGACTGAGCCACCCAGGCGCCCTGTGTTTGTGTTTGTTTTAGATTCCATGTATAAATGTGATCGTACAATATTTGTCTTACTGTGTCTGTGTCTGTTATTTCACTTAGCATAATGTCTTCTAGGTTCATCCATGTTGTGGTAAATAGTAGGTTTTCCTCATTTTTCAGGGCTAGAGAATATTCCACACTATCTATATTCCACATTTTCTTTATCCATTCATCCTTTGTTTCTTCTATTTCTGTGAAAATTTCCATTGGAATGTTGATAGGGATTGCATTGAATCTATAGAGGGCTTTGCGTAGTATAAACATTTTAACAGTATTTAATTATTCCAATTCAGGAACAAGGAACATCTTTTCCTTTATTCATGTCTTCAATTTCTTTCATGAATGGCTTATAGTTTTTAGTGTATAGATCTTTCACCTACTTCATTACATTTGTGCCTAAGTATTTTATTTTGATACATTGTAAATAGGATTGTTAATTCTTAATTTCTCTGATAGTTTGTTAGTGCATAGAAATATAACTGATTTTTGTATATCAGTTTTGTATCCTACAACTTTACTGAATTTGTTTAGTAGCTCTGCTTTTTTGATGGTTTCTTTAGGGATTTGTAAGATTAAGACTTTATAAGATTAAGTCCTCTGTGAACAGGGATAATTTTACTTCTTTTCTGATTTGCATGCTTTTTATTTCTTTCTTTGCCTAATTGCTCTCTCTAGGACTTCCAGTGCTACGCTGAATAGAAGCGGTGAGAGTCAGGAAAAGCCAAAGATTAAAAGCATCCTTGGCTTTCCCTGATCTTAGAGGAAAAGCTTTGAGCTTTTCACCATTGAGTATGATATTTTCTGTCATATATGGCCCTTATTATTTTGAGCTACATTCCTTCTGTGCCTATTTTGTTGAGTTTTGATCATGAAAGGATGTTGATTTTTGTCAAATGATTTTTCTGTATCTATTGAGATGATTATATGATTTTATCCTTCATCCCGTTAACATGTATCACCTTTATAGATATGTTGAGCTTTTCATGAATAAATCCCATTTGATCATAGTGTACAATCCATTTAATGTATGTACTGTTGAATTTGGTTTTCCAGTATTCTGTTGAGAAATTTGCATCTGTGTTCATTAGGGATGTTGGCCTATGGTCTTCTTGTAGTGGCCTTGTTTTGCTTTGATACCAGGGTAATGCTGGCCTTGTAAAATGAGTTTGGAAGTGTTACCTCCTCTTTAATTAGGAAGTTTGAGATGAACTGGTGTTGATTTCTTCTTTAAATGTTTGGTAGGGGGCACCTGGGTGACTCGGCCGTTTTAGCATCCAACTTTGGCTCAGGTCATGATCTCAGTTTTTGAGTTCAAGCCCCACTCCGGGCTCTGCACTGTCTCTCCCTCTCCCTCTGTACCTTGTGGAATTCTTTCTCTTTCCGTTCTTTGCTCACTTGGGTTCTGTGTCTCAAAAACAAAAATTTTTTTTTTCTTTAGAAGAAAAGTTTGGTAGAATTCACCAGTGATACTGTCCAGTTCTGGGCTTTTCCTTATGGCTTTTAATTACTGATACAGTCAGCCTCCTTACTCATTATTGGTCTGTTCAGATTTTCTATTTTTTCATGATTCAGTTTTGATATGTTGTGTGTTTCTAAGAGTTTATTTCTTCTAGGTTGTCTAATTTGTTGATAGTAGTGCCTTATCCTTTGTATTTCTATAGTATAAGGTAGCCCTTTCATTTCTGATTTTATTAATTTTAGTCTTCTTTTTCCTCCTTGCTAAGAGTTTGTCAGTTTTTTCTTTCAAAAAACCGACTCTCTTTTCATTGATAGTTTCTATTGTTTTCTAGACTGTATTTCATTTATCTATGCTCTGATTTTAATTTTTTCCTTCCTTCTGCTAACTTTGGGATTAGTTTGTTCTTTTTCTAGTTTTTAGACGTTATCAAGTTAGGTTGTTTTTTTGAGATTTTCCTTTTTTCTTAGGGTAGATGTTTATTGCTACAAACTTCCCTCTTAGAACTGCCTTTGCTGCATCCTGTAAGTTTTGGTGTGTTGAATTTCCATTTTTATTTGTTCCAGTATTTTTTTATTTGCCTTTTATTTGCTTTGACCTATTAGTTATTCAAAAATATGTTATTTACTCCCCACATATTTGTGAATTTTCAAATTTTCCTTCTATTCTTGGTTTTTAGGTTCATACCATTGTGCTCAGAAAGGTACTTGATGTGATTTCAGTCTTCTTAAATTTGTTGACTTGTTTTGTGGCCTAACATACTATCTATCCTGGAGACTGTTCTGTGTACACTTAAAAAGAATGCATTCTGCAGTTGTTGGATGGAATGTTCTGTGTTTGTTAGTTATATTTGGTGTAGTCTTATTCAAATACGCTGTTTTCTTATTGATTTTCTGTCTGGATGATCTGTTCATTATTGGAAATGTATTGAAGTCCCCTGCTATCATTGTATTGCTATGCATTTCTGTCTTTAGTTCTGTTAATCTGCTTTATGTATTTAGATTCTCTGATGTTAGGTGCCTACATGGTTACAATTATTATATCCTTTTGATGAACTGATCCCTTTTTTATTATACAGTGACTTTCTTTGTCTCTTGTGACAGTTTTTGACTTAAAGTCTGTTTTCTTTAAATAAGTCTAGCCAGCTCTGCTCTTTTGGTTACCATTTGCATGGAATATCTTTTTTGTCACTTCATGTAGAACCTTAAATCTCTATAATCTGGAGACAGAATATCGTTCAATCTTGTTTTTTTAATCCATTCATCCACTCTGTTTTGATTAAAGAATTTAAGCCATTTACGTTTAACTGATAGGTAAGGATTTACTCTGTTGTTTTGTTTTATAATTCCTTTGTCCCTTTCTTCTCTGTCTTTGTAATTTAATGATCTATTTGTGGTGCTATGCTTTCTCTTTATTTTGTGCATCTGCTATATTCAAATTGACAGAAGTCAAAGAGAATTTTGAAAGCAAGAGAAAAGCCAATTGTCACAAACAAGGGAAACCCACAAGACTAAATTTCTTAGTCTTACCATATGCTTTGTAGGCCATTTGGAATCGTATATTCAAAGTGCTGAAAGAAAAAAAAAACTGCCACCAAGAATATTGTACCCAGCAAAGCTGTCTATCACATGTGAAGGAGAGCGAAAAACTTTCTCTTAATGTTTAATCTGTTTGGAGTTCTTTGGGCTTAATGGATCTGGATGTGCATTTCCCTTTCTAGACTAGGGTTTTTCTTTATTATTATCTTTGAATAAACTTTGTTTCTTTGTCTTTCTCTGCTCCTTTTGGGACTACCATAATGCACGTACTTGGTTCCTTTAATGTCTTGTAAGTTATATAGGCTCTCTCTTTTTTAATGTTTATTTTTGTGAGAGAGCCAGAGTGCGAGCAGGGGAGAGGCAAGAGAGCAAGGGAGACACAGAATCCAAAGCAAGCTCCAGCACAGAGCTCATCCTGGGGCTCAAACTCATGAACCGTGAGATCATGACCTGAGCCAAAGTCAGATGCTTAACTGACTGAGCCACCCAGGTGCCCCTGTATAGGCTCTCTTTACTCTTTTTGTCTTTTTTCTTTTCGTTCTTCTCATTGAGTAACTTTAAATTGCCTGCCTTTAAGCACTCTGATTCTTTTATCTGCTTCAGTAAGTCTCCTGTTAATGATCTCAGAATTTTTCACCTCAGTCACTGTGTTATTTAGCTCCAGAATATCCTAAAAAAGTTTTATGGTTTCTTTCTGTTGAATTTTTTTTAAAAGTAGTTTCCATGCTTAATGTGAGGCTTCAACTCCCTACCCGACGGTCAAGAGTCACATGCTCTATCAACTGAGCCAGCCATGTGCCCTGAATTTCTCATTTTTATTCATATATTGTTTTTCTCATTTTATTGGGTTGTCTTTTTCTTTTATAGCTCGATCAACTTTCAAAGGATTATTTTGAATTCTTTGTCAGGTAGTTCGTAGATCTCCATTTCTTTAAGGTCAGTTATTGGTGCTTCATTTTGTTCCTTTGATGGGCTTGCTATTGGAGTCCTTGGGCAGGCTGGCCTAGCTCCTAGGTCCATGGGTTGGTGCGCTTACTGACTGGCTCCATGGAAGCAGGCCTGGCACCAGGGTCCCCTCAGGCACCCTGGCACCTGAATCTCTCCTGTCTGGTCAGTGCCTGGGTCTGCTCGGCCAGGCCTTGTGCTGGGCCAGGGCTGGCCCATTGTGATCCTGGGGCTTGGGTCCACAGGAGTGGGCTGGGGCCATGGGGGCCTGCCTGATGCTGGGTCTTCTGGAATAGTGAGTGCTCACCTCACTGTCCTTCCCACATGTGAAGCATATCTCTCCATGTTGCAGGAGAAGTAATGTGGGTAACATGAAACTGTCCTTCCTACTCTCTTCAGGGCATCTTTTCTTATTTCTATATAACATACCCAGGTCCTGTGATCTTTGACCTGGATCCCTTATCTCTTCATGCATAGGTAGTTATTCAAAATAATGGTTCTGTCAGAAGACGGCTTGTGCTGAAAACAGCTATTCTGCCATCTTGTAAACATCACTGCTGGTGGTTTGTGTCCCTTCTGAAATTGCACATTTTTCATCTCTTTCCTTACTCTTGATGTTCTCTCTCTTGAGACTGTAAATTGGTTGTTGTTAGACTAAGGAAATTGGGACAGTTAGATGGTTTGGTTTTTCTAGAAATTCTGCAGTTGTTGGGAATTGGGGGAAAAGGTGATCATAATATTTGTGTATCCATTTTGGGTTTTTTTCTATTTAGCAGTATAGTCCCAAGTCTTCCTGTGTTCAAAACACACGCTTTCCTTAATTCATTTGCTTTTCACTCTAAAGAGCAATAGAAAAGTAATACAGAAGAAAATGCTGTATTATAGTGAAGCAAAATGTTAAAAGTTAGGAAGGTTTCATAGTCTTCTGAATAACAAGGGTTATAACTATTTTCATGTAGCTTTATGGCAAGTACATGCTATGGTTGGCCTTTTTTCCTTTTTCAGTTTTTTAAGATTTTTTTTTTTTTTTAAGCTTATTTATTTATTTGAGAGGGACAGAGACAGCATGATCAGGGAAGAGGCTGAGAAAGAGGAAGAGAGAATCCCAAGCAGCCTCCTGCTTTCAGTCCAGGGCCCTGGGTGGGGCTCAAACCTATGAAACCATGAGATTGTGAACTCAGCTGAAACCAAGAGTTGCACACTTAACTAACTGAGCCACCCAGGTGCCCCTAAGTTTTTTTTATTGTAAAGTATCTTACATATAAAGGGATACGTATGACACATACATTGAATCTAAGGAATATTAAAATGGATACCCATGGCCTACCACCTTGCTTAGAAGGCCCTAAGGGCTCCTCCCCAAAAGCCTTTCCCCCTTTCTGTCAAGAGATAAGTAATATCTTGAACTTTGTATTCTTTTTTAAAAAGTTTTTTCACGTGTGTTTCTAAGCAAGGTATTACTTAGTTTTTTCTGCAGACTCTTCACTAATTTTCATGCAGTCTTCTAGCTTCAAGAAATGCTTTATTTTGTAAGAAAGCACGTTGGGGAGCATGGATTTCTCTGCTTCTGAATAGCAGAAAGTGGGAGAAGTAGACAATGAGCATTGCTATACTCTTTTTGGGGGCCAGCAGGTGACAGCAGTAAGACAACTTAAATTGGGAAGGTTTTAGTGGGTAAAGAGGTTGGAGAATAGTGATTGGGCCCAAATTGGATTCGTGGATTTCTAAGCTCTGTATCCAGACTGACTGGTGATAAATATACTCTATCTACCCACACTTAACTTTCAGTTAAGTTATTGTAACACTTATAGTATGTATTTTATATATATATATTTTTTTTATTTTTGTTTCTAGGAGAGAGAGAGACAGCGTGAGCAGGGGAGGGTCAGAGAGAGAGGGAGACACAGATTCTGAAACAGGCTCCAGGCTCTGAGCTGGCAGTCAGCACAGAGCCTGACGCGGGTCTCGAACCCACGAACCGCGAGATCATGACCCAAGCGAGAGTCGGATGCTTAACCGACTAAGCCACCCAGGCGCCCCGTATGTATTTTAAAAAAGGTGTTCAGAGTGTCTGGGTGGCACAGCCATTTGAGCATCTGACTCTTGATTTATTTGTATATATAGACGTCTAAAAATGGCATCATGCAGGTGATTCTGGTGGAAGAGGGCCAGGGGGCACTGGTAGGGCCTGGGGACGTTACTGACCTGCTCTTCATCAAGCCAAGTCAGGCTGGACCCACATCGCTCCTATCTGAGAACAGTCTTTGAATGCAGAGGGTTATTCAGCAATCTTAGTAGCATAATTGACAGTTTTATGGTTAAGTATTTAAAGGAGCCGAAATATTTAGGAAAGAATGTGGTTTCCTAAAGGCCTTTAATCGCTCTATAAGTTACTCTCTTCTTCCTGACTCCTCATTTTTCTTTTGTGTGACAGCAACACTTTACGAGTCACCCGTTCTGCTGCCCCCAGCACACTGGACAGCTCCAGCCCTGCCCCTGTTCAGCTGGGAAAGAAAGGCAAAGAATTTGAGTTCTCACAGTTGCCTCTCAAAGTGGAGTTCCTGGAGTGCAGTGCCAAGGGCGGAAGAGGGGACGCTGGCTCTGCTGACATCCGGGACCTGGAGAAATGGCTCGCTAAGATCGCCTGAGGGGCAGAGCCAAAGTGCAGGACGGTTGAATCCGTATGTGTGTGACTGATAGTTTTGGACAAGGGTGTGGTAGCCTGGAGTTGATAAAGAAGGGGTACAGAATGTAATAAGAAACATTTTCTTGCTCTGGAAACAAATTAATGTCAAAAATAACTTGGAATTTTTATTTTTAAGTTCAGTTCTCCCTCGGTGCTTTAATTTCATTTACTTGTGTGTCTTCCTTTTGTTAAGTAAGGTGTTGTCCCTTTAACATATGCTTGACATAAGGTCAAGAGGGTATTATCATGTGAATATGATCATCATCTGAAAATTTCTTATCCACTGCTCTGTGCTTTAGTCCCTTTTGCTGAAAACAAACCTGTCTGTGTATGGAACCATTTGATTTCCATTTGTCCTTGGTGTTTGTGGGCAGTACAGCATCTGGTCCTTTGTGAATTCTCAGATGTGCGGGTGCAGTTTACAAGATGGTCTCCTGACATATGAAGACAGGGAGAAAACAGCAAGGCTGTGTTGACAGCTGGTCTGTTCTTCATCAGCTTGTGACTGGTCCACACTCCAGCCTTATAGCACTTAGGTTTCAAAAACATGCCCTGAGCCCTCGGAGTCCTTCCCAGATGACAGAACTGTAAATGCTAAATCCCCATTGCCAAGGGTCTCTGTGTTCTCGTGGTTTCCCTTAATTGAGGAGTCTGGAGATTGAGAAGCTGTTGTGGTTTTCTGGATGGCTGAGGGCTCCTGGGATGTGTTTGTGCTCTGTTTGACCAGCCCGTTTTGTACTCAGAGACAGAATGCTGTGGACCACATGTGAATGACAAAAGTTCTCTGCAGTTTTTTAAAGTGCATATTCACTGCTGGTTAAAAGAAAAGTTGGCCTCTTCAAAATGATGTTCTTTGTTGTCTTCTTGAATGTTGGCTTTTTTAGTGGCTTTTATAAATTATTATGTGTTTATTGGCAAATAAAAACAACCTGTATGGCTCAAAGCAATGAAATGGAAGGGTATAGTGAGTATAAGCGGGAGCATGTGTGAGGTAGGGTGCAGGCCTGGTTCCACATCTCCAGGGCCTGCAGACGGCAGTGTACACAGGAGCAAAGTGCTGTCCCTACTTCACACCCTCAGGCACAAGCTCAGCTAAAGCCTCAGATGAGATCAGAGTGGTTGTGGGTTAAGTGAGAAGTTAATCCCAGAAGAGTGTGGTCAGAGCATGACAGGGGCATGGGTGCTCTGCAAGCACGCAGCATGGGCACCGACCTTGGCCGTGAGGGGTCAGGGGGAGTCCATAGAAGCACGGAGCTGATAGCATCCCAGTGCAGGTGGGCCCCATGTGTGCTGCAGCCCAAGCCTCTGGCCGCCATCACATCTTCCTTTGGGTGATTCTAGCTCTGCGTCAGACTACAGCTCCCCTGTGCCCTCAACTCAGTTTCCAACACCTCGCTGCTCGTGTATGGAATACGTGCAAGCTGACACGGGAAAGACATTGGACCTTGACCGTGGCAGTTATTATCCTAAAGCTTCAGTGCTGCTGGTGTTCTTTCTGTCCTTTGGATTCTTAGTTTTTGTCCTTATTAGCCAGCAGTGATTTAAGGAAATAGGTAAGAGTAATGAGCCAGAAATCAAAAAGGGTTGTGATAAATGTGACATGTTTACATAATCACAGGTGCTTGTGTGAATAAAAACCGATGGCTTGATGCTGCTGTTAAGAGGCATGTAATCTCTTGGTTTTACTTTGGGGGTTTTTTCTGGTTAATAAACTGTTATAATTTATTAGAGGAGGCAATATACCAAAAAAATGACAAGGGGAGCAAAGTTGAATTGTCTTCAAGGCTGAAAGATGATCTCCCGAAAAAGTAATGTCATACCTCAAACACGGATTCTCAGATGCTGGTGTGCATCCGAATTATCTGTGGTGCTGGTTAGCCCTTCTGAGGCTCCTGCTCCTAAACATTCAACTCAGCGGCCGATCTGGTGTGGTCTGTGGAATCCGCATGCTTAATAGATGCTTTACCAGGTACATGGGCTCCTAGGAACACCCTCAGAAGTCATCTGCCCCGGAGTGTTACATGCACCTTCAGTAGGTTTGGTTTTTAAGTCCTTCGGGCCACGAGCCCTGTTCAGTTCTTCTGACTGGATGAAGTCAGCACTCTCTCGTCCTGCTGCTTCCTACTCCTGTGCTACAGCCACCCATTCTTGTGCATTTGGGCCGGGATGAGATCAACAGGGGCTTCCCTCGGGTGCTGGGAAGGAGATTTGATAGGTCATGTGTTTTCTCTCCTCTGGTGGCCCTGAAGCCATTTGGCCAAAGTCGTCCATTTCTTCATGAGGTGGGAGGGAAGTGTGGCCACAGTGGAAAGAGAGGTCAGTCATGGGATGGCAGACAAGGCACAACTGTGTGTCACAGATGAGACAGTCATGGCTTGAAAGAGCTCTTTTTTGGGAACATGGTGTCTGAGCCACTGAGTGTGTATGGGCACTGAGACTGCCCCCAGGCCGGCTGCCACCTGATACCAATGATCCTGTTCCCTGCTGAGGGAGGGGTGCGGGCCACGAGGACGCTATTGTCGGGGGGTGGCTATGATGAATATGCCCTGGGCACACCATTGCCTCTGGCCTGCGGTCTTCCACAGGGTATGGGGCACACGTATAGAGCGGGGGCCCTGGGGACCGGCCATCCTGCTCTCGAGCCCAGTTCTTTTTCCAAGCCCTTTCCCAAGGTGGCCCATTGACTGCCAGGTGCCTGCCAGTTTGCCGGGGTCCTGGCCAGCGACGGCTGTTGTTAGCAGGGGGCGCCTGGGTTTGCCACTTAGCTTTTCCCATGGCCTCTGTCTGGGTACCTCCTGAGCCCCCAGCGTCCCCGTGGTTCTGGTAATGTGTGAGGCGCTGGCGTTCCGTTTACTTAAGATTATGTTTCAGCTGAAATAGCGTTTTTGTTGGTGGTATTCTTGGTATATTTGTATGTCAGTATACCTTGGCGTTCTTGCATTTGAAGTTAGCAAGGGGTGTCCAAAGCTCCTGTCCCCACTCTTGCTCACTGGACCCCAGCACAGCTGCGATGATCAGGAAAGCCGCCTGGAGCAGCATCCCTCTGCGGCACGCGGGGCACTTCACACAGGCCGGCCACCAGCGCTCTGATCTCCCGTGTGGGTCTGGGGAACCGCAGCGGTGCTCTCTTTACCCGACAAGGGGAGGGGTGCTGGACGGCCGTGCGGGGAATGCTGTGGCCTACTGAGATTACTCCTTCCCCTCACTGTCTCCGGTCCGGTCACCCTGGGGAATGGCTGCTGGTCTTGGAACAGCGGGACTCTGGCTTGAATCCGGTTTGTGCACTTGGCTGTCGTCAGGCCTCTGGCCCTTGAACATCGCCTGTGCCTCCTCTACCTCACATTTTATATCTGGCAGCCAGGAAAGCTAGGCTTAGTGGGCAGAGACCTCTATTTCCTGTCCCTCCTAATTTAGAGGCATCTTTCTTGAGGTGGCAGATGGGACGGTGTTCCAGAAACTTTGAACTTTTGAAGGGGAGAGAGAGAGAGAGTGAAGTGGAACTCGAAGAAGGAGACCCGGTACTCCAGAGTTCCCAGCATTCCCGGCCCAGGGCGGTTCTATGCCTGAACTTGGCCTCTGTGTCCTCTTTGGGTTGGTCCCCCAGCTGTCCTGGCCTTCAAGGCCTCTTTTAGTCTGGAGATGACTGAGACTGAAGGGGCCTCTTGGGGATATTCTCTAATTAGCGTGGGGGGAAGGGGAGGTAGTTTGTGGCTGCTTGGTGTCATCCGAAAGATGATTATGGTTCACCTTATGTTCTTTAAATGGCTGTCTGGAAATTACCAGAAGGAAGAGAGATTCAGTCCCTGTACCCACCCTTTAACCACCTCCCCCCTGCCCCGCCCACCACCATGGTAAGTGGAGACCAGGGTTGACAGAAGTGATCACACACACCTAAGTCTCAGTTCTGCCTGGGGCTTCTCCTTCCATCAGTCTTGAGGGAGAGTGGAGATTATGGAAATCAGTGTGGCTTTAACGTCATTAGTGTGTCCCACTTTCACCCCTTCCGAGTGTGTGGAGGACCCAAGAGGAGGGCCCAGCACCCAGACAGGAGATGAGGGTCTTTGTGGAGCAGGTGCTTGAGGAAATCTGTTTTTGCCCCACTTCCCCCTCCCCCTCCATATAGGACTGCACCCCTTAGAAATGTTAGACGAGGTTTTGTGTTGAGAATCAGGACAGTTTATTGTTTGATCAACATGCTCAATCTTCCACATTTTACACAGTTTTATGTAAAGTCAACGTGGCCACTTACGCCTGCTGAGCCAGTAAAAGATGGAAATGCCACCCTCTGTGCTCCTCATGGCCAACCACTAAGGGGATGGGTGAGGGAAAGTGAGGGGACAAGTTGACACACCATGCGATGCTGGCTAGCCTTCCGTGTATGGAGGCTTCCCACTGGAAGGAAGCTTCCAAACCCCGGTGTGAGGAGAAGCCATGCCCTGCGGGGAGCGTTGGCCACGCAGGGCTCTGGCGCGGAGAGTTTACACATGAGAGCCCGAAGTTTTGGAACACCTACAGTTCATCTCAACCAGAAATTCAAAGGGTGCCCTGGTCTGCAGGTGCCCATGACAATCAGAGTGGACTTGGGGACTGGGCCTTGTTGGCAATGGAGGAGCGTGAAACATATGTGCATTCTTGCCCAGCTTGCTCGCGTACGCTGGACACAACCTTACACCCTAACCCAAGCAGAGCTGGTCTGAGGAGCCCCCGTGCACAGCAGCCCTTGACGTCCATCGGGTTGGCGATGGACGAAGAATGGAGGCACCTTGGCCCTGACTGCTTCCAACTTACTGGATGATGACAAGCAAGTCGCCCTCTCGCTTCTGTCTCCCCGCCTGCGAGGCTGGAGGGGTCGTGAGACCGCTGCCTCGTGCTGCCGTAGCCGGGTGGTGACGCCTCACACGCCTGGGGAGAGGTAGTTTGGAGACTAGCGAGCACACAGCCCTGCTTGGTTGATGCACAAAGACATGCTTCTGTTAGGTCGCCCCTCACGTGGCTCAGGGGGTCTTAGTCCTCGGCTGCCTGTTCTCCCCTCCTGATGTCCTCACCTGCCTTCTGCCGTGTGAAGGAATGAGGCCGCTCTGCCTGCAGGACACCGAAGCCAGCGGTGCCGTTTTGTCACACCTGGTACTTGAGGGCAGGGGCTGCCAGCACTGGCTTGCCAGCAGGAGGACAGGGCTGTTGCACTCAGGATACGTCTGTACATTTAGCTACTGCCCTTTGAATCCTGGTTTTTGTAGCCTGAGACCCTTGAACTGACCTGGCCACTGCTCCTCAGACCCAGGAGTGTTACGGGATGTTGGAGGGTGCCGACGGAAGAGAGAGGTGACAGTGATGGCAGACAGGCCTCTTGACCCAGAGACTTGCTCACAGTCACCCAGCTTGCTACCCTTGGACTATACGCTCAAGCTGCTGACGTCACACCTTCATTCCAGCACACATGTACGTTTATATCTATGCTATCTGCTTCCTGCATCTGATGCTCTCATTTTTCAGATGCCTGTGGAATAGAAGCTTTACTGACAGCTTTTCTTTGAGACCTCCAAATTAAAAAACAAGGAGGTGGGGGGCCTGCACACGACCCTGGCCGTTGCCCAGGTAAGGGCTGGCCCTTAGGGAGAAGGGCTGAACGACAGCCTTGCCTCGTGCCGACCCGTCTGGATTCGAGATGTAACACTCGCTGGGGATGCGGAGGCAATTTCATCACCTCTTCTTCAAAGGAACCTAACCACTCGATTATTGAACCTTAGCTCCCAGTCAAGACAAGCTCTCTTGTCTACAGGCTAGAGAACAGTGACAGCACCTGCTCAGAACGAAAGCCGAGGAACCAACCTGTGTCTGTGAGATAGCTGGGGGCGTCCCCAAACCAGGAGGTGAGGTGTGGCAATCAGGCCTGAGGGAAGGGGAGTGATGGGAGGGAATGGCACCACTAATCCGGGAGGACAAGAGGCGACAACTGTCCCTGCCTCGGAAGCTGCAGGGCTAGAGAGCTTGGACTCGGGAGAGGACCTTGTGTACGCGTGAGGAAGGCAGGGCTCACTGAGGCCACGTGGAACCACATGACATCTACGGCATCTCTTACTACTCCTAGGCTGTGATGGGGAAAAAATGTGGTGCCATAAACTGTGCACGTGAGAAGGGAACAGAGTTTCTACTTTGTTTTTACAGTAATATTTAAGAAAAGCTACTCTTTAGTACCAAGAAAATGATAATCCACCATACGTTCATTCACTGGGACCCAAGGCAAAGTCCAGCAAATGGGGCTGTCCCAGGGGCCACAAGCAATGGCCCTCACTGCCAACCAGGCCGGGTTCTGTAGCGTGGACTCCTAGAAATTCTCACGAGGTAAGTAAGCACTCTCCCAACAAGCACCACTTGGGGGTGTGCCACGTGGGCGTGCACACCTGTGCATATAAGTATAGAGAGATACGGTGCACATATTCCCATGGCTGTTTTTGCCTGTAGTTTAACACATCTATGCATTAGTTTATTGATGGCAAGACAATCACAGGTTTTTTGACAATATTAAGTATTTCTTATTTCAACACGTTGCAGTACTTTTGAATTTCCAAAATTGATATCACAATGCATGTTCCAACTTGAGAGCAGGAAAAACAATATACATTGAGCACATGTATCTCTGTGACAATGTGTGGAAGGTGTATACACAAGTCTATCTCTATATATAATTATGTACACACATATAAAAACTAAACACATGACATTGGAATTCCGTTCGTACATCGGTCCTTGCCTACTGAAAGAGGAGCTCAGTGTGAATCCTGCTTCCTCTGTTCGTCACCTGAAGATCAATTCCTCTAAGGATCAGCTCGGACATACTGTCTCCTTGAACTGTGTGGAAGTGTGTGGCAGGCCCACAGGACAGATATCCAGGAGTCCTGCGAGGCTCTGCTCCACTTACACGGCTGCCGTTTTAGATTTGTTTCTGAGAAGTCCTAATGCAATAACTTGTTAGAGTCCTACTTGGTGGAAGGTCACCCCCTACCACTCCCAGATGGTCCTTTAGCTCATGCAGGACATGCCCACAGCAGCCCGGAGGCAGAGTCCATGCCAGCTTTGAGGGCCGGGTTTACCATCTGGGGACAGAGTTTCTGCCTACTGCCTGGCTCTGCAGGCTCTGGTTCAGTAAGTGTGGGTCAATTTGGAATGCTGGCTAAATGGGTTACATCGCTTAGATTTCTCTTCAGAGATTTTACAGGTCCTCAGGATTAAGCCCTTCTCAGAAAGAAGTCAAAACGGCAAGGATGGCTCTCTGGCAGCCTTCTGGAGACCCCGCGTCAGCAGTACCCTCAGGCAACCAGAGTGCCGCTACGCTATCCACAAAGGTAAGTGCACGAAGATCAAAACTGCATTATGCCAGTGGGGCAGAAACACATCGAGAAGTCAGCTTTTCCAGAATAGCACTCAATATAGTATTAGCAACCGAGGATCTGAACGTGCATCTTCAAGGTGGCGGTACCACAGTCAACCCTCCCGTCCCCAATAACAGACAAATACTGAGTGCTGCAGGCTCTAGCTTCCCCCGACATCTGAGGGGGAAGGCTTCAGGGTGGCACACACTGAGTTTCTCTTTGCCTTTCCCTTAGATTCAACCCAGACATGTGGGCTGAACAATGGGAAAGTTGGTTAGAACATTTGCAGAACCACACGTGGTGCCCCAAGGCTATAAACCACACGTGGACCGAGCCCAGGGCCACCAACCACACCTCGTCCTTCCTTCCGATGACCCTGCTCTGCCAGTAACTGAGTGGACCACAGAGAACATGGGTTGCCTGTCGCAAGTGCCTTCCACTCCCTTCAGGGCTTTTCAGAGAGGGGAGGGGAGAGGCAGAAGTAATTCCAGGAGGGCCTGCTGCTGGGCTCCCCTACTGTCCACAAGGTCATAAATTCATCTCAGGGCCACAGCTAATGTTCCCCTCCGGCCATGGAAGAAGGACAGTTAAAAGTTGCCTCTTCAGAGGCTGTTTTGTTCAGTGTTTGATTTAACCAGGTAGGGCCTGTTTCGAAGGATCTGGCACTGGAGCCCAATTAAGTTGCCCAGTTAATTGTAATTTATTGGGCTGGGATGGGAGGCGGGCAGAGGTGATTAACGGTTCAAAGAGGACAGGAAGGAGGAGGTGTGTGGAAAAGGTTCTCTGTAAGTTTACAAATATACAAAAACAAAAAGCACATCTTTTAAATAAAAATGACTACATTTTTATCTGGCAAAAAGTTGTATACACATGATTTAAATTTTTTTTAAATTTTAACAGTTTTTGGCAATCTTAATAAAGTACAATATATTACAACCAAACCAAAAAATAGTTGTTTAAGTAACAGCTGTTAAGAGTGACGTGATCCCTGATGCCCAGCCTCCCTCCCCACCCCACCCCCTACTCCTAGAGACAGAGAGAAAAGAAAAATCCTCCCATCTTGATAAGCTCATTCCCCACCCCCCTTAGGAAGCTAACCAATAGGAAGCAACACAACAAGCGAGTAGTGTCAAAGGAAGCTGGCAGGTCCGGCTGCATTAGCAGGAGCAGCCGCCCTCACTGGCTGGGGGTTCCTGGGGTTTGTCCAGCTTGATGTCGATCACTGCAGGGGGCTGTGCTAAGGAACATGACTCTCAGAGAGCTACCACCCTGGCTCATGTCCCTGCATCCCTCAGCTGCCCCTGCAGATCCTCTGTCCTTCCACAAACACCTAGGGACTGGGCTCTGTGCTTGGCTGGGGAGGAAGGACGCAGGGTCACCAGCTCCCACCCCTCTTTTTCCCACACCCCCTCACCCCTACCCACCTGAACCAAAACCCGTTTGGGCTGTGGGATGACTGTGAACATGGGCGAGAGAGGCCCTTTCTCAGAAGCTTTCTGGCGACCAGTGCCTCAGCCTCGCTACCTCCCAATCCCCCCGTACAAATGTGCATGGGAGGTGGTGGCCAGGTATGGGTCCCAGCTCTTAGCACAGGGCTAGGGGTGCCTTGCCCTAGCCCCTCGCAGCAACACTGACCCCTCAAGCTTTAGTCAGAGGGCAGCACTTAGACTCGGAGGAGGCTGCTGGGGGAAGCCACATCCCTGGGGCAGGGCCTCGGCACAGCCCCCTCTCCAGCCCTTCCCCCTGTGCCTGGGGACTGTGGGCTGGAGGAGCACTGCTCAGAACCACCAAGGGAATGGGTTCAAGACGCACAGCCACGCTGCTCCTCCACCCACAGCAGGCCCGATCACGGCGCAGGAGGAGGAGGGCTCCTCCCGGGCAGCGCTGTGGGGCCTGCTGCAGGCGTCCCAGGCCCAGGGCGTTTCTGCGGCCCCTGCGTGAGGACTGTGGGAGGGGGTCTTTTGGCTTTAAGTACTATAAAGAGCCATGCTTCTTGAGATCACATTTTCTCTCTTTGCCACGTCTTGGCCATGGCATATATTTTGAGTGTGACTTGACCTCTGACTTTTCCTCCTCCTGTTTTTCCTCCACCTCAGTTTTCCTACGTGTGTGTACACAAATAGCGTATGTTTATCTTGTGTACATACACAGGAACACTTTTTTTGTAACATGGCAGAGTACGTATAAGTAACTGCCTTCCTTCCCGCTGGCAAAATCAAGACTACCTCTCTGAACCTCAATTTCAGCTTCTGCGTGTTACCTGAGGTTTGGGGTGGACGGTGCAAGCAGGACCCTGTCCCACAGAGCAGTGGGCACTCTGGGGCTGTGCAGGGCTGGGCGGAGGAAGCAGGCAGGACACAGCAGGAAGTGTCTCAGGTAGAGTAGGTCGAGCCATGTTCTGGGTGTGGAGAAGCCTTCCTGTGCAGCGGACACGCTACTTGTATCCATGAAATACAAAGCGATGTTCACTGTAAACATGGGCAGAGTTTCGGTTTCTCACTCACATCCCTCTGGTACCCAATCCCCCACTGTTTTGGAGGTAGAAGCTTACACTGTTAGAGCTGAATGAGGTCTTCTAGCCCTTGGAGTTCAGCTCTGTCCCCTCACAGAGGCCCCGCACCATACTCCTGAGCAGGGAAGGATGGGCTACAGACCCGTGAGGTGCGCCCACTGCTCTAAAATACTAGGTGATTACGTCAGTGGATAAATGGCCTCTCGATCTCTCTCACCCACTCATCAAAGGAAAAGGATACTCCCTTCTTTGCTTTTCTCCTGGACATTCTCCATTCCAGGCAGAGCGGACGCCACACGTCGGAAGAGCTGGAGAGAGGGGGAGATGCAGCGTGAGCCTCTGGCCCCGTCCCTCCTGCCCCCAGCTACGTCTCTAGCCTCTTGTCCTGACCCAGGCCTTGCTCTCCTGTCTGTCCTCGTGTGCCCTGGAGGGCAGGGGCCGCACCTAACTTCTCTCTCCCTTCCCCCTAGCACCTGTTGCAGATCTGGGCCCTGGCAGGCCTCTCACCCAGGCAGGCTGGCTGTGGGTGACCAGGAGCTGTGTACGAGTCATGGCGACTGTGAGGAAACCACCCCAGTGCAGAAAATGATCTAGGCCCTTAGGCGGGCTTCTGTCCCACTGCCCCTTGGGGAACCAGCTTTTGACCTGCTCTGGAGACAAATGACCCTCTCCTCAGGGGGTTTTATGAGTCCACAGGCATTCACAGAAAGGTACCGGGAGCCAGGGCCGTGCAGTCCCATCGGAAAGAGAGACTTCTGAGAGAAAAGCACACGAGTGTGAGTGTGAGCGTGACGGTGTGGGTTTGGGTGTGGGTGTTAGTGTGACATGTACGTTGCATGTGGAGTGTGGTGTCTGAGTTCGTGTAAGTGTGTGGGGGAATGTGTGGAGGGCGCGTGCATGTGGGTAGGTCTGTAAATGCACAGGGAGAATGTGTGTGGGGTGTATGCAGGCATGCACACAGGCACAGGCGCGTGGGATGTCAGGTGGCGCAGGCAGGGGACCTAGGGAGTGATGAGTACAAAGCAGAAGTATAAGGCACCAGGAGGTTCTGAACACCCCTCTCTCCCGCCATATACACCAACTGTGGGGACTCAGATGAGGCAGGGCTTGTTCGGGGTCTCACCCTAGAGCCCAGCTAAATGAGAGCACCCGCGCTGGGTGGCAGGGCAAAGGTGATGAGGACCTGGGTGGAGAAGGCACCGGTGCGCCTGGCAGGGTATGGGACCCTGTGGGGCAGCCTGCAGAGGCAGCCCCAAGTCGGGCAAGAAGAAGTGATTGATGGTGCGGAGTGCCATGTCACTCCTCTGGCGCTTTCCTTCACGGTCTTCCCCAGGCAGCCCTGCTCTGTCAAAAAGGTCACGGCCCCTGCCACCAGCCAAACTGGCAGTCAGAAGGTACCTCCTGGGGTCCCGTGTGGGGTCTCTGAGAGCAGAAATGATCAGGCTTAGAGTCCAGGAGTCTGCACTGCGTGAAGACTCTGAACCGCACAGGATTTGGACAGACTACATTTAACTCCTGCTTAGACCATCACCTGGGTTCCAGAGCGTCCTAAGTAACGGAGGCATCAGCCTCTCCCTGCCCCTGTCCCCGCCACCTCCCGAGGCAGAAGCTACCTGCCCTATGGACTGCCGCCTGTGGCTTCCCTGCTGCCTCTGACTTCCCAGCAGGGCCACACACAGCAGCAGTTCTGTGCCTCCTACATGCCCCCAGGGACAGGCAGCTCCTGCTCCAGGAGACACCACAGCAGCGCTGCAGAGGAAGGCACTGAGGCCCGTGGACGCTGGACCCCTCCTCCTGTCTCTCTCCACTCGTCCCCCACCTGCGCCGGCGGCCCGGGGACTGCCCATGTCAGGTGAACCATCGCTGCATCCAGACCAGCTGCTGTGTGGGCAGCTGTGGAGCACTCCCAGGCACCGCTGGGGGTGGCAGCGTGGAAGTGACAGGCCCGCGGAGCCACGCTCCTCACCCAGCCCACTCCCCATGCCACGGCACCCCTCCTGCCGCACCCGTGCTCACGCGGTACCCTTGTCTGCAACACTCTCCCTCCTCACCTCTTCAAGCCCTCTCTTCCTTGAAGGCAGGGGCTTCTAACCTTTCTCAAACCGAAGAGCCCTCTGGCAGTCTGCTGAAACCTCTGGGCTCCTTGTAAGTGACATTAGTTATACAGGAGCATAAAGGAAACAGCTCAGAACTGAGATGCACTTAGAACCTCTCTAAGGACACAGGCCTGTTAGACAGCAGTGAATCTGCTTCCCCACGAGCATGTTAAACAACGAGCTGGCAGCAGGTCTAGTAACCCCAGGAACTGCGGCGGCAAGGAGGGGAAAGGCCGAGGGGCCTGTCATGCCACAAGGTAACAAGAACAGGGCTGGGAGGTCTGCTGTGATGAAGTCACAGGGACGGCCGTCACCATAGAGTCCCGTTGCCTGCATTCACTGCTGAAGGAAGTGCCGAAGAGCAGTCAGGTGAGTGAAGACGGAGCGTAGCTTTTTCCCACCCAAGTCGGCTGACCCCTGGTTCCCATCGGTGGGCTCTTGGGGGTCTGGGGACCTACGGAGCCCCCTGCTGCAAGGCTCAGCTGTAACCCTGCTACAGCTTCTCGACAGGCTCGATTCCCCAGGCCTCACCCCCTGCAAGTTCCAACCGCACCCTGGGCAGGCTCCTTTCTGCAAGCCCACCCGGCCCTGCACAGCCCTGAGCACTTGCCAAGCTCAAGGCATGAACCCCCAAATGCTGGGTGGACTGAATTTCCTGTACCCCCGACCCAAGTGAGGTCCAGGGAAATACTGCTTCTCTCACCTGGAAGTTAGTGGCTGGACACTGACAGCATGTCACAGGGACCATACAGCTGGCTGCTTGTACAGTGGCTAATGATGACATGCTGCAGACACCTTCCACCCCAGGAGTGAGCACTCTCCCCCTCTCTCTCTTTCTCTTGTGTGCCTTCCCAGCTCCAGAGGGAGTCACCTTGTTCCCCATTAGGTGGCATTTATGGTGCTCAGGCTGCCTGCCCCAACCTGGTCACCAGCCCCTCAGGCCCACGGCTGAAGTGGCCCCGTGGCCAGACTGGCCGGAATCAGTGCCGGGTGCGTCCTACCTGCTTCACGTTGTAGCCAGTCTTGGCGCTGGTCTCTATGAACATGACGCTCAGTTCTTTGGCACGCTGCTCCCCTTCCTCGATGGTTATCTGCCTGTGAGTTAGGGCAAGGGGGACATGAGCCCCTGGTAGAGGCAGAGGGAGCAGCCTGAGGAGAGGGAGGCCTAGCCAACTAGCAAGCCCTAGGACAGGGCTCCCATCCAGGGCCCCGGCCGGCACGAAGGGCACGGGGCACGGCAGGACATCAGCTCTCCCTTCTCCTTCCACAGTGCCTTCCCGCTCAGGAGCAGGCCCTGCAGTAGGCAGCGGGCCTCCCCATCCTTCCCTAAGCGTCCAAAATCCCGTGTGTCCGTCTCTAGAAAGCCCTTTGAGCCACGCAATGCCTCTCTGGGTGGTGTCTTCGGTCCCCTTTTCCACAGGAGGACAGTGAGGTTAGAAGTGACTGCCTCGACCTTATCCTTATCCTTGACAACAGAACTGTGCTTTGAGCCATTCTCCTTCCTTCAAGGACAGGACCCTAATAACACGGGCTCTAAGTCAGATAATTCTGTAGACGGTCAGAGCACACTTCACGAAGTCCACGGTCCAGGACCTGTCGCTTTATCTGACCAATTCATATCCCATGAGATATGTGGACAAATGTGCACGTAGGTGGCCCCTAAGTCAGCCGTGCCTGTGCACTGGAGGCAGCCGTGGAGCAGCCGCTTATGAGGAAGTGTCCCTCCTACCCATAGAAACAGGAGATTCTGCATGTTCACACCTGGGGACCCGAACCCCCACACTGGTGCAGGCATCTCGCGGGCAGAGACAAAGCACAAGCAGAAACCAGCAGAGGCCCGAGGGACTGCTGTCTGCAGCTGCACTGTGGCCACGGCCAGGCCCCAGCCCCCGCACCACTGTGCCAGGCTGGGCACATGGGGCTCCATGCAGACATCCCTTGGGGGAGTGTGTCTGCTGGCAAGGGAAGGTGGGGCTGCAGCTGAGACACTGGGCAACGGTCTACCCGGTGCTCTCGGAGCCTCCAGTGCCCCAGGTGCGCGGGGACAGGTCAGAACAGGCTCGCCACTCACGCCATCTCAGAACTCCTTGTCCAGGAGGAGCTGGGGAGGAGTGGAGGGTTGGCCAGGCGTGCCAGCACCCCGCACCTTCACACCTACCTCTTGTCTGCCAGGTCCGTCTTGTTGCCCACCAGCATGATGATGACATCGCTGCCCCTCTCTGTCCTGACGTCGTCAATCCACTTCGAGGTCTGCTGGAAGGAGTTGAGATCTGGAGACGGAGAGTAGGGACACAACAGAGTGAGAGCCAGCACAAGCAGGGTCGGGGGAAGCTGGGAAGGGGCATGAGACCAGCAGCAGGAGGGACGGGGACCACTGGGCCTTCCAGGGTGGGGGCCCATGCGTCTGTGGAGCTGCCGCCTCCGGGCCCTGGAGACATATGCATGGCTGACCACTCCCTGCAAGTCACTCTGCTGAAAGGTCACTGTCATGATGTGCTACAGGGACTAGTGGTTTTAGGGGCCCACCTGAGAATCAGACTAGACTCTAGGGGCTCAGAGCAGAGTGTGAGCAATGGGTACACTGGACTTGGCTCAGCCTGGAAACACGTGTGTACACGTATGTGTGCTGGCAGGGCGACCTCAGAAGCCCCTGGGGGAGGAGGGCCCTACCAAGTGGCCTCCCACTGAGGGGAGCTCCGGGTGGCTCAGGAAAGGCCAGAGTTTCCAAAGAGAACCCTTAGGATCTGCAAGCAGGAGGGGGAAGGCGGCCCCAGGAGAGACAACAGCAGCGAGAGGTAAGGCCATTTCAGGGCAGCCCTCTCCTCAGTCAGAAGATGTGGGGAGGAGTCGCAGGGTGATGCCCACCAGTCAGCAGCACACACGCCTGATGGGCTGGGGGGCAGCCTATCTCAGGAAGCCTCAGTTTCCCCCCAGCCTGCCCTTCCTCCTGCTCCTGTCAGGCTGTAGGAACCCAGGCTGAAGGCCCTGCTCTCACCTGTACTCAGGGTGTGTGTGCAGCCTGTGCTCAGGGCAGGGTGGAAAGAGGGGCCACACAGAGACAGGGGTCACGGGCTCAAAGCAGGGGGCACACGTGCTTCACATGATCTCAGTGCCGCGCACGGCACCCAGGGTGCCCTCCCGCCACAGGTGCGACCACGGCCCAAGGGCTCACCAGGTGTTGTGCTACACCCAGCTGGGCAGCTGCACCTCTGCACCGGCCCCAGGCCCCCAGGCCGGGCCGCCCTGGGGCTGTGCAGTTGCTCACGAGAGCAGCTGCTCTGGGTATAGGAGCCACGCTGTGTGGGGAGTGCTCTCCCAGACCCGCTGGGCCTCCCCACCCAGCAGCCCCAGAGAGGCCAGCTGATAGACAATGGCTGCTGGGTCAGGGCTGGCCCAGAGACCAGAGTCTGCTCCCATCTGGTCACACACACCCCCACAAGTCACCCCATAAGGGTCTTTCTGGCCGTCAGTGCCATGGAGGGCAGGTGGGAGCAGAGCCAGCGTCCTGCGCATCTCTGCTCAGCTCTACACATGGGCCCCTGCTCTGAGCAGGGCCAGCTCTGTCCTGTACACAGGAGAGGCGCAGGTGGGGACATACTGGTGTTGGAAGGCAACTCACCTCCCACCACTAAGGACCTGCCTTCTGGCAGTCAGCAGACAAGCACACACGTGTGCATACACATGCATGTGTGCTCGCGCACACACACACACATGCACGCAGGCCCTGGAGCCTGTGAGCCACCCTCCTTCTGTCCCCAAGGCCCACACTCACTTGTGATGTCATACACCACCACGGCCACTGTGGAGTCCCGGATGTAGCTGGGGATCAGGCTGCGGAACCTCTCCTGGCCGGCTGTGTCCCAGAGTTGCAGCCGCACCTGTCACAAGAAGGGTGGGACCGTGGGCAGGAATGGGGGGGCCAATGCTGTCCTCATGGTGGGGTGGGGGCTGGGGGAGGCCCTGGCTCTGTGATGCCAGCACTGCCGGCTCTGGGGTAGACACAGGCTCTCTCAGTGGTGCCTGGCGATGGGCGCCAAAGCAGGCCCTCCCCATCCTTCCTGTTCTGAAGTCAGGCACTCACCGTACGATCCTCCAAGTACATCGTTTTTGACAAGAAGTCAATCCCAATGGTTGCCTAGTAGAGAAAAGCACAGGTGTCAGGTAAGGTTAAAAGCTCGGTGATCCAGGCAGTGACAGCCAGCAAAAGAGGGGACACCCATGCCAAAATGAAGGTGTGTTTTGCTCTGCTGTCCCTGCCTCTCCCCTACACTCGAGAGTGAACCCAGTCATCCCTCTCAGAGGAAGTGGGCTGGAGCTAAGTAAGGATGAGGACAGGTCTTCAGGGAGTGACAAAAGTGTTTGCAAAAGGGACAAGGGAGGCAGATGAGGAGGCTTCCCCAGGATTAAGGCCACTGTCAGGTGCATCTCCTGCCCTCCTCAGGTGGGGGTCTCGAGGAGCAAGAGCTGAGTGGTCTCCCTGCCCAAGCCTGCTTGGCCTCACCTGCTTTCCACCCTCACAGCCTCCCCTCGAGGCTCCGTAAACACAGGCACCCAGGCCTGGGTTCATCACTGCCTCCAGCAGGCAGGGGCAGAGTGGGGCATGGGGCGGCTTGCTGCTGTGTGGTCAGCAGAGAGCAGCTGGCTTTCCTCAGGGGTGTCACAAACCACCCAGGACAGTGTCTCCCTGGAAACCACACACTTTTCTCCCTAAACCAGCACATTAGGAGCCCACCATCCCCAGCACACCTATGCCACATCTGTCCCTCTCTTTCCTGGCACTGGGGAGAGGCTCCTGGCAGAGTGCAGTCAGCCTTGTGGCCACATGGCCGGGACCCATCACTCACTCGCTGTGTGGTCTTGGGCAGGCCATCCAACCTCTGAGCTCACCTGCCCCACAGCATCTATGATAGGAGCTAAGAAGTTGTCAGTGTGAAATGGAGATGTCACTGCTATGTAGTTAACAATAATGAAGACTCAGACCCAGCCTGAATGTCCAGCGCATTGATTAAGTACAGTGTGGCACATCTGTGTGATTAGAATCCTTGGCAGTCAGTTACACATCATGTATATAGTATGATCCCAATTTGATGAACTGAAGTAAAAATATTTTTCATATTTCTTAGATACTGAAATTAAGGGAATACAGTAAAGCCTTAATAATGCCAGTATGAGGAATGGCATTATGGTTAATTTTTTTTTTTGCTTCCTTTGCTATACTTTCCTTTATCTTTGAAATTTTCTACAATGGACATGTAATAGTTCTAGAAGCAGAAATAATATTTTGAAACAAAAATAAAGATTAAAAATTAAGCTTAATTGTATGGGAAGCTGGGTAGTGACTTCTGATTACAAGACAACTCAGGGAAGCCCAAGGAGATAGAGAACCCATGTCCACAGCTCCCAGGCAGTCTGCAGCGTGCCAGGTACCTGCACATTCAGACTTTGGACTCATTCCACAAAGGACTTAACATGGCAGCATCCCTGTAGAAGCCTGCTTTAGTGCCAAGTTGTGGAGTGTTGAGGAATCTTACAATTCTAGAACATGGGTACTAGCCACACCGGAGACATACCCCAATCCAAATCCAAACCCAAATCTACTTTGGAGGTAAAAGACAAGGGCACGCCTGGTGTGACTCTACTAGTCAGGGGCAAAGATGGAAGGATCAGCACTAAAAGCCTGGTATCACTTGGGTTCTTTCTATCCCAACTTGGCACGTCTTTCCTACATGGTGTAGTTACTGGGCA
Organism: Hyaena hyaena; assembly: GCF_003009895.1. Lineage (NCBI taxonomy): Eukaryota > Metazoa > Chordata > Mammalia > Carnivora > Hyaenidae > Hyaena > Hyaena hyaena. The sequence continues at coordinate 981,295 of NW_024080865.1, read as the reverse complement.
ACAAGTCTGGAATTGACAAGTAGCTTGTGGACCCACCATGTCCCTTAAGTCACACAACCACCACTAGCTGATCTACATTAGAGTGACAGTCCTTGTCTTCTGATACCCTTAAGGGGAAATGTACAGACCACGTGGAAATCTCTCATTTCATCAGTGCTCCATGGGCTCTCCAGAGAGCACCAAGTTCCTTCTGTAAAGTGACCCTTGAGCTGAGAACCAGGTACATGACCTCATGATTGGTGGCTATGCGCCCATATGCAGTCTCCCCTCCCACCCCATTTTTCTTCCTGTTTGTTTTTGAGAGAAGGAGAGACAGAGTGCAAGCAGGGGAGGAGCAGAGAGAGAGGGAGACACAGAATCCAAAGCTGACAATAGAGAGCCCAGTGTGGGACTCAAACTCACAAACTGTGAGATCATGACCTGAGCCAAAGTCAGACACTTAACCGACTGAGACACCCAGGCTCCCATACAGTCTCCATGTCTACAATAGAACTCTAGATGTGTAGACAGATTCATGACTACCCCCAAATAAAGACGGTATTTCCCAGCTTCCTCTGCACGTGGGTAGCTAAATTCTGGTCAATGGGATGTGAAGGTGATGGATGCATCTTCTGGGATGGGTCTTTCATGGGGGAAGGGGTGGGCTAGCATGCCCACAGCTGCCCTCCTTCCCCTTCTTGTGGCTTGGAATGAAGACGGGTGGTGTTGAGTCATACTGGTGTTGAGTCATGAAGGTGATACAGCAGTGATGACAGACCAGCAAGATGGAGGAAGCCTGAGCCCCTGACCCAGTGTAGCCACCTCAACAGCCTTAGACTACTTACACCCAGACTACTGTGTGAGAGAGAAAAGAACTTCTACTTTGCTTAAGCTGCTGTTATCTTGGGTTTTGTTCACCACAGACTAACAATAGCCTAACCAATAGAGCAAAGAACCATGGAGAAACATATCCCTCAGAGGTAGGCAGCATGGATATGATGGTGATATTCTTGATCACAGTGTAACAATGACAACCCCAATATACCTTATGTGGGCACAAGGCACTCTTGCTTCCACAAAGGACTGAAAAGTCAAGATGATACAAGAATTGTGCCATTTAGGTCAAGCCTTGGCAAAGCTCAACTCAGTGGCCTCCGTAATCATAAACACCATATACTTTGTCTCCATCACCCCTCACAAGAGCTTGACCACATTACTGAGGAAATGAAGGCTGGAAGAGGCCAACTTCCTACCTCTTCAGCTCTCTCCCACCTTTAGTCTCACTCTCATGGTTCTTCCACATCAGAGAAATGTCTGATTCCTTAAGTGACCACTCTGTCCCCACCAAGCCAGGCCACTGAGTCACAGCAGATCCTCCCACAGCTGTACAGATTCTTGCCAAAGCACAGGCATTGTCCCTGGGAATGGCTGAACCATCAGCTCTGCCCAAAAGTATATTCCTATGTTTTATTTCCAATAATGGCTGAGTAGTTTTTATCAGATGAACCCTCCCACAGATAACTACTATAAATGATGGAAAAATACAAGAAGTAATTTTTAAGTACTCAAGAGTGATCAAAAGTAAGCAGAAAATGGAGGGGTTACAAACTTTGAAAGAAGGAAAAAGAACAAAGTGAGGTCCCACATTTCACCAATTTTTCCCCTGAGGTAACTGCCTAGTTACATAAGTTAGAAGGACTTGGGAAACACTTCAGGCCTTCCATGGGAAACCCAGAAAGGCTGGCTTTTGAAGAAAGGGTATCATCTCAGGACTGAGGGTCACACCAGAGGACTAAGGGAAAAACCCAAAGAGACTTACATTAACAAGACTTAAACATGATAAGTAATCCCTACCCCCATTCCCCTCAAAAGATGAGCTCTCTGTAATTTGATTGCCTATTAAAATAAAACTCAACACTCTTCAGAGGAAGGTAATAGAATCCAAGAATCTCTACAAGTTATTACAGGTACACTTCATTTTACCATGCTTCACCTTATTGTACTTTGCAGATAACTGTTTTTTACAAACTGAAGGTCTGTGGCAATTCTGTGTAGAGAAAGGATATTGGGACCAATTTTCCAACATTTGCTCACTTTGTGTTTCTGTGTCATATTTTAATAATTCTCATATTTCACAATTTTCATTATTTTTAGGGTGATCTATGATCAGTGATCTTTGGTGTTACCATCGTAATTGTTTTGGAGTGCCATGAACTGCATCCATATAAGACAGTGAACTTCATCAATAAATGTTACGTGTATTCTCGGATTAGTCCACAGATTGGCTACTCTTCCATTTTTCTCCCTCTCCTCAGGCTTCCCTCACACAATGATATTGAAATCAGGCCTATTAACAGCCCTACAGTGAGTGCCCTCTAAGTGTTCACGTGAAAGGAAGAGTCACATGTCTCTCACTTTAAATCAAAAGCTGACACGGGCTGAAAGCTAGGCCTCTGGCACCACACAGGTAGCCAAGTTGTGAATGTAAAGGAGAAGTTCTTGAAGGAAATTAAAAGTAATCTCCAGTAAACACATGGACAAGCCTTACTGACAATATGGAGAAAGTCTGAGTGGTCTGAAGATCAAACCAGCCACAACATTCTCTTAAGCCAAAGCCTAATCCAGAGCAAGGCCCTGACTCTCTTCAATTCTATGAAGGCTGAGAGGTGAGGAAGCTGCAGAGGAAGAACTAGAAGCCAGCAGAGGTTGGTTCATGAGGTCTAAGGAAGGAAGCCGTCTCCGTAACATAGAAGTACAAGATGAAGCAGCAGGCTCTGGTGGAGAAGCTGCAGCAAGTGACCCAGAAGATGTAGCTAAGATCATTAACGAAGTTGGCCGCACTAACCAACACATTTTCAACATAGACAAAACAGCCATATGTCAGAAGATGGCACCTAGGACTTTCATAGCTAGGGAGAAGTCAACGCCTGGCTTCAGAGCTCCAAAAGACAGGCTGACTCCCCAGTTAGGGACCAATGTAGCTGGTGACTTTAAGTTGAAGCCAGTGCTCATTTACCATTCCCAAAATCCTAGGGTCCTGAAGCACTATGCTACATCTACTCTGCCTGTGCTCTGTAAATGGAACAATAAAGCCTAGATGACAGCACATCTGTTCATAACAGGGTTTACTGGATATTTTAAGTCCACTGTTGACACCTACTGCTCAGAAAAAAGGATCCTTTCAAAATATTACTACTTCTCATTGACAATGCATCTGGTTATCCAAGAGTTCTAACAGAGATGTACCAGGAGATTAATGTTGTTTTTGTGCCTGCTAACACAACATCCATCCTGTAGCCCAAGGATCAAGTTGTAATTCTGACTTGTAAGTCTCATTATCTTATTTAAGAAATACATTTTGTAAGGGTATAGCCACCATAGATATTGAATCCTCTGATGGATCTGGGCAAAGTAAACTGAAACCTTCTGGAAAGTATTCACTATTTTAGATGCAATTAATAACATTTGTCATTCAGGAGAAGAGGTCAAAATGGAATCATTAACAAAAATTTAGAAGTTGATTCCAGCACTCATGGATGATGCTGAGGTGTTCAGCACTTCGGCAGGGGAAGTTAACTGCTGATGTGGTGGAAAGAGCAAGAAAACTAGAAGTGGAGCCTGAAGAAGGGACTGACTTGCTGCAATCTCATGATAAACTTGAACGGATGAGGAGTTGCTTCTTACAGATGTGCAAAGAAGGTGTTTTCTGGAGACGGAATCTATTCCTGGTGCAGGTGCTGGGAAGACTGTTGAAACGACAAAGGATTTGGAATAGCACATGAACTTAGCTGATAAAACAGCGGCCAAATTGGGGGGATTGACTCCACTTTTGAAAGAAGCTGTACTGTGGGTAAAACACTATCAAACTACATCACATACTACAGAGACATCATTTGTGGAAAGGAAGAGTCAACCACTGTGGCAAACTTCACTGTTGTCTTATTTTAAGAAATTACCACAGTCACCCCCACCACCTTCAGCAACTGCCACTGTGATTAGTCGGCAGCCACCAACACTGAGGCAAGACCCTCCACCAGCAAGATTACAACTTGTTAAAAGCTCAGATGTTGGTTAGCATTTTATAACAATAAAGGTTTTTAAATTAAGATTATCTACATTATTTTTTTAAGATATAATGTTACTATACACTAATAGGCTACAGTATAATATGAATATAACTTTTATATGCTCCAGGAAACCAAAAAATTAATTTCATTTTTTTAGTGTTTATTTATTTATTTAGGCTTGTTTATTTATTTATTTTTACAAATAGTTTATTGTCAAGTTGGTTTAGTGTTTATTTTTGAGAGAAAGATAGAATGTGAGTTGGGGAGGGGCAGAGAGAGAGGGAGGCACAGAATCCGAAGCAGCATCTTAATCTGAGCTGTCAGCACAGAGCCTGATGCAGAGCTCGAACTCATGAACTGCGAGATCATGACCTGAGCCAAAGTCAGACACTTAACTGACTGAGCCCCCCAGGTGCCCCAAATTTGATTCATTTTTATCACAATAATCACTCTACTGCAGTAGTCTGGAATCAAGTCTGCAGGGTCTCTAAGGTATGCCTGTCTTCACAACGTCCACTACACAATAAAAGGTTTAGACATGCGAAGAAGCATGAAATTCAAGCCATAATCAATAAAACATATCAGAACAGCGGAGAACTTCAAAATCATTGTTATAAATATGTTAAAAATATAAAGGGAAAAATGAATGATGAATCTGAAGAGATACATGGAAATTCTACAAACAAAAACTGAAAATCCTAACACTACAAAATACCTGAAATAAAAATGCACTGGATTTGTATAAGAGCACCTAGAACACTGCAAAAGAAAGGTTGGTGAACTTGAGGCGCCAAAATAAACTGTTCAAATTGGAGCACAGAGAGAAAAAACATACAATAAAAATGAACACAGTCTCCAGAACTTCTAGGACAGTATCCAGTGATCTGCTAAACATGCAACTCATGTCTCATAACAAAAGTAGAATCAGGGGTGCCTGGGTGGCTCAGTCGGTTGAGCATCCGACTTCGGCTCAGGTCATGATCTCATGGCTCGTGGGTTCGAGCCCCGCATCGGGCTCTGTGCTGACTGCCAGCTCAGAGCCTGGAGCCTGTTTCAGATTCTGTATCTCCCTCTCTCTCTGACCCTCCCCTGCTCACGCTGTCTCTCTCTCTCTCTTACAAATAAATAAAACGTTAAAAAAAAATAAAAAAAAAAAAGAAAGTAGAATCAGCAAAAAGATATTTGAAAAAATAGCCAAATTTTTCTGCAACTTAATTAGAAACATCAACCCGTGGTACCAAGAAGCTCGGTGAATCTAAAACATGATAAATACAAAGAAAACCACATAGAGGCATGTCACAGTCAAATTGCCGGAACCAAAGATACAGAGAAAACCTTGACAGCACCCAGAGACGGGAAGACACGTTAAACACAAGGGGACAATGGCAAGAATGGTGGCTGATTTCTCATCAGAAACAATGGAGGACAGATGACCATGGAAAAGCACCTTTCAAGTTCCAAAGGAAACAGCATCACCACCACCATCATGTCGGCCTAGAATTCAATAACCAGTGAAACTTTAGTTCAAAAATGAAGGCCAAACATTTTCAGATAAGGGAAAGCTGTGATAATTTGTCACCAGTGGGCCCTAATTATAAAAAATGCTCTAGGTTAAAGAGCAATTTTACAGAAAGAAATTTGAATCTTTAAAGAAGGAATATAAGGGCACCAAAAAATGGTAAATCTATGGGTAAATATAAAAACATGTCACTTGCTTTTGCTTATTTCCATCTATCAGTGACAGTTCATAACATTCTCCTCTGTTTTTCCATCCTCAGTATGGCTCCCTCTCAGAAGATGGTCTCAAATCTTACTTTACAACATTAGATATAACTACTTTGATTCCTTGTGTTTAACCTTTAATACAACAGTGGTAAACACTGTAACAGTGACTAAACATGAGTACTCCTCATCTGTCAGCTATCGTGCCGAGTGCTTCACATGCCTTACTTAACTGAATCCTGATACCTATGTTATGGGTTATGTTCTTCAGTATTTGTAGGTCACTGTTAAGAAAACTGAGTATAAGAGAGGTTAAGTTACTCGCCCCACATCAACAGCTGGAAGTGGCAGAGCCAAGACTGAAAAGGATATTTGCAAAGTTGTCTACAGGTGTCCAGCCTCATCCCCACATCCCTCCGGGCTCCGCATGTTTGCTCTTCCTGGTCAAAGCAAGCCTCTCCCTGCAGATCCCTGGCTCCTGGCGCCCTCCTCCCAGGTGATGCTCTCTCAGCCATCTCCTTTCTGTATTTTCAACCTTTCATGTTCTACTCACTCCTTCTTGTCCAAAAAGCATTCTCAAAATTCTCATGTCCCTGTTGCTAAGTGGCTCCCTAGCTATCTGGCAACCTCTCATCACTCTTCAAATGGTATGCTTCTTGGAAAAGGACCCCAAACCCAGTCTCCACTTCCGCTCCTCCCACCTCCTGCTTGACTAGGGTGGTCTGGTTTCTACCCTCCGCCCACCGAAACTGCACTTGCTACCACTGCCAGGTACCATTTCACCTCCAAATTGTAAGGACACTTTTATTTTTAGTTTATTTATTTATTTAGAGAGAAAGATAGAGTATGAGCAGGGGAGGAACAAAAAGAGAGGGAGAGAGAATCCCAAGCAGACTACATGCTCATATGGACAAACCATGAGATCATGACCTCAGCCAAAATCAAGAGTCAGACACTCAACTGACTGAGACACCCAGACGCCCCTCCCAATTATAAGGACGTTGTTAAGCCAAGCCCCAATTGATGTACTTGACTCTGATGACCATTCCTCTTCCTTGACACCCTTCCTTTCTCTGCTTTACATGACACTACTTGTTTCTGGCTTCCCTGCCTCTCTAACTGCTGTTCCTTATTGAACTCTTATAGGAACTTCTTCCTCTCCCTGTTCCTACAATGTTGGTGATCCTGTTCTGTGTCAGGGGACCTCATTACTCTCATGGCTTCAAACAGGATGTGCTGACAGCTTTCCATTGTATATCCCAGCCCTTACCGTTGTCCTGAGCCCCAGACCCAAGCATCCAACTGTTTACTGGACATCTCACTAGATGCAGTGTGTCCCACACGGAGCCCATCATAGCCCTCCAAACCAGCTTCTATTTCCCCCCCATCCATGAATGGCAACTCTACCACTCCAGGTGTGGAAGCCTCTGGAAGCCCTCCGAGTCCCTGCTCTTCACCTGCTCTCATCCACTCCCTCACATCAGAAGAATCCTTCAGCTGATGACTATACCCCCAGAGCATTTCACCTCTCAATTCTCACCGCCCCCACCAGCACTGCCCCGTTATAGACCTCCAACTTCTTTTATCTGAATAACCTCAACAGTTTCCTGACTGGTATCTCAGCCTTCAGGCTCTCCCCTTATAACAAATCTTTCATAACCAGGCTATCTTCCTAAAACATAAATCTGATTATTTCACTGTCCCTAGGAAACAGTCCAAACACTTCAGCTTGGCTTACAAACTGTCCAGGGCCTGCCTCTCACTTTCGTTGGTCTCATTTGCCTCATATCCAGCTTTTTACTTAATACTTTAGTAGTAATGCTCCGGGCAAGACACCACAGAATCACTTTGTGTTTCTGTGCCTTATCTAATCCTGTTCCCTACTCTAGAATCCTCTTCCATGTGGTTAAAACCTATTCAGATTCAACTCCCCTGCAAGTCATGTTCTGTAAGTCATTTTCTGAGCCCTCAGATCGGCTTCAAGGGCCCTTCATTTAACAGTTTCTGTATGAAACGGGAAAGAACTCATACCCGTCAGTCTCTGCCACTGACCAGAGATTCAGTGCTTCTCAACTTACAGGGCACAGACCACTTGCTCAGGAGTCACATCAGGGGCTTGGTAAACATGCAGATTCCTGAGCCCCCACACAGCGTCACAATCTCTGGGGTGTCAGGGAATCAGAACTCCAGATAAGCCTGCAGATAACTCATCTATGCAGTGAAGTTTGCAAACAACCTCCAAGACTCTGAGCTTGCACTGGAACCAGTCTGAGGAGGCTGTGGTACCCAGAAGGAGGGGCAGATTCCCTACCTGGGGTGACAGAGGGAGATGCCCATGTATACAGAAGGTGCTATTCATGAGAAAACTAAGGTTCACTCAGAAACCAAGGCCACACAAGGGACCTGTGTGGCAGAAGCAGGATTTGAACCCAGGTCTCCCTTACCACAAAGCCTCTGCTTTGACTACTCAGCGGTACTCCCTCTGCTTCCTGAAATCCCTTCATTTCCCAAGCTGTCATCGTGCCCTGAAGCTGTCATTGGGTTTGCATGGGGTCACATCCTGTCTGGCTTCCTATTGTCAGACTCTTATGGTCATTAGCCATAATAGCTCAGCAGAGCCCACTTAAGAGGAACTTCATTTGCATTTTAACAAGAACAACAAAAGTCAGCTCTCTAAGGACTGAGCAAAAACAAGAACTTTTCAGATGGCTTTGGCTGGGCTTTGGTTACCAGGAAATTTCTAGCTCCTGGGCATCATCTATTTTCCTAGACATGAGGCACAAGCAGTTGGCCCCACAGCACTGCCAGCTGGAGCCCATCTCTCTCAGGCCAGGTCTGCAAGGTCAAGGTAGTCATGGTCTTTGCTGGGCAGCTTCTTTCTGGCAAACGCTGGAAGTAATTAATACTCATTCGCTTCCTCATCCTGGAATGCTTACTATGTGACAGTCACTGAGCAGAACAAGCCCTTGCCCCTGAAGAGCTGGTCCCTCCCCTGGAATGCTCTTCCACAGGATTAATGCCTATTTAGAGTTTCAGATTCAGCCTTGAACTTCCAACCTTTTAGAGGAGCTAAGATTAGCACACAGAAGTGTGGTCTCTGATGGATGGAAAAGACGAGAGTAGTGACAAGGACTCTAAGAGGAGGGGGACCTTGTTTCTAATTGATTTCTTGCAAACCCTCCAATGAATACTAACTTCCCAGCAGGTGAAAATGGGGGTGTAGTGGAGGATGAGAAGTGTGAGGAAAAAAGCCCAGACAGAGGGAATGGGAAAGTAGGGATTTCTTTTTCTTTTTTTTTAATTTTAGAGAAAGAGGGAGAGTGCTTGTGTGGAAGAGGGGCGGGGGGGGAGAGATAGAGACAGAGACAGAGAGAACGAACATCTTAAGTAGGCTCCACACTCGGCATGGAGCCCATGTGGGGCTCGATTCCATGACCCTGGAATCATGACCTTAGCTGAAATCAATAGTTGGTTCAACTGACTTAGTCACCCAGGTGCCCCAGTTCTGATTTCCTTAACGGCAGAGTCACTATCAGACCAACCCTCTTGCAGATTACTATTATGAACTCTTAACAAATAAAACAACTACCTGAAAGCACTGGAAAGTGACCAAAAGCAGGCAGAAACTGGAGGGGAGTCAACTTTAAAAAAAAAAAAACAGGAACAGCCCTGGGTAAGGCTTCTGTTTTTATGACTGCTCACTCATCTTGAGGGCAGGCCTGGCTGAAGATCAGGGGTGGCTAAAATTTGGCAAGAACCCCACAGGCATGCTGAGAAATAAATCAGATCCAAAGCTACCACAATAGCCAGAAAATGTGAAAAATCCTAAGCATGAGATAGCTACAGGAAGGGCACCCCAAATTCTATGAATAAAAGCTGCCCAAATCTCTGATCGACCCAAGCAGCCTACCTAAAACTGAAAACCAAACCAAACCAACAAACCTGAAGAGAACTTTAATTTGCTACCTACCACAGGGAACAGAAGGGAGAATCTGGATCCACCCAATACTCTTCCTAAGGAACCAACAAAATCCACAGTCTTAATCACAATGCATAGGATAAACCTTATATTACTCAGCATATGAAGTAAAAGCCATATTCAAGGAAAAAAGAGATTAACCTTGAGGTGACCCAGACACTGAAAGTAGCAAGTAGTTTAAATATAATTATGCTCAAATATATAAAGAAAAATATGCTTATAATGAAGGCACAGATTAAAAGAATCTCAGCAGAGGAACTATAAGAAGAGCCAAACACAAACTTGGAACTGAAAAATCTCTGAAATTTTTAAATCACTGATGGACTTAAGAGCAGACGAAAGATGAAACAGCAAATCTGAAAACACATCAATAGAAATTACCTGACAGGATAATATGGGGACACTAAGCAAAAAGAACTAGCCACGGAGGGAGGGCACCCCCTCCCACAAAAGGTCCCAGAAAGCTCAGTGACTCCCTTTTACCTGCTACAACCCACACTCCCTCTTGAAGGCCAGCACATGTCACAAAGGTGTGTGTTGATGAAAACATATGTATGACTGTGTGTGTGGGTGGACCCATGGACGAGCCAAGATACACACACGTGCATGCAGCTACACATTCATCTGCATGTACGAGTACGTGTATGTGGGTAGGAATGGGTGTACTATGCTTGTGTGGGTGTGGGGTAGGGAGGGAGAGCCCAGATCCATCAGATGCACAAAGCCCTGGTCATGCCAGCAGGCTAAGAGGCTGAGGTGACCAGAAGGGAAGGGCAGGTTTCTGCCAACAAACGTAGGCTTCCTTCAATGCCTCCGCATGCTGACCATGGCCAGTCCCAGAGGATGTGGCATGCCACTAGCAGAGTGCCCCACTGTCACCAAATGGACCCAGATGGGGTCGTGTGCTGTCTCCAGGGACCTCTGCCAGTGCTTTGGGGTCTGAGTACTCTATGATGGGTTTGGAAGAACACTGGTTAGGGAGCTTCTCCTCTCTAAAGTGGGGATCACCACAGCTTCCTTCAAAGGCTGCAGATCACAGGAGTTAGACCACACGAAGGAACTCTGTATAAACAAAAATGAGGACTGACCCACTGACTGGGGGATTTTCAAGACAAACTGTGGAAACCTACCCCACAGAAGACCCTCCAACATGTTTCTCAGACTGGTTATGTGAAATACATCCCCATGAGGCAATCTACAGGATAAAGGTAAACTGTAATCAAGGGTTTCTGAGAAAGGCTGCCTATTCTAGCTCTTAGTGGAAAGCCAGAAAGTACACTGGCACAGTAAAGGCTCTGAGAAGTCCTATACTAAAGAAACACAATTTCATGGAACCCGATGTTCCCAGGCTTCCTTGCTCTAGGAAACTTTGTGCTTATAATCACTGTTAACATCCCTTTTTAATAACAGTGTTCCCAGGGCTTCAGGAAAGATTAACTGGGTTCTAAAGAAGACCACATCCCTCTTCTAGTTTGTCATGGAGTCAAAGTATTCATTCTCTGTATTTCATTTCCTCTTACAATTATTCTTCCTTATGGTAACTATGCCATAGGAATGCAAAGAGGATATCAAGACACATGAGCAGCAGGCTTGACTTTGGGGCCCTCCTACCAGTCCATGATCCCCATGATCGCCCCTCCCCTCCTGAGCTGTGTGCTGCACAAGCCTCCTGTACTGCCTAATGCCCCTCCCTGGAGGCCGGGCTGCACTCTCCGCTCCGCTATTTATCCCTTTAATACCGTGCTTACAAACAGCACTACTTACGAAACATGGCAGGCATTTCATTTTATACAAACTGAGGAATCTTAACAAACACAGATTTCACAGCCACAGCCACATTCATCTTCTTCTGAAGGTGGTATTACACAGTGTCAACAGGGGCTCAGACACATAGCACAGACTGACAGTATATTACATGCCTCCCTCTGCACAAAAGAGCCATTGGCCCATTGGATCCCCTAGGAAAGAGATGTTTCCTGAGGCACTTGTTGAAATCTTTTTTGCTATGTGCACTTATTATGCAATATATTTTGCATCCACATTCTGACAAGACACAGTAATAAAGTCTGCAGTGGAAATCTGCATGGTGATTTGCATAAATTGACTCAAGACTCTTCTCGGGAAGAGAAATCCTGAAAAGGAGTGTATGTGTGCCTTTTTCTAGCCTCAGCCAGGCCCTGGCCCGTGGCTGGGGAAGAATCCATAAGTGGCAGAAAGCAGCTGGGCATGACAAGCCCTTGACAATGAAGCTGCTGTTTGTGGTGCTCTGCACCAACCATCAGATGAGAGCAGAGGGTAGAGTCATGCAAATCAGCATGCAAATGAGGCTGGCAACACTTAAGGATGCAGCCTGGCAAGTGGGCGCTGTGGGGGAAGGAGGCGGCAGCCTTTGGAAAACGTGCTGGGCACGGTCTGCCCTTGCCAGCAGTGCGGCAATGAGCTCTGGGGGAGGGGATGCTGCCTTGGGAGGCCACAGTGAAGGTACCTGGGTGCTTTCAGTCACTTCAGCCTCCAGGTCTGCACAGTCCTGGGGGCTACTTCCCTCCCAGTGGAGAGTGGCTAGGGCACCCCACCACCCAATTTAAATATCTATAGATTGTTTTTTTATCTCCTGTGGTCTGGAACATCAAGCAAACAATAACTACCTTGCAACTTTAAATAAGGGGTTAAATTTCATCAAAATCAGTATATCCCTTCAAAAGCCAGGCAGATGCCCATAGATATGTGGCCTGATGCTCCCTGGGAGGCTTCCTAAAGGGCCCTGAAAGGATCCAAGCACGAAAGCCCTCTTCTTAACAGGGTCAAAGATGCTTCCAAGTCATGGACTTTTGAGGATGTCTAAGAGCCACTGAGGGGTAACCTACAAAGTGAACAGGACAGACTACAGACATCTGGGGGCAGACCGCATCATGAGTCTATTTAAGCTTTTGAAACATGCAGCTGCTGCTGGTGGACTCACCTAGTACCCACTGGCCACCTCTTACTCCTTGCTTGCCTGAAGGCTGTCAAAGCGATACTCTGCTTTCCCAGCCTCTCCAGAGGCTAAGGGTGATCACTGGGTGACCCAATTCTGGCCAATAAGACATGAGCCACTATCTACTGGAAAGGGAGGCGATTCTAGGGAAGCTCTAGCTTTCTTTTTCGGCCTTGAATGCAGAGGTGATGTCTGGAGCAGCAGCCAGCCTGCATGCAGATGAGAACCCACACACCAGACGCAGGAACAGAGCGAGGGCAAGAGCCCAGGAGCTGACAGCATCACCGTGCGGCTGTGCCACCTCAAGTCCCACCGCGACTGCTTGCACCTGGAAAACCTCAACCTAACTCTTCTCAAGCCACCACTGGTCAGCTTTCTGTACTAGAAGGTGACCACACTGTTGATTCGTGCATGCTCCACAAAACAGAGAGAGAAAAGGGCAGGGGAGAGGAGGGAGGGACAGAAAAGATGTTAGCATAACGGCAGGTCTGCTCTCAGTCCAGAATCAGATAATTTCCAGAGGGGGCACCTGGGTGACTGCTGGTGCCCCAGTGGGTCTCAGAGGGCAGGGGCATCTTGCCAAGCTGCCTGGCATTCAGGGGGGATTTTACTATGGAAGACTGTCACCTCACATGTTGGCCACAGAGCTTGATGTCTGCAAAGATGGAACTCCACTCCCTTAATGTAATAAAATCATCGTGTTGCTAGAGTTACGTGAGGACTAGAGTTCTGTGTTCGGCCGGAAGCACAGCGTCATCCGGCAGAGTGGCTAGCACTGCCCAGGTGCAAACGCTGGGGTGGCTGGGAGGCCCAGTGTTCAGCAGGAGGCTTTGGTAGCACGTTCTGGTTAGCTCCACTCCATCACTATCGACCGAGCTAGTGGCAGAGTTGTTGTTGTCTTCGAGTTCTTGCCCTGTTCTGCTTCTCTAGATAGTATACAGCACGTCTAGGTCAACAGTATTTTCGGCCGATGATTTTCTATCATCTAGACTTTAAGACCGATGTGAGCTATGGTCTAAATACAAATTAACCACATCTTTACATTAAAATTTGAGGCAACCAGTCTAGGTGATATAGGGGTTAAGTCCTACCCAAATAATTTCCAGGCTAAAAGAAAATGCAACTGGGATGCTGGTCCAGGGTCTCTCACCTAAGTGACAGACCTGGGACTTGAATCCAGGCTTCCTCTGCATGTAGCATCATTTTGAAGGAGAAAGAGTGAGCTGAGGTAGAAGGGAACATGCTGATTCCTTCTCCTTGGTGTGTGACCTCACTCTGAGCCCCTCTACCAGGGGCCAAAGAGCCGATCCCTATCTCCCCCAGGTGCCACACAGAGACATGTAGCACCTTAGATTCTAAGGGAAAGGGCCCCTCCTTCTGGTCCTCCCCCTCCTTCCCACACTCCAACCCCAAAGACTCGTTAGTTCTTAGGGCATCAAGAACCCAGATTTTGCGCAACTACTTGAGGGTCTGCCCCGTGTAACAGTAACTTTCAAACACCTTCACTGGGCTGTTCCATCATTACTTCCCACTGGACTCTTCGGGTTTTGTGTGTTGATGGCACTGACAGTCTTCGAGGGTGTCTGGACAGAAACCCAGGGCCCACTCAGGCCTCTCCCTCCTCTGCACCCCACAGATCCCCTCTGTTCACTCATCCTTTCTACTGCCCCGTGGTGTCTCTGTCCTTGGCCCGGGCCCCTCACTCACCTCCCACGTACCCCTGCAGAACTGCTCAGTGACACTCCTCCCTCCCCTGCCCTTCCACACATAGCTGCATCCAGGTCTGTGTGCCCTGCCTAGAGCCGTCACCTCTGCCCCAGCCCAGCGCTCCCCATGTGTTTCCTACAAACTCTGAGGTCTTTCATCCCGTCAGTGCCCAGAGAAGGAACCCTCAACAGCCCTCTGTTTCTTGCCCGATGAGCCCAAGCCTCTCTGGGCTTCCAGGGCCTTCCAAGTGCCAACTATCTGGGCCCACTTATCCACAAGGCACGGCAGGGTCAAAGCCTGGAGCCATGGTACTTTTAGAGGGGGTCACAAAAATATTCTTTAACTTTAAAATTTTAATGTCTTAAAATCAAGAGAAAAATGAATAAATATATAATAATGAATCTAGTCTGCATTATATGTTCTTCACAACTGTTGCAAAATACACAGTAGCTATGTATATACATAGATAGATACAGATATAGACATAGATATATACATGAAAGTATGTATTTAATAAAGGAAGGAGCAGAGTATCCTGGAAGGCAAAAGTGAAATAACTATGAACATCAAAATGCAGTAATCCATCCAAAGGCCCCGCTCTTAGCCTCCACTGCAACGGCAGACCCCCTCCTCACCACACACATACAGTGCTGGACTTCCACAGACGCGTCTCCTTCAGCACGACATCATCCCTCCTTCCAGCGCAGCTACAGTCAAATCCTCCCGCCCTCTCCTCCAGGAAGCCTTCGAGGCCCACTACAACAGCCACTGACCCCTGCCTCGTCTGATGGTGCTGAGGCCCAGGCCAGAAGGTCTGGTCCCCAGTGGGATCAGAGTAGTGCTGTAGTGGGTTGAGGGAACGCACCCCCCGCCCCCAACACACACCAAATTCATATCTACCTGGAACCTCAGAATGGGACCTTATTTGGAATTAGGGTCTTTGCAGATGTAATTAGTTAAGAGTCCTAAGATGAAAACTCATCCTACATTTAGGGTAGATCCCTAAATCTAATGACTGTGGTCCCTACAAGAGCAGAGGACACACAGAGACCTGGAGAGGAGAAGACCACACGACGATGGAGGCAGAGACTGGGGCTGTGCAGCCCATGGTGAGCAGACAGGCTGCCACCAGGAGCCGGGGGGGACGCAAGGAAGGAAGGATTTTCCCCCAGAGCCGTTAGAGGGAGCTCTGCCACATCTTGATCCTAGACCTCTGGCCTTCAGAATAGTGAGAGAATAAATCCTGTTGTTTAAAACTGCTCGTTTGTGGTAATTTGCTATGGCAGCCCCAGGAAATGAATTCAGAGCCCAGAGGGGAGGGGAAAGCCTCAGGGCAGAGTGGCCAGGAACGACAGGGCTTCTCATCTGGTCGCTGAGGGGCTGAAGGTTCCTCAGGCGACCCCGCGGCCTATGCTGGCACAGTGGGCACAGCTGTTCTGTTCCTTCCCCAGGGGCTCCGTGGGGTCTCTGGAGTGACTGGGTCTAGGCACAGCTGTCCAATCTTTCAGAAACGGCCCTCCCTCCCTGTGGTGGCTGAGTAAGCCCCTGCAGGTCCGGGTCCTCTCCGGGAGCAGCCCAACAGGTTGGCAGTCTCCTAACTTGTGTTATGGTGGCAGATCTAGGGACAGGCCACTGGTTCCGGCCTCGGCTAGACAGTCATCTCAATCACCTCAGAGATTCAAAAAATCCTACTGCCTGAGCCAGCCTGTGAATCTCCAGGCCATCTCCCCAGTGGGTGATGCTAACAGGGAGCCCATGAGAAACCACAGAAGAGGGCTGCTTCCGAATCCTGGCCTCTCACCCCAGGGGCATGAAACCTTCCATCATGACGGCACTAGTGCCAGGTTCAAACAGGTGGCCCAAGGACCAGGCCGCAGCTGTGCTATGTTTGGCCGACGCAGAGGGTCAAGCCTTGCCCCAGTGCAGGTACCAGTAGGTGTCTTCTACAACAACTTTCGAAAGCAATTTTTTTAGTCGGGATTTAATACAAGAGAATTACCGCAGACAGGACTCTCACCCAAGTCGTGATGTTTTGCTTCTTCGAGTGAGTGGATTATTTGGGGTGATAGGAGGGGTGGGGGAGGCGGGCTAGTAAATGTGCTGAGAGAACATGGTGCATGCATGTATGTGGCTGGGGTAGGGGGCCAGGCGGCAGGGAACCTGCTCTGCTGAGCCCCATGGGCCAACAAGGTGACATCTCCCCATGGCCTGCCAGACAGGCAGGACCCATGGAGAGGTGGGGCAGGGAAACCCAGCTGTGCCTACCTGTGATCCTCAGAGACCTCACACCAGCCCCTCAGGCTCGTGCAGCCCCAGCCTGAGGGAAGGCTCACTGCCTGCAGAGAAGACTGAACCCCCTCTGTGCTCCATCCCCAGTTGAGGGCAGGGCCAGCCTGCAGCCCCACTGGGTTCTCCTCCCATCCCTCCAAACACAGAGGAGGCACCTGGCAAACATCTGTCGTCAGAATGAGTGAAAGGCAGGGGTGCCTGGGTGGCTCGGTCAGTTAAGCGTCTGACTTCGGCTCAGGTCATGATCTCACAGTTCGCGGGTTTGAGCCCCGCGTCGGGCTCTGTGCTGACAGCTCAGAGCCTGGAGCCTGTTTCGGATTCTGTATCTCCCTCTCTCTCTGACCCTCCCCTACTCACGCTGTCTCTCTCTCTCTCTCTCTCTCTCTCAGAAATAAATAAAAACATTAAAAAAAAAAAAAAAAAAAAAGAATGAGTGAAAGGTGGAATCGAGGGGATGAGACCCTGCCAGGGAAGCCCAAAAGGATGGGAGGGAGGGAAGGAGGGGTGACTCCTCCCTGGGAACTGATCACCTGGGCTAATGGTGGGGGCGGAAGGAAAGGATGTTTGGGGGGTTGGCAGGGAGGGGTCAGGGACAACCAAGATCCCTGGGGATCCTGTCTACTTCCCAAATGTCTCTGCCACCATGTTAAGAAAAACAAAATAAGTAATACCACTTCCCCCTCTCTTTCTCCAGAGAGTTCATTAAAATGGCTTGAGTGTGCACGGAATTGGATCCCTGGCCTCCCAGCCTAATTACCATTTTAAAGAGCACTGGGAAAGACATTCTATCCACCGCCATAACAAAGTCAAAAAAGCCCACCATGGGGAGGGTCTTGCTTGCCTCGGGCTTTCTCCCCTGCTCACCAAGACATCTGGCTCCTGCTGCCTCTCAGCCTGATGAAGTCCGAAAACGAAGGCAGGCAGTGCCTCTCCGAGCCACTCTGATACCAGGAGGTACTTGACACCTGCTATGGCCAGGCCCTGTGCTGGGCCTATGAATGCAGTGGAAGATCGGGGGGTCCTGGCCCCTCAAACTCAGAGCCTGTCCACAGAGCCAGAGCACATGGGCGTTCCTGTGGAGCAGGGAGGCTAACCGAGTCCCAAGGACAACGTGCTAGGGTAGAGGGGGCCATGGTACAGAGCACAAGGAAGGCCCCACCTGCAGAGCAAACATGTGCTCTGAGTCTTAATGAGTCAGAAGAACTTTTCATAGCAGAAAAGAGGAGAGGGAAGGTCATTCCAGCAGAGGCATCACCATGAGCCCAAGTGTGGAGGAGTGCCTGTCGCCTGTGTGGGGAGCAGCTAGCAGAAAGGCCTTCTGGACCACAGGATGCAGGGCTAGTAGCAAGCAATATGAGAGGACACTGGAGATACAAGAAGGAGATTCTGAGAAACTCAAAGGACATGGGAAGGAGCTGAGGCTTTGATCCATGCCCATGAGAATCACTGGTCACTGCAAAGGCCCTGGGGCCATATCTACTACCACCTACTGCCAAGAATAGTAGCCAGTCAAGAGGCGCATTGGTTTTTTTGTTTGCTTTTTAATTTTTTTTCATGTTTTATTTACTTCTGAGAGAGAGAGAGAGAGAGAAAGACAGAGTGAGCAAGGGAGGGACAGAGAGAGAGGGAAATATAGAATCTGAAGCAGGCTCCAGGCTCTAAGCTGGCTGTCAGCACAGAGCCCGATGCGGGGCTCAAACCCACAAACCGTGAGATCATGACCTGAGCTGAAGTTGGACACTTAACCGACTGAGCCACCCAGGGGCCCAAGCCGCATTGTTTTCAACGGGACACCAACAAGAGGCATTATAAACAACTTTGTATTTTTAAAAAGTCAGTAAAAATAATGTCTATGAGGTCATTCATCACACACACACACACACACATGAATATCAAGTCAGACTTCAGAGCTGAAGTCTTAGAACTGTTATCTCAAACGAAGACTGATGTGGCAGAACTCCCTTATGCAGAGGAGGTCTCCGGCAAGCGTGCAGCAGACAGACACAATGAAAACAAAGTGTGGCCAGGACATTCCATAGCCCACACCCAGGGTTGTGCAGAGAAAACTCAGGGTCTCTCTCACAGAGCCTCATGTTCTCACCCTTCAGTCAGCTCTTCCCAAGGCCACTGGTTATCTGCTATATCACACACAGCAGAGGAAAAGCAGGGAATCACAGGAGGCAGAGAAAGTGGCTGTATTTGAGGCAAAGATGATGACTGGTCCTGAGGTAGGAAGACAGACTAAAGAGCAGACATAGAACTGTAATCCACAGTGAGCTATACTCTGCATCCTCTGTAAATTTAGGGAAGAGGAGGGACCTCTTAGCACAGCAGTCCCCAGGCTATTCTTTAAATACTTGTCCTCTGAGGACTCAGGAACAAAAGGATTCCAGGATCACATACATGTGGGAGATCCTGTATGCTATATGCCTGTTGGCAAATCAAAACCATATACTGATATAATAAAAGACCTGTGAAGTCCTGCAGTAGAAAAGTCGACTGACGTCTGTTTACCAATGCTCCTTAACTCTACAAGCGACTGACCTTCCCTCCCTCCCTTTCCTCAAGTAACACCAGCTAATAATCTTTTAGAACTAGTATGTTACAAAACCCACTTGCTTAGAAGAATGATTATTTGTCTCTTTGTTAAAGGAAGAAAATATCTTTTTTTTTCCCTAAAAATAGTTGAAATGATTAAAGTTGGTGCCTTTTGTGAAAAGCTGTAGTTGCAGGGGAAATTCACAAACCTCCTGACTCACCAGTAATGCCAGGACAGTGAAATGTTACCAACCACCGCCCAGGAGCTCAGTCCTTGGGCCACCTGTAGCCACCTCTAGGCCACCGGTTGACTTCGGACCACCCTCTAGGGCCAGGAGCCAAGAGGTCACCCTGGTCTAGTCCTCTGTCCATATACAGCAGTGCAAACACATCACACCAGCCTCAGCAACCGTGTGTGTGCACGTGCGTGTGCGGAAGTGTCCAGCAAGCATAGCTGTGCTCGAGGAACAAGTTCTCTTACTGCTCTCATTTTCACCTCCCTCATTTTACATCTTGCCTATCCATCCTCTTTTACGTGGTGACCCTCCAAGTAACTGCACTCTGTAAGGTTTCAACCTGCCCGTGGGGAGCAAGAGAAGAGAGACTGCAATGTGTCCTCTCTCGGTTTTTAGAAAATGTTTCCTTTACCAGGGTTTGGATTTTCAGAAGGGCTCGGGGTCTTTATGGGGCTGGGGCCTGTGCACAGACAGGAAGCTCCTCCAAGGCCACATGGATGCCCAGGGGACCCAGGAGCGTGCTGCTCCTGCCCAGCACTAGCAAGCCCTGGAGAGAGGCCGGCGTTGTCTCTAGGTGGCTGCCATGGCTGCAGACGCGGAGGGGGAGGCGGGGGAGCCCAGGGCCTCACCTGGTACGTGTTGTCGAAGCTGTCTTACATGAACCGTGTGATCAGAGACGTCTTCCCGACTGCAAAACAACAAGAAGAAAGGGGTTCAGCTGGGGCATGTAAACTAGAGTCCTCCAAATACATGTGAAAAAAGCAGATAAGGAAACAAAAATGTCTAGAGGAAGGATAAAATGAGAAACAGAAGCAGCAGCCAGGCCCTTGGAGAGGGACACCAAGGTGCGGCGGCCACGTCTACACTGGGTGGGTTAGAGTGGAATACTTGCTGGCACCAAGCAGCCTCCCCCATCCGGAGAACTCTCACTACCCACATTCAGGTCTTCCTTAACCCCCAAGAGCCCAAGTGAGGAAAGAAGCGTGCAGAAGAATCAGAGCAAGGATGTGTACAAGACAAGATGCCCCTCTAAGGGCCACCTGGAAGTCACTGCCCTACCGCTGGCCACAGGCCGGCAGGGAGGCATACTCTTCTTTTTCCCCATTCACTAGCCTAGGACTAGTAAAGAGGCTGGCCTTCCAAGGAAGCAGGGTGCAGTGGAAGGAAATGGGCTACCCCCCAGTGTCTCTCAAGGGCACGGCTATTTTTTTGTAGTCCTGACAGCCTATCTCCTCACAGGATGTTTAGCAGCACTGGATCTCACCAGGTAAATGCTGACAGGACCCCCTCCCACATTTGCAAACACCCTCTAAGGGGCAATAACACCCCACACAAGTGTCACCTACAGGTATGGCTGAGAGAAACCAAGCTGTCTCTTGGGAACTCCACAAATGCTGCTAATTTCCCAAACTGTGTGGGGGGTGGCTTCTGACCTAACCCTGTGCAGGTGCCCCGGGGCCTGGCAGTGGCGGAAATACCTACTGCAGCATTTTTAATTATCCAGGAGGGGAGGAAGGGTGGCGAAGGAACATCTGTGGGGTCAGCACCAGCATGGGGTGCTTCTCTACACTGTCCCATCAAGTCTCTGCCATGGGCCTAGGAGGTTCCGAGGGGGACTGGCCCCGCTGAGCTTGGCTCAGAGCCCCTCCTGCTCTGGGCTGCTGGAGACAGGCAACCCTGGAAGGGAGAGCAAAAGAGCCGCACCTGAAGGTTCTCCCTCCTGTCTCTCCCCGCGTCTTGGACAGGCTGTCCACAAGGCCGGGCTGTCCACAAGGCCGGGCCTTCTGGGGTGGCTGGTCACCAGATGGAGCAGGGCAGCCCTGCTTGGTATCTCTGGGAATGGAGCAGGGCAGCCCTACTTGGCATCTCTGGGAAGGGTCCCTCTCCGGTTTTGAAGCCTTAGTTGTAGACCACAGAAAAGACAAGCAGCCACCTTCCAACAGCCAACATTTGTAAGGGAAAGGCAATCTTCTTCTAGCCAGGAAGGACAGCTGAAACACTGTTTGGGGCAAACTGAGATGGCCCCAGCTCTGACCCAGACTGATTAGATGGATTCCAATCCTAGCTGGGGTGCTACGTGGCTGTATCATTTTGGGGTGGTCACCACTCCTCTGGACCTCAGTTCTGCATTTTAAAATGGGTATAATAAAGACTTCTAAGGGCAGTGGTAAGAAGTAAAGTGCCAGCCAGGCATACAGGAAATGCTTAAAAGTAGGAGACAGCAGACAACTGAGATACTGAGACAATTTCCAGAATATCAGAATAAAAAAATACTAGCACAAGTGCTGGATTGACCTTGCCCATCATATCTCTTCATTTGGCCATTTCTGGTGTGGATCCTTTGTAATAAAACTATATAAGGAGAATATTCTCCTGAGTTCTGTGAGTTGTTGTGATAAATTATGGAGCCCGAGGAGGGTCTGAGGGCCCCTCGAATTTGCAGCCTGTTGGTCAAAAGTGTGGTGTCCTTGAGCAGCCCACTCGTGGTGGCATCTGAAGTGTGGGGCAGTCTCATTGGGGGCACACCCTTCAACCAGGGTCTGATGCCAGCTCTGCATGGTAGTGCCGGGTCGTGTACCAGCTGGCATCAGAATGCCCACATTTCTATTCTGAACATCTCTGGGGTGAGCAGTAACTCATCCACAATCTCTTCTAATCGCACTTGAAAATTGATAGGGATTAATATGTTAAGTGCTTTCCACTTGCCTTAAATCTCCCCTTAACTTTCACATGAAGGTGAGAAGTGAAGGCTTCCTGCACGGAAAGGCCTGGCTGCAAACCCCTTTCCTAAGGGGACCACAGAGTGAAACCCTGAGCCAGCAAGAGGCAGACGAAATCGAAGCGAACACAGCATCCTCCTTTTCCAAGAGACAGCGGAAAGTTACCCCCTCCTCTGGAAGACGGGGATCCCGGAGCCTAGTGACTTCCCTAGGTGGTGACACACCCCATCTCACACCTGGGTGGAGAGAAGGCAGGAAGACAACAGTTCTCTTCCTGCAACGGCTGTTTCCCTGGGGCAGCCGAGCAGGCTGGGAAGAGAGGCCGTGGAATGGCAAAAAACAACTAGAGGTGCGGGAGGTGCTCGGAGTGGCCGAGAACTTAGAAATGGCTGCAAGGGCTTCTAATGCCAAGTCACCCCTCTTGAGACAACAGCCACTGGCAGCAGATTAGAACCGGCTCACAGAGTGACTGCCAGGTCGAAGAAACTCTCAAGACAACAAACTGCTTACTGGGGCCATGCAGGAGGCATTTTTAGGTGTAGGGTCCTGCCAGTCTTTCCTGAGCATCCCCCCAACAACCATGATCGACAGCACATACCTCCTGTCCCTACCGAGAGTGTCCCAGGCACATGCAGGGGCTGTGCCAGGTGCAGACTTCTATGATACCACTGAGTGAACAGGGGAGACAAGACCCCTGCCCACCTGAAGCCTGCAGGACTTCGGTGCTTGCAGCAACCCTGCACTAAGCGCTCAGCACAGTTTAGGCCTCACCTCTGAAATGGGGGCTCACATCATCCTCGTTTTATACAAGGGGAAATGAATTGACAGCTATTCACTGCCGGGGTCAGACTGAGTGGGACCAGGCTGAGGCAGTCTGACCAGGGAATGAGCTCCTATCCCTGACCCCCCTCAGCATCTTGGGGTCACAGTGGGTCTCAGGATTCTGCTAGGTCATTGCTGCCACCACTATGGACATCATGGAACTCTGGAAATGGCCCCACCAAGCCAGGGCACCTTTTCCTTGGGACCAGATAAAAGTGGGGAGGCTTTTCTGCAGTGGGGCCATGGTTGACCCAATCTGGAAGGTCAGAAAGCAGGAAGGGGAACATGGGGGGACTCAGAATGTGAGGGTGAGCAGGCAACAACACTTAGAGCCCAGCACCCCAACTGAGGCCTGAACTAAATGAAGTGTTCATTACTGATTTGCTGCAAAAGGGAGTAATTTCTTACTGTTCCTCCAGGTCTGTCTCATTTCTTAGAGTAGAAGCCCCCCCACCCCTCCCTGCCTCAGAGCTTCCCCAAGACCACTCATACTCTGTCCGTGGCTGCCAGGATAACATGGCTCAGAGCCTCACAGCTGCCCTAGGTGGAAGGTATGGGACCCTGCAAATGGACAGCTTGTAGCATCTACCTCCTTGGCCATCCTATTCTCTCAGTCTCCCCACGAAGGAGGGCAGGACAGCTGCAGCCATCACCTGACCAGGCACTACCACTGGGCCAAAGCCGGGGGAGGCCCGAGAGGGGCAGCGGCATGGTACGGCACCAGCTCCTGCCCTCGGCTGGCCCCTGTGGCCTCTGGGAGCCGCCCTCGCCTCGCAGCTCTGTTCTCAAGGTCACACTGCCCCACACGCCTTGTGATGGCAGCTCCTGGACACCACTGCAGCAGAGCTGAGCTTTTCCTGAGGACAAGGATTCAGCTCCACTGGCAGGACTATATTAAACAAGCAGGTGTACTGTTGCTGAGCCCTTCTCTCTGCTCAGGGCTCAGCAACATCTTCTGGTAGTTTAGTCTCACATGATTAAGCAGGGAAA
The DNA here is from genome assembly GCF_003009895.1 of Hyaena hyaena. Taxonomy (NCBI): domain Eukaryota; kingdom Metazoa; phylum Chordata; class Mammalia; order Carnivora; family Hyaenidae; genus Hyaena; species Hyaena hyaena. Next base: position 957,272 of record NW_024080865.1, on the reverse strand, counting down.
TGCATTTTCAATCTTTCAACCAAATGAGGGCAATGAAATTCATTACTAAGCATTTATTTGCCAGGAGCCTTTAGAAAAAAGGAAACTCTCTAACTGGGCTTCTACTCAGTACCAGACAAGGAACAGGGTGCTTAACTTGGGTTCCCTCATTTAATCCTCATCCCAATCCAATGACTGACCTACTATCACCAAGGTCACAGAGCTGGTAAGCACTAGAGCTGGCATACGGACCCAGATCTGGAACCAAAGTCATGTCTCATGCGCAACACTGTTCATAAAACACTGCAGAAGATCACAAAAGGCGGGGGCCCAGGTGGCTGGGAGGTCGGGGAGACCACAATGGCGAGGCAGGGCAGTCAATCAGCTGCGGAAGGGTGAGGGTGAGAGAGAATGGGTGTTCCAGGTGGAGGGAACAGTGTGAGCAAAGGCACAGAGGCAGACAGAAAGTTCATGACAAGGGACTGGAGGTAATAGGCCAGGCTACCAGGGGGAGCAGAGAGGTATGTCCAGGAGCCATGGGGGAAATACATTCGGAGGCCTCTACATCTGAGCTTTGTCTCAGGGAAAATGGAGCCTGACCAATGTGTGAGGAGAGGGGTAAGTGTTCAAGGAAGTTCAAGAACCCACTTCCTGTTCAAGGAAGTTCCGTGTGGCCAGTGGGTTGATTTAAACCAAAATCCATCTCTGGGGCCAACTATAGAGGGAGGGAGGGGAAGGAAGAGACAGGCAAGGCCGGGAGGGCAGGGAACACACCAAGGAGCATGGATCCTCTCCCAAGGGTGGTGGCTGCTTCTGAAGGGTCTTAAGTTCAGAGGTGCAGTGTGGCAGTTCATAACTTCCATGATGGCCCACCACCTACTCCCCACCCCACATGCTCTTTTCACCACCTACCACTGATACTGTGTAGGGGTGAAGCCAGTAGGCCTGTGCCTATGGTAGAAATGTCCTAGGACTCTCAAGGCTAGGTTAGGAAAGGCGGCACAGCTTCTGTCTGGAGCACTTTCACGCCCTCACACTCTGCAAGCTGTCTCTTCAACCCAGCTGCCATGCTGTGTGGAAGCCCAAGGTAACTCACCATGAGGGAGGACCACACAGAGACAGCCACCTGACAGTAGCAGACCTGTGGGTGAGCAAGCCTTCCAGTGACTTGCCCTCACCCCTGGAGCCAGCCACTGATGCCCAGTGAAATAGGAACACACTTTCCCTGCCAGGATCTGCCCAAACCACAGATTCCTGAGCAAAGTAAAAATCCACGTTTCATATGCCACTAAGTTTCAGGGTGGTTTATTATACAGGGTTAGGTAATCAGAGCAAGAGATCTGTGCTTTGGGAAGAAAACTGATTCTGCTCTGGGAGGAATGGCTTACAGGGACCAGACGGGGGGCAGCAGTCCAGTGAGAGAGAGCAGATCTCAGTTACAGCAGAGGTGGTGACGCTGGAGAAACACAGCTGGGAGTGGCAGGACCTAGTGACTGGTTAGATGCAGAGGAGAGCCCAGGGCACCTGAGCTCTCACCTGGCTTTGTGGTTAGCAGACAATAGAGCCATTCTCTAACCCCATGCAAACTGGATGAGGGGCAAACAGCAAGTAACTAAGGTCACCTGGACTCAGGTCACCCATAAAAGGTGTCTTTAAAGCCATCAGGCCAAAGCACAAATACCAGCACTAAATTCAGAAAGAAAGCCATTAAAAAATGACTAATAATAATTTTTCAATCCCATGAGCTGAGTATCTAAGCTTATTTCTCATGATTGCCATGATCATTAAACAGTTATTTTCTTACCTGAGTGTGAGCTGCCAGCCCAGGGCTTTTGCAAGCCTATCTGAAGGAGCTCAGTCCCATACAGCCTAGAAATTTCCCCAGTGCAGTGCAGACTGCATGCTAGCTATCACAACGGCTACCAGCACCCACCTGACCTCACTCCGCCAGCCTCCTGTGGGCCCCAGTCCCCATCTCAGTAGCAGGTCCCATATAATAGATTTTTGTACATTTGGCTGGCTTCTAGGTAGCTGCAGAGGCCTCTACATGCAATCAACATCCCCCCCACCCCGGGCTTACTCTGAGACAGGTACGTGCTGGGCACAGAATCCACGGCAAGAAAACAGAAAGTACCCTGTTTTCCCCAGCAGCCTTGCGCCAGTGGCAGAGCCATTCAGGTGCAGATACCTAAAGTGCAAGGCAACATGGGAGGGGCCCCTTGGAAGGGCCACTGAGAGCCGATGAAGAGGCAAGTCCACTCTACCAGAGAACTGCAATGGTCTTCTAAAGGAGGTGGCCGTTTGGGCTGGGTCTTGATTGATGGGGATGGGGCATCAGGGGGACTGGTGTCCCCAGAGGAGGGACTGGATGGGGCTGGAGACAGGAGGCTGCGGTGTCCTCTGCATAGAGCTATCACCCACATTTCTCCACGGCTGCCACATGGAGCCAAAGTCTCCCAGGGCTTTGGGGTCAGTGCTTTTTTTTTTTTTAATGTTTTATTTATTTCTAGGAGAGAGAGAGAGATAGTTTGAGCAGGGGAGGGTCAGAGAGAGAGGGAGTCACAGACTGAAACAGGCTCCAGGCTCTGAGCTGGCAGTCAGCACAGAGCCCGACGCGGGGCTCGAACCCACGAACCGCGAGATCATGACCTAAGCGAAAGTCGGACGCCTAACCGACTAAGCCACCCAGGCGCCCCTGGGGTCAGTGCTTTTGAGAGCTCCTGGGTCTGGCTTGTGCGCAGGCCACAGGCTGATAGCTGAGCAAGCCAGGAGCTCCCACTCTTGCTCTAACATTGACTTCCTCCATAACAGACCCCTCTCCTGCCTGTCATCTCCATGACAGGTTTGGGTGTGGTGGAGAGATTGCTGCGAGGGCCAGAAATGGAGCAGAACCTGAGGCACAGCACAAGACATTAGCTGGGAGAATTTGTGGAAGGTCTGGAGAGACCTGGCAGAGCACAAACCACCCCCATGGTAGCCCTCTCGCTGAGTGAGGCCAGAACCTTGGCCCATACTCTTTTCTAGGCCACACATTCACATTTACCGCCCACACCAGCTGCAGGACACCGTTGGACAGACAGTGGGGTTCCACCTGATCTTCCCTGGGTTCACAGAGCTGAGCCCATAGTGGGAGGCAGAAAAGACCTAGAAGAACCCCCCTGCCATTTCTAGGTCATGCTGGCAGGCTACCCACCTCTTTGATACCTGTGTTTTTAGGACAGCAGTCTCCATGTCAGGGAAAGGGCCTCTGCATTCTTGGCTCGCAGCCGGCCCAGGTCAGAGAATGTCTGCAGCTATCTGTCAGAAGGTGGTCCTCGGGACTGAAAAGGCAAATCCGCATCCCCACGGCTGAGACCAATAACCTGTTCCTAGGTTGGGCCCAGCTGACTCAGATAGTCTGTCAGCTCAGTTTCCAGAACACAAGTGGGGAAAGCTGGGAAGGCCCTGACTGCTAAAGGGCTCAGTCCTTGCCCTGCAGCTAGGAAAGAGGCAAGGTCATCCTGGGCCACTGTCCCTGCTCTGCAAGGACCTGGGAGAAGACTCCAGTATTCCCCTGAATACCCTTGCCCATAAAGTCCCCCAATCTGTACTGACCATGGGTGCACAGCTCTGGGGCCTATGGTGATGAGAAGAAGCGGTGAGATACCAGTTACATCTGTCTGATCCTTGTTTCCTTCTGAGCTGTTTTCACAAAACAGAAAAGCCTGGTCTATCCTTCCTGCAAGGTTGACAAGCCTGGAGGGCTGGGGGCCAGGCTTCCCACTCCACACCCTACCCTGCCACCCTGTGTTCAGAAAGGCAGCTCCAGACCAGGGCGTTGCCAGCTCCTACTGGAGCCCTGAGGGGCCAGCTGGCTCACTGTAGGCTAAATGAGGAAACGTGAAAAATCCCATTTCAAACCGTCCCCCAAAAGACTCAGTCGGTAATTAAGAAATATGCAAAGCTCTTCATTGGACACTTTAATTAAGTGTGTTAATTCCCTCTGACAGAGGATGTTCAGCCACCTGGGCCTCACTGAGGGACCCAGGGAAGACAGGCAGGGGAGGGAGGAGGGGCTGGGAGGAGGGGTCGGCAGGACAGTGGTGGGGGCTGAAGCCCTTCCTCCTGCTCCAGTCTGAACGTGACCTGTTTCTGACCCTCTTACTTCCCCACTGTCCTCCACCCATCCCTATCCCCGCTGTGCAAGCACAGTGATCCTAGGAAAGCCCGCTCTGAGTCAGGGGCCATGGGGTGTCATCCACTGCCTCCCTCCCCTACCAACATACATCTCAGCTCTGCCACTCAGTAGACTAAGAAGAGGTCATTATTCCAGTGAGGTCGGGCTAGATGGTCTTGAAGGCCTGCTTCTACTTTGGGGCTGGTGACAAATGCTTACCAAGCTGGACGAAAGCACCAACACGGGCTTTCCTGCTTGGCCAGAGTCCTTCTGACCCTTGGGCTTTGCCAACTTTCAAACATTTCATCCCATCCCCTCTGGCACCCCCTGGCGGCCTGGAGCCCTGAGAGCCCAAGACGGGGCTGTGCTCCAGCTGTCTACTCTGTAGGGAGGGGCAAGGGGCACTGTAGCCGGTGAGGGTGCCCTGGCATGGAGAGGCTGTGCTGTCTGGCACGTGACTGGCTGTGTACAGGAATGCTTGCACTTACAATAACCGGGGTTAACCACCCCCACCTTTTTTCCTCCAAAAGGATTACTAGTTACTTTTGAAAACATAACTGTTTAAAATAATATCAGGATATAGTAGCTATGTATCAGTAACAATAGTGAATAGCCTCCCAATCATTTTGAATACCCCTCCTATGTCTGAGGAGGTCCAAAGCCATCCTCCCCAGTGTAGGAGCCTCTCTTGCAGCCATGTTGTAGGCACATGACCAGGGCTCTCCCATTGGACCCTCACATGAGACTCCACCAGAAATGACCAATGTGAGACTAGGAGGGGTGGGACCCCCTCTGGGTCTGCATACTTTGGTAGCCCTTGTGGGGTTGAGCATGAGCTCTTGCCAGTACCCAGCATGGGAACCATGTCTCCCCCCTAGACCAGTCCTGGTGTGACTCAGGCCACTGCTCTAGGCCTGGCTCTCTGACCCTCCCAGAGACTCTGACCTTCCCAATCATTGCTCTAATACATTCACTGTTGGCTCTGTTCAAATCAGCTGGGTAGTGAGAACAGATGTCTCTTGTTTCCAACTAAAACTTCTGAGAGAGATAAGGCAAAAAATAAGTGAGCTAAAAAGAGAAGGCTGGGGCAAAGAGTTTGTTTATAGAAACACATCTTATGACATCTTATCCAGTCTAGGAAGGGAGATAAAGAAATTATCTGAGCTCCCTGGCAGTCAAAGCAAAAACAAACACCGAAAACAAAACAAAAAAACCCAAAACCAAAACCATGACCAACTCTAAGATTCACAGTACTCATGAGATAAACCATGAGTTTAAATGTTTTAAAAAATGAGGAAGGGGCAGAGAGAGAGAGAGAGAAAATCTCAAGTAGGCTCCACATGCTCCACGTTGCCAGAGACCAATGTAAGGCTCGACCCCATGAACTGTGAGATCATGACCTGAACCAAAATCAAGAATATGACACTTAACCAACTAAGCCGCCCAAGTGCCCCAATACTGAGCTTTTTAGAAGAGCTGAACGGCAGAAATCATGCAGCCAGTTAAATTTACATAATCAACTGAATGAACACCACTAATGAAAATCAAGGATGCTAAGCAGCCCCAGTAACAACCCCTACTCAAGTTACCATTCACAGTCATGGGCCCAGACGAGTGTCTCCTACAAACAAATGATTAAATAAGACCCAGGACTTATGCTTCTGGTCAAGATGGAGTAACAGGGACCAGATTTATACTCTCACTTGAAACAACTAAAAGGCATACAAAATATATGAAACAATGATTTTCAAAACACCGTATAGTAAGCAGTAAAGGGCAGGAAACCCTGAGAGACACAAAACAAATGATGTGAGCCCCACAACTGCCCTCAAATTGTTGCTCTGAGGACACTTTGGGCCATAGCACATGGAGGGTGGACTCCCTGAGCTGAGGAGACACCGCTGAGAGTCTGTAGAAAACAAGGCAGCTAGAGTTCACAAGGCAGAGTGCCGGATAGGAGGGAGGGAGAGAGGGAGAGAGAGACAGACAGACAGACATACACACACACACGCACACACGCACACAGTGGGGGGGAGGAGAGAGAACTCTAGAACATTCTCAGTCTTCAGCTGTGGATGGATCTGCAAGTAAGTGTAAGAAAACTACTCAAGATTAGGGAAAGAGCCACCCAAATGGATTAAAGTAAACTGCCTGGCATCCACACAGGCCTGGGGATAGTGTGTGTTCTACCAGTCAGAGTAAAAAGCCTCATCATCTGTGGGACACTGAGATGTGCCTCAGTAGTGGGCAGTAATCAGCCCCACTCTAGTGAGCACCACTCCAGTCCTGTCTAACAAATCGCAAGAATATTTATAGAAATACAAAAACTATGCCATACATACCATGCAAAACTCACAATATCTAGCATCCAACAAAACATTACCAGGCATGCAAAGAACACCTCAATACTGGGTGATAATTAGGCCCAGACTAAGCACTACTTCAGTTCCAGCTAACAAATCTTAAGAATACTTAAAGGAATATAAAAATTATCCAATATACAACATGGCAAAATTCACAATGTCTACCACCCAATAAAAAATGACTAGGCATGCAAAGAACCAATAAATAGATCCTTAATGATGAGGAAAAGCCAATCAAAATGAAAACCAACCACACACTGACACAGATGTTAGAGTCAGCAAAGACATTAAAAATTTTTTATAACTCCATTTCATATGTTCAGAAAGTTAAACAGAGATTTGGAAAACATTTAAAAAGACACTAATCAAACTTCTAGAGATAAAAACTACAATGTATGAGATAAAAAAAAAAAAAAACACTGGATGGGATTAACAAGAGATTAATCCCAGATTAACTGCAGAAGAAAAGATCAATGAATTTGAAGACATAGTGATATCTAAAATGAAACAAAGAGAAAAAGAGGAATAGAAATAAATGATTGGAACCTCAGTGAGCTGTGGAATGATGTCAAGTGGACTAACATATATGCAGTTAAAGTCCTCAAAGGACTGGTTGTGGGGGAGTGGTGACAGAGAAAAATATTGAAACTTGAAGAAAACTTTAAAGACACAGATCCAGAAAGTTCAATGAATCCCAAGCAAAGGAAACATAAGAGAAACCAAGGCACATCATAACCCATCTGCACAGAATTAGTGATAAAGAGAGAATCATAAAAGTAGCCAGGGAAAAAAGACACATTATGTACATAGAAATAAAGATCAAACAGCAATTCCTCCTCAGAAACAATGTAAACAGGAAGACAATGGAGCAATACCCGTAAAGCACTATTAACTTAAAACTCCAGAACTTTCAGATTATGTATAGTCTGACATCTGTCAAAAACAAAGATGAAATAAAGACTTCTTCAAACATTCAAACACTGATAGATTTCATCACCAACAGACACAACAAGAAATGTTAAAGGAAGTTGTCCAGGAATAAGTTAAATGACACCAGATGGAAATGTGGATCTACACAAAGGAATGATGAACATAAGGAATGGTTTATAACGGTGAAATATGTAATATTTCTTTCATATTATTTAAAAATCATTGGGGTGCCTGTCTGGTATGCTCCCCTGGTAGAGCATGCAACTCTTGATATCGGGGTTGTATGTTCAAGCCCCACACTGGGGCTTAAAAATATCATCTTTAAAAAATCTCTTTACAAGATCACTGACTTTGTAAACAAAAGTAACAATGATATGTTGAATCACAGACTTAAAAAAACATGGAAGAAAAAAATTTTTGTTACCTTGTCAGAAACCATGCAAACTGGAAGAAAAGGAAGTGATATTTTTGAAGTACTAAATGACAAATATTGTCAACACAGAATTCTATACCTAGCAAAGGTCTTTTAAAAATGAAGGTGAAGATGCCTGGGTAGCTCAGTCAGTTAAGTCTCCAACTTTGATTTCGGCTAGGTCATGCTCTCACAGTTGGTGAGACTGAGACCCTCAATGGGCTCTGCACTGACACCTCGGAGCCTGCTTGGTATTCTCTATCTCTCTATCTGCCCCTCTCCCGCTTATGCTCTGTCTCTCTCTCGTGCACTCGCTCTCTCTCTTGTGTGCTCTCTCTCTCTCTCACACACACACACACAGAATATAAACATTTAAAAATATTTTAAAATAAATAAATAAAAATAAAAATGAAGATGAAAAAAGGAATCAAATGCCAAAACAATTTACTGCTAGCAGACTCAACAGCACAAGGAAGAAAGTTCTTTGGGCAGAGGAGAAAGATACCCCCACACTCATGCTTACCTCACACATAGCACATGCACTTAAAAATCTGAGAGATCTGTATTTTAATCCCGACTCTGTCACTTATTTGCTTGGGTTAGTTACTATCCTCTCTGAGGCTCGGCTCCCTCATATGTACAATGTGGGCACAAATGCCTACCTTCACCTCTCATACTATGAATTCTATGAGAGCAGTAAAAAGTTAACATTCTGGGTGAAAGGCACACATGGGAAGCCTTTGTACTATTCTTGCAACTTTTCTTTTCTTTTTATTTTTTTTAATAGTTTATCATCAAGTTGGTTTCCATATAACACCCAGTGCTCATCCCCACAAGTGCCCTCCTCCATGCCTATCACCTCCCTTCCCCTCTCCTCCACCCCCATCAGCCCTCAGTTTGTTCTCAGCATTCAAGAGTCTCTCATGGTTTGCCTCTCTCCCTCTCCCCAACTATTTTTCCCCTTCTTCTCCCCCATGGTCCTCAATTAAGTTCCTCCTAATCCACGTATACGTGCAGACATATGGTATCTGTCCTTCTCTGCCGGACTTATTTCGTCTTGCAACTTTTCTAAAGGCCTAAAACCATGTCAAAATAAAAAAAAAAGTTAAAGGAAAAAAGAAATAAGGTGATTTTGTTTTAATTATGCACATACATACACACATCCATGACTCTCAGATTCCTGGCACATTCAGGAAATGGCTTATTCTGATTTATTAAACATTCTGGTCCACATGAAGTTTTCCTAAGAAACAAGAATGTAAGTATACTCAGCATTAACTTAGTCTTTTATAGCAAACCAGAACCTAGCTGGGCACTGGGAAGGTGATGTGAGCCCTTCTAACCATGGGCCAGGACACTGAATAGGCCTGGACAGATCAGCTCAGGGGGCAGAGGCCACGTGTAGCCGCCACATGTTCATGTGCATGGAGAGGCACGCAGATATATACACAGACACACACACACACACACACTCAACCCAGCAGGTGCCAAAAGCCCTAGTGTGTGGGGGAACTCTCTGATCCCCCTGGTGACTTAGCTGTGCCTCTAAGAACCTTGTCAAGACAGCATCTGCAGAACCTCTTGACAACCATCTGAGATCTGACCACACCTTGTGTGGACTGTAAAGCTGGTCCCAACCACAACCAGTGCACCTACTGTCTGGACTCTGCCTCACTGAGTCATCTCAAACACTCCCACCAGCTTCAAAAAGGTGCAGGGTCTCCCTTCCAGGTCCCAATGGCGGCATCGGCACCTGTTAGCTCTGAGTTCTAGCTACAGCTCCCCCCCACTCCAGCACACAGCTACCCTCTGGCATGGCTTCGCTGGAGAGCCAGGCTGAGGTAGGCAGAAGAGCCTGAAGCTCAGCCCAACTCCGTTCAGACCTGACACAGGCCAGTCATGTCCACATGCCCGAGGAGCAGCATGGGTGCCGGGAAAAATGAATTCATAGCGAGGAGATGTAGGTTTGCTTGAGAGGAGGAGGGAGCACATGCTAAATTCCCACCGCCAGCTGATCTTTTGACAAGGCTGGTGGCAATGCAATTTGGTAGTTTATTTAACTGATAGGAACTCTTGGCCCATCCACAGCATGGAGTTTGGCAAAATAGCATACATGCTCATTTTACCCTTTCTTCCCAAAGCATATTGCTGGTGTTGTTGATGGTAAAAGCCTCACTCACAGGGAGAGAAGAGTGGGGCAGTGAGAACAGGCAGCCGGTGCTGAGAGGCATGGCCTGTGTTTCACAGGCTGTCAACTGGGGTCTAGTCAGAGCGGTCCTGTGACAATGGACCCCCAATGATAATGGGGGCAGTGGTGTGGCCTGAGTGGTGCTAGCTCAGGCAGATGAAAGGTGGCGTTCAGACTGCAGGCTAATGCAGGCAGGGAACCTTCCCGGATCTTCCGCTCCCCGGAGGAGCCCTGGGCTGGACATCCACAGGTGTGGTCTCGGAGATCTCCATGAGCACAGGGAACGGGGCTTGGCACTCCTCGTGGCCACAGCATCTCCTCCTCTCCCACGTACACTCTCACACGGCCTGCCCACTGCTTATCGTCTTGCTGCTTTGACAGGGGGGCAACCGGGCACAACCCTAGCCCCCGCACCTCTAGAGCCAGCTGGAGAAGGAAGACTGGACGTGTAGACTCACCCTTCTGTCAAAAGAAAGAAGCCTCCTCCTGCTCTCAGAAGGTGACTTAAAGGTCACCTGGATGTCCTCTCTCAGCCTCGAGGACAAGGTAAAAGCTCTTCTCTCCACAACCCCTCCGCCCAGCTGGTGGTCGCCAGCCCTCCTCACAGCGGCAGCCGCAGCCCTGGCTCCTCACCTTGTCCTCCGCCCCTCACTCCTGTGCCCAGCACGCTCCAGTGCCCCCGCAGGATCCTCCAGCCTTTCATTCTGTTTGGACAGAATCTGGGATGCATGGCACTGCTGCCCAGAGCTGCAAACCACCCTGGTTTTCCCATGGCCCCAGTGCTGGCGCAGAAGCCCTGTGGAAGCACACCTAGGCCTGTCTGTGTCTGGTGGGAGCGCCTCCCTCCTCGTCTCCGTGCTTCCACGCTCTCCCGTCCCCGTTCTGTTCTCCTAGCCCTCTCCCCTCACTGGATGGGGAAACAAGAAGCACTTGTTCCAAATGCTTCACTTAATGTCTTTCTGCACAGTGTTTACTCCCTGCTCATCAACAGGGTCAGAACAGAACATTTTCTCCATGTCTCTCCGAATTAGCGCACTATCCTCAGAGGGACCTGCCTCTCGTGTGGACGCCACTGTCACAGCTCTTCAGTCCTGAACCAGGGATGGGTCTCTTGGCCCTGCCTCTGCCCAGGGGCAACGGGGGAAACAGAAGGGGTTCAAATGGTCAAAGCTGCAGTGAGCTGCTTGTGGCCAGCTTCGGGGTCCATTTTTCTCCAGGCCAGCAGCTCCAGGCAAGGGTGACACCTCTGCTGAGCACCAAGCAAGGGGACGGGCCTCCTTACCCACCCTGACCTCAGGCGATTAATCTGGCGCTGCTCACAGGGACCCTGGGCAGTGACCGAAATGTGCTTGATTACTGACAATTAGGATATTCTGCACTCACTAGCCACACTGACAAAGGAATGTTCAGCTGGTGCTTGGTAAACATGTATGGGCCCTGCCTGGGCAGAAGACAGGAGGGACAGGAAGAGGGGTCACCAGGGCTTTGCAGGGTGAGGTTTCAGTTCTTGAGAACAGGCCATGAGCTGACCTGTAGGTAGGGACCACTGACCTGACAAGGGCTGGGTTCAGGATGACATTCCCCTGCCTCTACTCTGGCTCCTGGGCTCTTGCCATTTGCTTTTTGTGCAGCCAGCTTGAGGTTGGGTTTCTGTCTCCAAGTCAGGGAGAGGGGCTCTCCCTTATATAATGCTGCCCTCCCTCAAGTCCTCAGGGGCCCGTAAGCTTATTGGGAAGCTAGAATCCATCAAAGAAGAGCAAGGGAATACATGGGAGAAAGCAAAGACAGTGGGTCAAGCATCTGTTGGAAGAGGAACCCAGCAAGGGAAGGAATGATAAGAGGCTGCACAAAGGACCAGGGGAGCTCACGACCCCAATGACCAGGGTGCAGAGGGAGCTCACACATGCAATGACCACAGAGGCAGGGGAGCTCCCAAAGACCAGGAGGCTAGGGCTACAGATATCTACTAACCAACCTGAGCAGGTGGCAGCGGGGCAGAGTCTGGAAGGACAGCCAGCAGCCCTGGAGCACACCTCCGGCAGGACAGAAGCAGACAAGGGACCCAGGGCATTATGGAGGCAGGAAGGACAGAGGAGCTCAAGGTGGCCAGTTTGGGCACATCTGAGTACAGTGTGGCCTTGTAGAGCCTTCTCTACAGGAGCCCCTCCCCTACAACCCTTCATTGCCCCAAAGTTCTCACTGTATAGAGAAAGAACCAAGAAAATTATCTACCCAGAGGTCTAAATCTGAGAGCTAGTAGGAAGCTCAGGCTAACAAACTCTCCTCTGTATTCCGTTCTCTGGCTGTTCCCTGCATGGCCTGGCTTAGGCTGCCTGCATCTCTTGCCTCCAATCAGGCCATATTCCATCTTTGTCTTCTAATCCAAGAGCATGTCCCTCTTTGGTCAAAACCACCCGGGGGTCCCCACTGCCTGCAGGGAAGACCCAGGCCCTGTGTGTAGAAGCAAGGCTCTCTGAGGCCTGCCCTGCCCTGCCCACTTCTCCAGGGTCAGTGCTTTTTCCAACTACACCTCACACACCTATGCCAGCGTCCAGCCACCCTGAACTACACCCAATTCCTCCAGAAGCTCCAAGCACCTCCCAGCCCCCAACCTTGGCGCAGTTGGGCCTTCTGCTCAAGATGCCTCTCTTGTGTGCCTATGAATTCCTGCTCACTGTGTAAAATCTCCTCTGGGAAGCCTTCCCTGACTCCCCCAGCAGACCAGACCCACAGTCTTGTTTGTGTGCTTTAATAGTCACATTAACACTGGCTGAGATTTATCACCTGCCTACCTCACCAAGCACTGTTCTAATCACAACATGGCAAAACCTCAGCCCCTGTGGTCTGCTCAGGCTGCACTCCTTATCCTTGGGGAAGTTACAGAGCTGTGAAGATGAGGTGCTCTTCCTGGGAGCACCTGTGGGGGCCCAGCAGAGCAAGGTTAGGTGCATCTGTCCCAGTTCAACTGGGATGGGCAGTGGGAAAATGCCAATCAGGGAGTCAGAGGCCTGGAAGATCTTCCCAGCTCAGCAGTAACTGGTCTGGGTCCTACAATCTGGGCAAAAGCCTTCCCCTCTCCGAGATGTGCTTTCTTTATCTATAAAATGGGTCCACAGCTCCACTCATCAGGTCACAGGATATGGATTCTTGCAGCTCACCACACAAGAGCACCAATGACAGATTCCCAAAACCTCCACCCCTACTTCTCTCTCATTCATCTATAAAAGGGGGAATTGCTGTCACTGCTTCAGTAACAAAATTACCTATCACTGAGCATTCACTGGGCGCCAAGCACTGATGTATTAGATCTTCATGCAACCCCAACAAGACAAGGATGACCCTGCTGTCTAATGAGAAAAATGAGCACAGGATAGTCCTGTTACATCCCAGCACCACCCAGTGAGTGAGATGTGGGGCTGGGGCAGAAGTGGGGGCTTAGGGGCACCAGTAAGTGATGGGGCTGGAGCAGGAGCTGGGGCAGGAGCTGGTCTGGTGGGGTGACTGCACACCCCTCTTGGCACCAGCTCTTTCCCCGTCCTTTCTGCTTACCACACACCCACCTGGCAGCAGAAAGAAGTATCCTGGAGTAGGGGCACCTGGGTGCTGTCATCTGTTCTGTTGTCCTCATCAAAGGTCCTCTGTATGAATAACTGCCTGACAGCAGGGAGGGCAGGACAGCCCCATCCCCGTTGCCTGGCAACCTTAATCAAACACACCATCGGAGGAGATGAGCCACAGAGCCCTGGGGGCACACTAGGGAAGAGGGCCAGGAATGCCTCCCAGAAGAAGAGGTAGCAGGCTGGAGAGGACCCTGCACTGGGGGATATAGGTAGCCGAGGCCCTGACTACATGCCTTCATCTCTGCAGCTCCTCTGACCTCTCTAGCCAGCAGTGCAGTCTCTAGGCTGGGGGCGTTACCGGTTTGGCATCATACCCTGAGCTGGCGCTGACTTACATCAGCCTGAGTGGTCATCCGTCCAGCAGCCTCTGAGGATATACTGAGAAAGCCAGAGAACACCTTGGGCTTATCCAACCACAGAGACTGTTGGTGGCTGACCCCAAACAGAATCAGGGTCTCCAGGGCCCTGATATCTCCAAGCCTGAAGGGAGGATGAGGCCAGGAGAAGGGTTACCCTAGAGCAGGTAGGAACCAGCTGCTTGCTTACTTTGACTGGCTCTTCACTTCCTAGGATTTAGTCCTCAGCTAGAACCCAGATGACATATTGTCCATGGCAGTGCAGGACTGACATGGGAAGGCTTTAGCTGCCCCCGTGCCCTCTACAACCAACTCCCTTCACCCCAAATAAGCAGTTCATTCTATGTAAGAATGTAGTGTCTGAAATGCAATCCAGCTCCATCAGATTGGAGACGCTGCTTGCTTCTTAGAGCTATTCCACTGCCCTCCTCTCTGCTCAGGGCCCCAGTCTCCCCTCACCAGCCTAGGGGAATGAAAGACCTCCTCCCGACCACCCCCATGCTGTGATCCACTCCTCAGCAAAGAGCTCGGCACATAATTCCCCAGGAGTCACCTCATGTCTATAAGGCCTCAGTGTTCTATCTTCTTTTCCCCACAACAGGGCCTGAGCAGCCTGTCTTTGAGGCATGAGGCCTTACAGAACACTATGTTTCTCATAGTGACCTGGGTTCAAGGTCTATGGGTTCAAGGACTCGGTTCACTCTAGCAGTGAGTCTGTGGCCATGACCTGCTCTCCCTGAGCCTCTGTCTCCTGACGTGCACAACAGGGAGAATTTCACATCTATCACAGGATGTTGAAAAGAAAGTGCCCTGTGTGGAGCCTACGGCATAGCAGGCATTGTTAAATGCTATCTGAGGTTAACTGGAGGAAGCACACAGAAACCCAGGAAGGTTAGCTCCATTTCCCATCATCCTCTCCAAACCCTTAGAATAAAGAATCCGTCCTAGGTGTCGATGTGACTGAGCCATTCCTCAGCTGAGGATCCTCCACCAGCTCCCCATTTCCCTCAGAATAAAGCCCCAGCTCATGGCCAGCCTCTGTGACTTGCCCTCACCTCGTCTCCAGCCACAGGGGAAACTGGGTGAGCTGGTGAACCCAATACTGGAAGTGCCTTTTCTCCGGGGAAATCCCACCACGGCATCATGCCCCTTCACCAACTGTGCATCCACGCCTTGAAGGAAAGCTGTGGTTTCTCGCACAGAATGCACACAACTGAAGTCTTCCTCCTTCCTCGGCCCACTACACACAGCAACTGCTGGGGCATCAGATGGCCAGTGTTCTAATGCATTTCTTGGAAGTAACCTTTGTTTTTAAGGCTCTTTTCTGCCCTCAGGAGCAGTATGTCATCTGTTTTCTCCTGGACCCTGCCCTGTCCCTTGGGTAGGTCCCCATTGGGAACAGGTGGTGCTTGGCCCAGGACACGTGATTGAGTCACCTGGGCTCCCACTGGTCTTGTTAACAAGAGACCAGGATATATATGTTTTTCTACTAAAAATAAGTCACTTCACCAAAATTACAAAGTACTCATAGCAGTGAATATTTACTCTTAAAAAAAGATCCCAATCAGTTCAGGACAAAAGTTATGGAAATAAAAAGGAAAGTTAGAAATTTCAAGCCCTAAGATATAATAAAGAACTCCTAGGAGCCTATAGGTGTATGAATCTTTATCCTCTCCTTGAGTCCCAAGCAGGAGAGACTGGCCTACATCTCAGTGCCCTCAGGCTTTGCCTGGGGCCCCATTTCCTGGTGCCTGTCTTTTTGGATCTAACAAAAGCTGCCCATCTCAGGCTGAGTCTGGTACTTCTCCCCGGCAACCTCCCCCGTCCTCTCTTCTCTGTGCTTAGAAATGGAAAAGGATGACAGCGGACAGAGGAGAAAATGCCCAGCACTGTTTTCCAACAGTCCACCTCTGATGTCTACAGATTTTGCTGTTTACCCTAATCTTTTCTCACCTTGATCAATGGTTCTACCCAATAATTTAAGTCATTACATTGAGATCAGACAGCCCTGCACACACAGTGGTTTATTCATTCAACAACAGTGGAAGACACAGAGTGTGGAGGAGAGAGAGACTTCATAGCCCGGCTGGGACACAGATGGTACCACCCTCAGGTCGGCCCCAGGGGTGTTTGCAAGGTCAAGGTAACACCTACCATGATAAATATTTATGGACTGACTTTACGGATGTTATAAGTAACAAAAGGACAATGAGATTATTTTGGTATATTTTAATGGGATTCATTATAATTTGGGGGCTGCAAATGATAATGATAATGGGATCATGCAAAGGATGGTACTCACTATTATATCTGTATAACCAGAACATATTCTAACAGTCTCATTTCTCTCTTCTGGTTAGTTCTGTTGTCTCTGACCTTAGCATCGAGGGCGCCACATTTGTCTTCTACCAAGTACAGATTAATTCTCATTGCAGGGTCTCATCTGATTTTCTCTCATCTCATGCACACCTCTTTCAACAAATAAAGCCAACATTCTGGGTCTGTACCCAACATCCAAGGTCCCCTGCCATCATTCCAGCCACTGAGGAAGGGAGGAAAAAAATTGGGAGGAGAGAGAAACAACTAGAAAGCTGAGGCACAGAGCAATTTGGTGATTTATGCCCAATTGGGAGGAGAGAGAAACAACTAGAAGCTGAGGCACAGAGCAATTTGGTGATTTATGCCTGATCTCCAAGTGAGCTCTGGCAACATCCAGTTTGGGCACATCCCTTCCTTCCCACCTCTGGTGGCCTTGCTGCTTTCTCATATTTCCTCAGAGAAAGTGGTGGGGATGAGAGTCCCTTGAGAAGTTCAGCTTCTCTGAGATGTACTGTGGGTTGGGTATAACCAAGGCTAAATGCTTCAGCCCTCTGTGAAAGATTAAGTGTTTCTGGTAAAAATCTCCTAGCTTGAGAAGGCAGCAGGTGTCAGGATGAAGAATCCTGTTTCAAACTGTCTTGCCTCCCCACCCCCCCTGCTTTTAATCTACTGATGGGCCATCAGTAAATATCAAACAGCAAGGATAATCTCATCATTTTAAAATCCAGATATTTAATGGGCAGAAATCTCCTGCAGATGGGGAAAAGGGGAAAGGAACTAAGATCTAGTCCTCTTAGGTGCTTAAATTGACCTTTAAGGGGCCTAAAATTCAGTTAGGGGTTCTGTTTCTTAAAAAGCTAATAAACATTTAAAAATCCAGGATAACTGAGATAACTGAGAGGTCATGGGCAACACGTGATAGTTTTTTAAAAATGCTCAGAAGGAACCCAAAGCTATGCCATGGTGAGCACCCAAGAGGGCTGGGCACAGCAGAGCAAGGGGATCTGGGAGATGTCAGGAAGGAGACTTTTGGGATGGGCTTCAGGTACGATCCTCAGGCCAGCGAAGGGCACCGTATGTGGTTATGAGTGGTGTGTGGTGGGAGGTCAGGGGTTAGGCTGGGCCAGGCCGTGGGTGGGCAGGGGGAGCCTTCCAGGCAGTGGCGGGGAATGGGGGGGAAGGCGACTCCTTAACCCAGAGGAATGGGATGACAGTCGGGGAAAGCCCTTCTCAGCACCGGCAAACCAGACGCCCTCACCCTCTTGCTCCCCACCCCACACACTTTTTCTCCAGAGCAGGGAGAAGAACAGACAAAGCTCCCTGGAGAGGGTGGGCCCCTGGCAAGACGTAGGCCCTGTACTCAGCCCACCAAAGGAGTCCCAGCCACCTGCCTATGGAAGCATCTCCTCTGACACCTGCCTACAAAGGTGGATAGGACTCCCTGCTGTGTGCTTCCACAGCAGCTGTTCTTCTCTCGTCATCGCTCGCATAGACCTTTACTGTAATTATATCCACAAATGTCTGAACTCCCCAGTGGACTGTAAGTTCCGGGAGGCAGGGATACACTCAAAGACCTGACTAAATAAATAAATGGATGATGGAAGGAGGAAGGGAGAGAGTGATGGGAGGGCGGGGGGCGGGGAGAGACGAGTGAACAAATGACTAAACGAGTGAACAAATGACTAAACGGCCAACGCCGTGTGCACAGTCACTGTGCTGTACAACTCTGGGGACGCCATTCCCGTCATGCGCCCTGTGATGGCACCTCCAGAGCACAAGTGCCAGGGAAAGGACAGGAGAGGCTGTCCTGCTGGCCTCAGCTGGGGAATGCAGGCCCAACTTGTGTTTCTCAATCTTCCTGCTCGGGCTGGAGGAGTCTAAGGGAAGGGCTATCAGAAGAGGCCGGAACACCACAAAGGCATATCCCACATCCCTTGTCCCCACCACACACCCAGGTGCACTGAGCGAAGCCTAAACCCCCACAGAATGCCATCAGAACTTAGAGGAACACGTGTGTCCCCCAGGACTCCTCTCTTTCCTAAGACACCTGATCATGCCTGTCTTCTCTGGATGTCCCCAAGTGTCGCAGTTGTGACTAGTGTCCCTCACTCTCTACCCCATCCCCTGTCACTGCCAGCAGCACAAGGCCATGACCAAAAGGCCCAGAGAGCCATCTGGACACCAGCAGGACTGCAGAGCCTTCCTACTGAGAAGAATCCACTCATTCTAGGTCCACAACACCCTTTCCACAACCCCACGCCTGCCAGGTTAACACAGCCAGCAAACCTGTAGTCCATGGTACAGGGGACAGCAGTCATTCTGCTGCCAGGAAGGGGGCTCTCTCCTGGGCTAGGTGTTCTCTCTAGAGTGGTTCCTTAAGGTCTTCCCACTCAGAGCAGGTCCTGGTATCTCTGAAGGCTTGATGCCCTCTTGGGATTATCTATTCCAGGGTGTCCTTCTCATCCCTGGGCTTCAGGTTGGGTACTCCTTTTTGGAATCTAGCTGTCCTCATCCACTGGTCTAGGGAGATGCCACCACTACACCAGGCATAGGAAACAAGAGAAGGCCACATGCCTCCAGCCCTTTCCCCTGGCCTCTATCCAGGGGAGTCAGCTCATACAGGCAGACTCATGCATGCTGCTCTCGAAGGTTCTGTCAAGCACAGCTGGCCCAAGTGTCCCAAGTACAGAAGGTGATGGCCCTCCGAGGTCACGTAGGGAGGTCCCCGCCACGCTGGTGGGAAGGCCGGACCTCAGGGGCTCCTTGCACTGCATAGGCTGCAGTGGCACAAAGGACCAACACACACAAAACTGTGTGCAGGCAAGACAGAAACAATGGCTACGAAGGCACTCTCCCCATCCCACCAGGCTCAGGGATGCATTAGGAACCCCACCTGACTTGGGGGCCCCAAAAGCGATGTAGAATACAAGGTACACAACCCACTAATGACATATTCAAGTAGGAAAAGGCTTCTCAGGGCCCTAGGGACCCCAGCCAGAAGGGACCAGAGTGGCCAAAAGCCAAACTCAATGATGCAGAGCCTTTCATCTCTAATGACTGTGTTCCAAGGGCCCACAAACCCTGCCCCCAACCAAAGAGCCCAGCATTCCCACCAGGTCACCTAACCCAGCCACAAGTCTGGCCAGAGAATGGCAATCCTCACCTCAACTCAGGAAGGCTCCCTAATTCTTTGTTTCCCCAATTCAAGGTCATCTTAATTCCCAACGTTAATGACTGGGGGCAGGAGATACGGGTTCCAGCCTCAGAAGGGCTAGCAACTCACAGATGCTGGCTCTCCCAAGCCCTTCCCACTCCTGGGCTCAGACTTCTAATCTACACAAACAAGGTGGGAGCTCTATTTCTAAAGTCTCAAGCTCTCATTTCTGTAATTTAGGAACAAAGGAGGTTTGCAAGGCTCCTCAGGGGCCTCAATCCATCAGAAATTCTGAGGGAGTCCAGAGTTTTCACTCAGACTCACAAGGGACATTCTCATCAAAGCCCTGGTCCTTTACTGAAGCATGTTCAGACTTGGAATAAACAAATGTTTCTTGAGAGCCTACCAGGGTCCAGGCCCTTTGTGAGGCACAGGGGAAACATGTAAGAGGAAGAGAACTGTCCTCAAGCAACCATTTCACAGAGACAGAAACTGAGGCTCAGAGAGGCCTCGAAATCTGCTCAAAGCAAACCAGGTAGGAATTCAACTCCCAGGATGCCTGATCCCTTCAGAGTTTCTCCCAGGGCTCCAGGCTGGGTAAGATAAGCACTGGGATGTGAAGACGCCTGAAATCCCTTCAGGCATGGGGAAAAGGGAGCTCTGAAACTGGACTCTATTAAAATGAGAACCTCAGGGTCCAGGACACAAGGCTGGCTCAGTAGATCATCTTCTGAAATGCCCTGCCTGGCCCCAGGATCCATCACCATGTTAGGGCCTGACCATGTCTGCCATCCTTCTCTGAAGCACCCATCCCAGGTAATGAGCAGCGACACAGGAGACTGCCATGTGACCTTCACAACCCACATGTACACACACCAGTAGCACTGTTCCCTGAGCTCACCAGGTCCTCCAAAGGTTGCCTGTGTCTCAGCTCCTTGTATACACAGGCACCAAACCGGGTGAAATGGACTGGTCTGCAAAGCTAGAGATGGGGATCCTGTCCCCGGCGACCACGTTCTTCCAGGGATGAGCTGGGCAAGGCCCGGCCTGTGTCTCTGCAGCCCCAGGTGAGAGGCCTCTGGAGAGGTGCGCTGAGAACAGCTCCTTCCTACAGGTGTCAGAGGGGTCCACACTCTTCAATCTGGTCCTCCCACCCTGGGG
Organism: Hyaena hyaena; assembly: GCF_003009895.1. Taxonomy (NCBI): domain Eukaryota; kingdom Metazoa; phylum Chordata; class Mammalia; order Carnivora; family Hyaenidae; genus Hyaena; species Hyaena hyaena. The sequence continues at coordinate 936,634 of NW_024080865.1, read as the reverse complement.
CCAACCAGGGTTTCTGAGATGCTTTCCCTGGGGAGGCTGCCGGGCGGCAGGGAAGCCGTTTTGTCTCCCCTTCCCCCCGCCCCTGGCCGGCTGCCACGGTGACCTCCCCTCCCCCAAGACTGGCGGTGAGCTGGGAGGTGGGGGTGGGAAGCCGCCTCCGCCGACAACGCTCTCAGGAGGGGTGCTGGGAAGCCAGGCAGGGCGTGTCGCCTGGTCCTTTCTCTGCCCAGCGCCAGGCTCCGCCGCCTCTTGGTGCGCGGCGCCCTGTACCATCCCCCAAATCGGCCTCGCACCGGGGAACCCTAGCTGTCCTCGCCCAGACCCCGAGAGCCCGAGAGACTCTAACACATGCTGGCACAGGGCAGCGTCTAGAACCTTCCGTGCCCAGTCGGACGCAGGCCAGGGGAGGTAGGCGCCCTGTTCCCCTACAGCCTGCGCCCGGCTCTTTCCACAGGAGACAGGTGTTGGCCTTCCCCCCTCGGCCCTCGGCTCCAGGGCCCCGGACGTGCCCGTCGTTAAACAAGGGTCCGGGCAGGGTCCGCAGGGAGCCCTCCGGCCAGACGCCGGCCCCGCCTCGTTCTCCGAGGAGAGGCGCCAGTCCTCCCCCGGCCCCCGCGGCCGCCCCTCCACCTGCGCGGTCGCCCGCAGCCGGTGCCGCAGTGCGAGCGGGCAGGCGAGCCCGGCGCCTTCACGCCCCGGCCAGCGCCGCCGAGCGAGCCGCCGCCCTCCGGCCCCCCGCCGCGCAGCACCGGCCCCGCAGCTCTAGCCCCACACCCCACCTCCCACCCTCACTCCCACCTGGGGCCCAGCGCCCCCCTCCTTCCCTACCCCGGGCCCCTCCCCTGCCCGGCCCCGCCCGAGACGGCCCCGACCCCCACATCCCCGTCCCTCCCCTCCGCCTCGGCTTGGAGGGGCCTTTCCGAGCCTCGGCCGGGGCCCCAACGGGGCGGATGATTTGGCTGCAGGGGTCGACTCGGAGCCAAGCCAAGAGAATAAGTGGGGTACTTACCGCTCTGCTCCCCCAGGAACACCAACTTGAATTTTCTCAGTGGGTTCCCAAAATCTCCCCCTGCGGACATGGTGCTGGCAGCCGGGCCGTGCAGGAGGAGGTGGAGGAAAAGCGAAGGAGCAGGGAGGGAGGAGGAGGAGGGCGAGGGGAGGCGGCCGGCGGTGCGGGAGCGGGAGGGGGAAGGGCTGGCTGCGCGCGTCCCTGACTCCCCAGCTGCGTCCCGGCCCCGGCCTGCGGCTGCGTGTCCGGCGGCGGCGGCGACAGAGGAGGAGGAGGAGGAGGAGAAGGCTGGGGCTGGGCTGCTGCGGGCGGCGCTCGCTGCGGTGCGAGGGGCGCGCTCTGGACGCCCGAGGCGCGGCGCGGTCAGCGAGGCGCGGGCGGAGCGGGGCGCAGGGACGGCGCGCGGGGCGGAGGAGCGCTCTCCCGAGCCGCGCGCCGCGGCCCCCTCCCGTCTCGCTCCTAGGCCGGCGCCTGCGCTCTGCGCGCTCCCCAGCCTCTGATGTCATGCGGGGCCCGCGCCGCTGCGGGGCTGGGGGCGTCCGCCCGCCCGGAGCCCGCACTCCGCGGGAGAGAACCCCCTGGCCCGGTCTCCTGGGGACCCCGGATCGGGCTGTCCCTCGTGGCCCCACTACGTCTGTCTTCCCCACTGTAACTCTGCTCCTCCTTTGAATCCAGAAAAATGACAGGAGAAATTGAGAAATTGTCAGGGGACGTTTGTTTCTGGTCTTTTAAAACCTAGATGCCAGTCCTTTCTTCCACCTCCCAAGACGCTGATGCACGGCCTTCTGTGAAGACAGAAAGGAAAGGAGGTTGGGGGAGAGCCAGGTTGTGTAGTGGACCATGTGCCGGTGATTGGCCCCACTGTCACCCCTTGGGGCCTCTAGCCTGCCCTCCCCTCTCTAGGTCCAGATCCCTCCTCGGGATGCCTCTGTGGGGTCATAGGTATCACCTCAGACCTGGCCAGCAAGAGAGGAAAACCAGTACAAGGTGCGCCAATCTAAAGCCAACGTCTCCTAAAGAGAATTTTACCCTAAACCTTCTGTTCCTTGGGTGAGAAGGAGTAACGATGCCCGGAATATCAGCGAGGCCGACTCCAGACAGTGCTCTGGAGTTCTGGACTCTGGGGCCACCAGGCTGACAAGGCTACTGTTGCCCTGGCAATTAGGTGTATCTGGACAATGAGCTCTCAGAGGCCAGGAACGTGGCCTTCCACTCCCCTCTGTATTTTACTGGCCCACTGAGGCACACAGAACAAGTTGTGTGTGGGTGAGAGCAAGGGATTCCAAGTGTCAGAAGCACTCTCAGGACAGCCATCTCCATCTGGTAAGGCACTCTGGTTAATGCAGGTTTCACAAAGCTGCCTACCACCCTCCTACCGCCTCCTTCCTTACAGCAGTTCAAAGAACATTTATTTGGGAACAGGCTGTGTGTGTGTGTGTGTGTGTGTGTGTGTGTGTGTGTGTGTATCTGCGTGCGCAGAGCAGAGTGAGAAGCAACCTTAACCCCCAAGTTTTACCAAGGATGATTTGCTACCCACTTTCTGACTTACAGGGCTCGACTGGGGTGTCTCTACAGTTTGTTGACCTAAAGCCCCTCTCTCATTGCTTGTTTAAAAACTAGAAAGTGAGTTCCATGAAAGCAGCTGTTGAAGCTCCACTACAGGATCTCAAGGACCTAGCTGAGAGCCTAGTGAATAGTTGTAGAATGTCTGAGCAGATGTGTAGAACGCAAATCAGAACAGCTGTTCTGTTTCTCAGAGTCACTTCTGGTTTGGAGCCTCAGGGATTGTAGGCCAGCACTCTGGGATATATACTCCACTGTGCCCCGCATCAGGCTTGGGGGACCCTCCAAACTCCCGCTCTACTTCTACTCCGGGGTTCTCACTCTCTCGGGGACTGCATCCAGCATGGTGCGGAAGGAGGCTCTGGCAGAGGCTTCCATGCTACAGCCCTTCCTACCTTGGAGTGGTCCCTCCACCAAAGTTCCAGACAAATCGCAGTCAAGTTGCCACCTGGTGCTGTTTTCCTGCACCCTCTCATCCTTTACTGACGACACTGTCAGTGGCAAGACAAAGCAGTTGAGATGTGACAGAAAATGTACCGTCTTTTAGGTGAGCCTGGGCAAGTCGTATACCTTCTCTGATCACCTGGTCCCCTGACACAAGGTGGTATGGCAGTAGGGGAGGGTGGATGGAACACAGGCCTGTCTGGGCACCTCCAAGCCCTCAACGTCTGACACAGCTGGGCTGGGATGCCTCTGGGACTCAGGATTCTTCCAGTTCCACTGACAACCCGACTCCACCTACTTTGAGCACAGCGAGACAGGCTGGCTCACGTGGCTGGAGCTGATACTGGTGTTGATCCTAGAATGTGGTCATCATGCTGTAGAAGTCAGAGTCTGCTCTGCTCCATGTCTATCTCCTTCTCCATCTTCTATCATTGCCTGTCTCCCCTTATTTGGAGTCTTATCCTTAACTTGCCCTAGATAAGACAGGCTTTCTCCAGGTGGTAAAAAAAAAAAAATGAAGCGTGGCCACACATTTTGGCAAACCCTCCAGAATGAGTTTCTTCCACATAGCACCTTTGTGTTCCATTGTTTTTCATTAGGTAAAACTTCCTATTGAGTATGTGCGATGTATACGTAAGTTGTAAGAAAATCTGTCATTGTGAATGTTCATTCCTCCTCCACCCAGCTGGAGAAATCAAATGTTACAGTACTTTTGAGGTCTCCAGTCGTTTCCCTCCCCTGGGCCCTTTTCCCTTCCTCCCTCCTCAAAGCAGAATTGCAGAACTCTGGTTTTTCTTTGAGTTTTATCATATTTGGATGTGTCCTTCAACAGTACTTTGTTTTGTTTGTGTCTTTGAACTTTATGTAAGGTATCAAATTGTATTGTCTCCCCCATGCCATGCATTTTTCTTAACAGTATGTTACTAAGATATATCTGGTGAGGCATACAGCAGCGGTTCTTCTGTTTTCACTGCTACTTAGTATTCCATTGTATGCTCCAAGTTTGTAAATCATTTTCAATAAAATGTGTCCAGATAAGGTTTTTTTCATTTAAAATCATTTTAGATGGGTGGCTCAGTCAGTTAAGCGTCCGACTTCAGCTCAGGTCATGATCTCACGGTTTGTGGGTTTGAGCCCCACGTCGGGCTCTGTGCTGACAGCTCAGAGCCTGGAGCCTGTCTTTAGATTCTGTATTTCCCTCTCTCTCTGACCCTCCCCTGCTCATGCTGTCTCTCTCTCTCAGAAATAAAATATTAAAAAAAATTTTTAAATAACTTTAGATTCATGATGATAACATCTTACATCACCATCACACATTTGATTCACGATGATTATCTTGCCATCCTACCTTAAAACTAGGAAATTAACATTGGAAACATAGTTTTCTTTATGCTACTACGCTGCTATGCTGCTATGAATGTTCTTTATGTGCTTTCTGATGCACCTCAGAGACGTTTTTCCAAGATAATCTATTGAGCAGATGAATTGAGGTATTGAACCAAATATGTGAGGGCACATGGGTGGCTCAGTCAGTTAAGCATCTGACTCTTGACTTTGGCTCAGGTCATAATCTCATAATTTGTGAGATTAATCCACGTGTCAGGATTCTCTCTCTTTGCCCCTCCCCTGCTCTCTCTCTCAAAATAAATAAATAAACATTAAAAAAAAGAACCAAATGTGTCTTTGATTTTAAGCCAAACTGTTTTCCAAACATAGGTCTCAGGGCATATAGTTCTACATCTTCACCTATATTTTTTATTTTCTTCAAGAAAGTCTTGATATGCTCAGCCCTTTGCTATGATATATACTTTTTTTAATTAAACTTTTTATTTTGAGATCATTGTAGATACACAAGCAGTTGTAAAAAATAAGACAGATCCTGTGTATCATTTTAACCAGATTCCTTCAAAGGCAACGTCTTGCAAAGCTGTAGTAAAATGCTCCAACTAGGGTATTGTCACTGATACAGTCATTATATAAAACATTTCCATTGCTGGGGAGAAGTTAAAGTGGAGAAGTACGAGGACCCTGTTCCTTGTCCCTCAAACACAGCTGTATTGAGGTCAGATCACTTGGAACATCCAGGAAACCAATCATGGAGTGGCAGAAGGATCTCCACAGTTGGAAGGAGACAGTGTGGCAGGTTCACTTCAAGAAATAAATCAAAGCAGGGGCGCCTGGGTGGCTTAGTCGGTTAAGCATCCGACTTTCGCTTAGGTCATGATCTCGCGGTTCGTGGGTTCGAGCCCCGCGTCGGGCTCTGTGCGGACTGCCAGCTCAGAGCCTGGAGCCTATTTCAGAGTCTGTGTCTCCCTCTCTCTCTGACCCTCCCCTGCTCACACTGTCTCTCTCCCTCTCTCTCCTAGAAAAAAAAAAAAAAAGAAAGAAATCAAAGCACACCTAGTTAAAGGTTCAAACACTGCCCACTACAAGCAAGGAGGAGCCCTGCAAAGGCCTGACCAGTGGGAAAGAGCAACCAAGATGCAACAGCAGAGTGCACACAGCATACACCAGAGACATTTTCTAAAGTGCCAGGCCCTGGACAGTGCATATGACCCTTTTTTAATATAGCAGTCCTCTCAGGTGCAGAAAGCATAACAAGCTTTTAAGACATGCAAAGACAAAAACATGGCCAAAATGAGAAGACAGAGGAGTTCTCCCCAAAAGAAAGGTCAAGAAGATATCACAGCTAGGGACTTGCTCCAAACAGATATAGGCAATATATCTGAATAGGAATTTAGAACAACAGTCATACGACTACTAGCTGGGCTTCAAAAAAGCATAGAAGACACCAGAGAAATACTTGTTGCAGAGACCAAAGGCCTAAAAACTAGTCAGGCTAAAATAAAAATGCTATAACTGAGATACAATACTGACTGGATACAGTAGCAACAAGGATCAAAGAAGCAGAGGAGAGAATAGGTGATATAGAAGATAAAATTATGGAAAATACTGAAGGTGAAAAAAAGAGGGAGAGAAAATTATTAGATCATTAGGGGGGACTTAGAGAACTTAGGAATTCCATGAAATGAAACAAATGTGTATTATAGGAGTCCCATAAGAAGAAGAGTGGGGAAAGGGGGCAAAAGGTTTATTTGAATGAATTATAGCTGAGAACTTCCCTAATCTGTGGATGGAAATAGTCATTCAAGTCCAAGAGGCACAGAGAACTCTCCTCAAAATCAAAAACAGGTCAACACCATGACATATCATAGTGAAATTTACTAAACAAATAGAGAATTCTGAAAGCAACTGGGGACAAAGTGTCCTTAACTTACAAGGGTAGACACATAAGATTGGCAGATCTGTCCACTGAAATTTGGCAGGCCAGAAAGGAGAGGAGGGAAATATTCAATGTGCTGAATGGGAAAAATATGCAGCCAAGAATTCTTTATCCAGCAAGGCTGTCATACAGAATAAAAGAAGAGGTAAGGAATTTCCCAAACAAAAACTAAGGGAGTTTGTGACCACTAAACCAGCATTGCAAGGAATTTTAAGGGAGATTCTCTGAGTGGAGGGAAAAAAATACAACCAAAGCAACAAAGACTACAAAGGACTAGAGAACATCACCAGAAACACCAACTCTACAGGTAACACAATGGCACTTAATTCATATCTTTTAATAATCACTCTGAATGTAAATGAACTATTTAAATACTCCAACCAAAAGGCATAAGGCATCAGAATGTATAAAAAACAAGATCTATCAATATGCTGCCTACAAGAGACTCATTTTAGACCTAGACACCTGCATATTGAAAGTGAGGGGATGGAGAATCATCTATTATGCTCATGGATGTCAGAAGAAAACTGGAGTAGCCATACTTATATCAGACAAACTATATTTTAAAACAAAGACTGTAATAAGAGGCGAAGAAGAGCATTATATCATAATTAAAGGGTTTATCCATCAAGAAGATCTAACAATTGTAGATATGCCCCCAACTAGAGAAAAATTTACATATTTATTATGTAAATAAATTAGTAACAAACATAAAGAAACTCATTGATAAAAATATCATAATGGCAGAAGACTTTAATAGTCAACTTACAGCAATGGGCATATCATTGAAGCAGAAAATCAACAAGCAAACAATGGCTTTGAATGACACATTGGATAGATGGACATAACAGATATATTCAGAACATTGCATTCCAAAGCAGCAGAATAAATACACATTTTTCTTGAGTGCACATGGAACGTTCTCCAGAATAGATCACACACTGGGTCACAAACTAGTGCTCAACTGGTACCAAAAGATTGAAATCATACCATGCATACTTTCACACCACAATGCTACAAAACTTGAAATCAACCACAAGAAAAACTTTGGAAATCCCTCAGATACATGGATGCTAAAGAACATCTTACTAAAGAATGAATGGGTGGGAGGGTGCCTGGGTGACTCAGTTGGTTAAATGTCTGACTTCAGCTCAGGTCATGATCTCATGGTCCATGAGTTCGAGCCCCATGTTGGGGTCTGTGCTGACAGCTCAGAGCTTGGAAACTGCTTCATATTCCATGTCTCCCTCTCTCTTCCCCTTCTCCATTCATGGCTCTGTCTCTCTTTCTCTCTTTCAAAAGTAAATAAACATTAAAAAAAAAAGAACGAATGGGTTAACCAGGAAATTAAAGAATAAAAAAATACATTGAAGCAAATGAAAATATGAGCATGACAGTTCAAATTTTTTGGGATACAGCAAAGGCAGTCCTAAGAGGAAAGTACATTGCAATTCAGGCCTATCTCAAGAAGCAAGAAAGATCCCAAATACACAACCTCACCTTCTAGAAAAGAAGCATCAAGTAATGCCTAAATCCAGCAGAAGGGGAATTATAAAGATTAGAGCAGAAATAAATGGTATAGAAACAAACAAACAAACAAACAAACAAACATGGTATAGAATGGTATAGAAACAAAAAACCACACTGGAACAGATGAATGAAACTAAATGCTAGTTCTTTGAAAGAATAAACAAAATTGATAAACCCCTAGCCAGACTTTTCAAAAGGAAAAGAGAGAGGACCCAAATAGATAAAATCACAAATGAAAGAGGAGGGATCACAACCAACAAACAAATTGTCTAGGAAGTGGGCAAATTCCTAGAAACTCACACACTACCAAAACTGAGACAGGAAGAGGAAGAAACTTTGAACAGACTCATAACCAGCAAATAGATTGATTAGTTATCAAAAATTTCCCAACAAACAAGAGTCCTCAGCCAGATGGCTTCCCAGGTGAATCCTACCAGACATTTAAAGAAGAGTTCATACCTTTCCTCAAACTGTTCCCAAAAATAGAAATGCTTCCAAATTCACTCTATGAAACCATCATTAACAAAGAGAAACCATCCTCACAAAGAAGGAAAGCTTCTAAACTCACTCTAAGAAACCATCACTAACTTGATTTCAAAACCAGGCAAAGACTCCACTAAAAAGGAGAATTACAGGCCAACTTCCTGATGAATATAGATGCAACTCTCAACAAGATACTAGCAAATCAAATTTCATAGAACATTAAAATAATTATTCACTATGATCAAGTGAGATTTATTCCTGGGCTACAGGGCTGGTTCAAGATTCACAGATCAGTCAATGTGAAACACCACAGTAATAAAAGAAAGAATAAGAACCATATGATCCTGTCAATAGGTGCAGAAAAAGCATTTGGCAGAAAAAGCATTTGACAAAATACAGCATCCTTTCTTGATAAAAACCCTCAAGAAAGTAGGGATAGAAGGAACACACCTCAAAAGCCATATATGAAAGGCCCACAGCTAATATCATCAATGGGCAAAAACAGAGCTTTCCCCCTAAGGTCAGGAACACAAGGGTGTCCACTCTCACCACTGTTATTCGACATAGTACTGGAAATCCTAGTCTCATCAATCAGACAACAAAAGGAAATAAAAGGCATCCATATTGGCAAAGAAGAAATAAAACTTTCACTATTTGCAGATGACATGATACTTTATGTAGAAAACTTGAAAGACTCCACCAAAAACCACTAGAACTGATACATGAATTTGACACAATTGTAGGATACAAAAATCAATGTACAGAAATTGGTTGCATTTCTATACACCAATAATGAAGCAGAAGAAAGAGAAATTAAGGAACCCATCCAATTGATAATTAGACCAAAAACCATAAGATAGCTAGGAATAAGCCTAACCAAACAGGTAAAAGATCTGTATACTGAAAACTATAGAACACTTGTGAAGGAAATTGAAGAAGACACTAAGAAATGGAAAAACATTCTATGCTCATGGATCTGAAGATCAAATATTGTCAAAATGTCTATACTACCCAAAGCAATCTACACATTCAATGCAACCCCTATCAAAATAACACCAGCATTCTTCATATAGCTAGAACAAACAATTCTAAAATTTGTATGGAACCAGAAAAGGCCCTGAATAGCTAAAGTAATGTTGGAAAAGAAATCCAAAGCTGGAGGCATCATAATTCCGGACTTTAAACTGTATTACAAAGCTGTAATCATCAAGACAGTATGGCAATGGCACAAAAATGGACACATAGATCAATGTAACAGGATAGAGAACCTAGAAATGGACCCCAAAACATATGGCCAACTAATCTTCCACAAAGCAGGAAAGAGTATCCAATGGGAAAAACACAATCTCTTCAGCAAATGGTGCTGGGAAAACTGGACAGTGACATGCAAAATAATGAAACTGGGCTACTTTCTTATACCACACACAAAAATAAATTCAAAATGGATGAAAGATCTAAATGTGAGACAGGAAACCATCAAAATCCTAGAGGAGAATACAGATCCCAACCTCTTTGACCTTGGTCGCAGGAATTTCTTACTAATATATCTCTGGAAGCAAGGGAAGGAAAAATAAAAATCAACTATTGGGACCTCATCAAGATAAAAATCTTCTGCATAGCAAAGAAAACAATCAACAAAACTAAAAGGCAACTGACATATTGTGTAAAGGGTTAGTATCCAAAATGTATAAATAACATATCAAACTCAACACCCAAAATACAAATAATCCAGTGAAGAAATGGGCAGAAGACATGAATAGACACTTTTCCAAAGAAGACATACAGATGGCCAACAGACACATGAAAGGATGCTCACCATCGCTCACCATCAGAGAAATACAGATCAAAACCACAATGAGATACCACCTCACACTTGTCAGAATGACTAAAATTAACTCAGGAAACAACAGGTATTGGTGAGGATGCAGAGAAAAGGGAACACTTTTGCACTGTTGGTGGGAATGCAAAGTTGTTCAGCCACTCTGGAAAACAGTATGGAAGTTCCTCAAAAAATTAAAAACAGGACTACCCTATGACTCAGCAATTGCTCTACTAGATATCTTTCCAAAAGATACAAAAATGCTGATTTGGTGGAGCACATGCACCCCAATGTTTATAGCAGCATTATCAACAATAGCCAAATTATGGAAAGAGCCCAAATGTCCATTGGCTGATGAATGGATAAAGAAGATGGTGTACACACACACACACATACACACATACCACAATGGAATATTACTCGGTGATCAAAAAAATGTTATCTTGCCATTTGCAACAATGTGGATGGAACTAGCATGTATTATGCTAAGTGAAATGTCAGTCAGAGAAAGACAAATATCATATGTGGAATTTAAGAAACAAAACAGATGAATATAGGTTAAGGGAGGAAAAATAAGATAAAAACAGAGAGGGAGACAAATCATAAGCGACTCTTAAATATAGAGAACTGAGGGTTGCTAGAGGGGAGGTAGGTGCGGAGATGGGGTAAATGGGGGATGGGCATTAAGATGGTACCTGTTGGGATGAGCATTGGGTGTTATATGGAAGTGATGAATTACTAGGCTCTACTCCTGAAAATAATACTACACTGTGTTAACTAACCTGAATTTAAATAAGTAAATTTTAAAAAAAGAACATTTCCATTGCCAGAAGGGTCCCTCGTGTTGTCATCATATACCTCCACCAACTCTCTTCCTGCCCTACCCCTTTCTTTTTTTTTAAAAAAAAATGTATTTTAATGTTTTTATTTATTTCTGAGAGACAGAGACAGAGAGAGAGAGAGAAAGAAAGCGTGAGCAGGGGAGGGTCAGAGAGAGAGTGAGACAGAATCTGAAACAGACTCCAGGCTCTGAGCTGTCAGCACAGAGCCCAATACGGGGCTCAAACCCACAAACCATGAGATTATGACCTGAGCTGAAGTCGGACGCTTACCAACTGAGCCACCCAGGTGCCCTGCCCTACCCCTTTCTTAACTTTTGACAACCAACTATTGTTGGTTCTTCTTTTCAATAATTTTAACTGTTCTTTTTTTCAATAATTTTGTCATTTCAAGAATGTTATATAAATGGAATTACACAGTATGTAACCTTTTGGGATTGGCTTTCACTCAGTATAATTGTATGGCGACTAATTTAGTTTGTGTGCATCAGTAATTGGCTCCCTTTTTACTACTTGGTCGAATTCCATTGTCTGGATTGCCCCAGTTTGTGTTTTTTAAATTTTTTATTTATTTTTTATTTTTAGGGAGAGAGATGGAGAGCATGAGCCAGTGATAGGGGCAGAGGGAGAGGGAGAGAGAATCTGAAGCAGACTGCATGCTTAGCATGAAACTGGACACGGGGCTCAATCCACTGACCCTGGAATCATGACTTGAGCAGAATCAAGAGTCAGTCATAAGGCACCTGGGTGGCCAATTCTTGATTTTGGCTCAGGTCATGATGTTATGGTTCATGGTGTTGAGCCCCGAGTCAGCCTCTGTGTTGACAGTGTGGAGCCTGTTTGGGATTCTCTCTCTCCTTCTCTCTGTGTCCCTCTCCATCCCCTGCTCATATGCGCACACTCTCTCTAAATAAGTAAATAAATAAGTAAATAAATAAATAAATAAATAATAAAAGAAAAGAATTGGACGCTCAATTGACTGAGCCATCTGGGGTCCCTGGATATTCCAGTTTGTTTAAGCATTTACCTATTGAAGGGCCTCTGGGTTATTTCCGTGTTTTGGCCATAACCAATAGAGCTGCTGTGAACAATCACGTACAGGTTTTCGTGTGAATGTAAGGTTTTAGTTTCTAGGATAAAATGCCCAGGAGTGCACTTGCTGGGTCATATGGTAGCTGCACGTTGAGTTTAGTTTGTTTTTGTTTTTTTAAAATTAACTGTCAGGGGCAGCTGGGTGGCTCAGTCGGTTGAGCGTCTGGCTTTGGCTCAGGTCATGATCTCGCAGTTTGTGGGTTTGAGCCCCGCATCGGGCTCTGTGCTGACAGCTCAGAGCCTGGAGCCTGCTTCAGATTCTGTGTCTCCCTCTCTCTCTGCCCCTCCCTTGCTCATGCTCTGTCTCTCTCTGTCTCAAAAATAAATAAACTATAAAAAAATTTTAATAAAATCAACTGCCAAACTATTTTCCAGAGTTCCTGTACCACTTTACCACTTTACATTTCTACTACTAGCAATTTGTTAGGGATTCAGTCTCTCAACATCATTACCAGCCTTTGGTTTCGTCACTTTTTATTTATTTATTAAGCAATTCTGAGAGGTATGAAGTGATATTCCATTGAGGTTTTAGTCTGCACTTCCCTAACAACTAACAATGCTGAACAATGCTGATTTGCCATCTGTATATCCTCTGTGGTAAAACACCTGCTCATGTCTTTTGTCCATTTTTCAATTGGATTGTTTGGGGTTTTTTTTAGTGTTGAGTTTTGAGAATTCTCTATATATTTAGATACTAGTCCTTTGTCAGATGTGTGGTTTGGAAATACTTTCCCCCACTTTGCAGCTTGTCTTTTCAACCTCTTAACAGTTTTTTTTGTTTTTGTTTTTGTTTTGTAGAGTAAAAGTTTTTTTCTTCTAATGAAGCCCACTTACTGATTTTTTTTCCTTTTAAGAATTGTGCTTTTGGTGTCATGTCCAAGAATTCTTCATTAAGTCCTGAGTCTTGGAGATTTTCTCCTATGTCTTTTTCTAAAGGTTTAAAAATAGGTTTATGTTTTACATTTCAGTCTATAATCCAGTCTGAATTACATTTGTATGAGGTGTGTGGAGGGTTTTCTTTAATTTTGTTTTGTTTTCTTTTATGCCTATCAATGTCCAGTGGCTTCAGTACCATTTTTTGGGAAAGGCCACATTTTATCTATTGAATTACTTTTGCACCTTTGCCAAAGGTTGAGCCCTGTTACTGTGGGAGAGGGGCGAATGTCCAGACTCCTTGCATGGTCTCCACTGATAGTGTAGGTGGAAGCCCTCAGTCCTGCCCATGGGGATGAAAGACATGGCTCCCATCTTGGCCTTCCTTGACACCCCATTGCAGTTCTGATATTGCTTAGTGGTAATGGAGGTCTATACTCATTGCTTGGACATTTGCTAGGGTAGGTAGGTGCTGGGGGAGATCTCAGTTTGTTTCTGCAGTATTTGACTAGAGGACAGCAGTTATTGACCAACATTTTCTGTCTTGCTAGGCTCTCCTTTTCCTGGTCCATTGCTAGAGAGAGCAGGCTTTCATTGGGGCTTTATTTTTGGCTGTACTCAGTGATGCTTATTTTTTAAGTTTATTTATTTATTATTTGAGAGAGAGAGAGGGAGCATATGGGGGAAGGGCAGAGAGATGAAGAGAGAGAATCCTAAGCTGGCTCTGTGCTGTTAGTGCAGAGCCCAACACTGGGCTTGATCTCATGCTTTGAGCCAAAATCAAGAGTTGGACACTTAACCAACTGAGCCACCCAGGCACCCCTCAGTGGTGTTTTTGAGTCACCAGATTCTTCTGCTCCAAGTCTAGGATATATGAGGTAAAAAGGAAACATAGGGAACTCATCACCATGTCATTCCTTGGGTCCCAAGGTCCAAAGCTGGTCTGCTTTCTTCTTGCCACCTTTCAGAGTTTTCTTAGTTTTGTTTTCTATATAGCCTCTAGAGTATTCACTTATATTTAGCAAGAGGAATGGGGAAAAGTGTGTGTGTTCCATCTTCCTACCTACACATTACCAATACTCTGGAAGTCTCCATCTCTCTCCCAGTCATTATGCTGCTCCCACAAAGCAAATAACTCTTCAGATATGTCATCATGGATTGGTTGTGCCCATATTTGAACTTTATAGAAGTCAAATCAAACAATATGTACTCTTTTGCATCTAGCTTCTTTCATTAAATATTGAGTTTTTGAGATTCACCCATGGTGTTGCATGTGGTTATAGTTGATTAATTTTCCTGCTGTGTAGCATTGCATTGTGTGAATGTATCAGTTCATTTATCCATCAGTTGTGGAAGGACATTCTGGTTGTTTCCAGTGTTAGGTTATTACAAACACTGCTGGCTTGTCCAGAATCAGTAGATGCTCCCAGGGCAAAAGGAGTCCAAAGGTTGATTCTGGATTCCTATTTTCTCCAAGATCTAGGCCTGCCACTTCTTTACTACCTTTTTTCTCTCCCCCCAGTGTCTTCAAGTATATTTTTAAAACTCTGTGCCTAGTTTCTCTTGGTGTCCTGAATGAATTTCCTGTCCTTCTATCAGAAGAGGCCCGGGTTTGTTTTCTTTTATTGCTTCTTGTTCCTTCTTAATATTACCAATATTCTCTCTTATATCTTTGAATATATTTGTTATATTTATTATATTATCTTATACCATTGATCTGTCCTACACCTACATTGTGTTCAGTTTGTTGTATACCTTGTATAATGGTTTTAATCCTCAGGTCTCTAAGGTCTCTACTGATTTTGGCTTGTGAGCTTCTGTTTCCCTTGTGATTATCAGCTGCCCAGTCTGACAATGGGTAGGGATATGGTAGAGGTCTGCTCTTATCCCTCCAGTGAGTAGGAAGGAAAGAGTGGGGATGAGCCCTAGGATGGAGAACCTCAGGGACTCCAGAATTGCTACTCAACATCCCTTTTGCTTTTATGTCACAGAAAACTTTCCCTAGTCAGAGAGTCCTCTTAAATTCTTTGAAAAAATGGGGCACCTGGGTGGCTCAGTCAGTTAAGTGTCCAACTTTGGCTCAGGTCATGATCTCACAGTCCATGGGTTCGAGCCCGATGTCAGGCTCTGTGCTGACAGCTCAGAGCCTGGAGACCATTTCGGATTCTGTGTCTCCCTCTCTCTGCCCCTCCCCTGCTCGCCCTCTGTCTCTGTCTCTATCTCTTAAAATAAAATAAAGACATAAAAATTTTTTTAAAAATTCTTTGGAAAAAAAATAACAGCACTGAAAGAAGACAAGATCTTTAGAATGGTCAGCCACCATTCACATGGAGATCATCCACTGTTCTTGAAATGGTCATCTGTCATCCATGAGGGTTCTGAGGAGACTGGGATGGAAGAGTAAATGCCTGGGCATCTGGTCAGCCTGCATGTGTTTTTATCAGAATCTCAGCTCAGCATGGCTCTGATGTTACCGTGGCATTCCTGAGCAGCGAAGCTATTGCCACTGATTTCTTTCTTCCAGTGAATGGCAGAGGCCATCACTCACCTTCCCTGGGAAATATGGGAGAGAGGAATGAACAGAACTTAAAATCTCCTCTCCCCATTCTTTCTTCCCACCTCTGTGCCCCCCACCCCTACCTGAGACTGCTGTTAACTTTCCACATTCACGCCAGCTTTAGTCACTCCAGGAACAGGTCACAATTTGTATATTAGTTTCTCAATATCATTTCTTTATCATTAATTCTTTTGGAGGCAGCCAGAAGACAAGGCTAGTTCTGTATGTTGTAAGGCACTACATAATACATACTACATACCTACTACATACTCTCTCTTTCTCCTCCAACCTCTTCCTTCTGGAACTCCTTGTCATTATCATAATGTCCTCTTCTTCATCCTTCTTCCTCTTTCTCCTTTTTTTGTTCTCTCCTTACTCTGTTTGATTATGGTTTCTTTATCTCTACTTTGCAAAATACTCTACAAGAATCTTTAACATTTGTTTTTATTTCTTTACTCTTTTGATTTGTTTTGACTTGTATTTGTCATGAATAGCCTTGATCCAATCATTCTAGTTGTGAATCGCTCATCTGAGTGAGCAATTGAGCTTCTCTCTTGTCAAGTTCTTATTGAGGTCCATTAAAGTGGTGCATCCCGACTATTTAACCTACCATGGGGGTGGGGAAAGTTAAACTATGTGCAAACTGGCAAGTCACATCTAGTGACTGGATGTGGATGGTCAGAGAGCTAAGCAGTGGGTCGATTGATGGAAAGTTGTGACTGCAATAAAAGTACCAGAGCAATGACGGAGGTCTAAAGGATTCCAAATATAGGCAAAATTTCTGCCTCATAGTCTTAGGTTGTAATCTTTGCTGGTGACTCTTCAATAAAGAGAAGATTGGTTACTGTACAAAGATTAGCAGGTCCAATTATTGGGGATATTACTGAAGATCCCCATATTTAACAGGGTACTGTAAGACCCACAGTCTCTGTTGCAAGAATTTTCGTATGAGTGAGAGTCAGATAGGGGCTCATAGGCCTCCTTACTATGTTCCTGCTGTGGTCTTCTCTCGATTGCTAGGAAATGGAACAAGATCAGAAAAGAGTCTTAGAAGGAGACAGCTCCCTATTCTATGGAAGGTCAGGTTTTCAGAGTTATTGGTGACTTGGATAAATTGATAAAGGTTGAATGAGTAGATGAATTAAAATAAATAAATAAAAGGATCCATGGGAGATAGAATGGACTGATTTGGAGGAGTCAGTTAAGCATCTGACTTCAACTCAGGTCATGATTTCACAGCTTGTGAATTTGAGACCTGCGTCGGGCTCTGTGCTGATATCTCAGAGCCTGGAAACTGCTTTGGATTCTGTGTCTCCCTCTCTGTCCCTCCTCACTTGTGCTCTGTTTCTCTCTCTCTCTCAAAAATAAATATTAAAAAAATTAATAAGAAAAGAATGGACTGATTTGTCAAAGGGTAGCTTTGTTAGTGAGTAGATGGATAGACGGATGTCTGGATGAGTGGTTGTATCTATGTATGTATCCATGTATAGGTAGATGGATGGGTGTCAGAGTATATTAATATAGAAAAATGGATAGATAGGTGAATGGAAGGTTGATGGGTTGATTGACAGATGGAATAGGTAGAATGTCTGGACAAATAAATGACTACATATACATATGTATGTGAGTATCAGTGGAATAATGAAGTAGATAAATGGATGTCTGAAGGATGGATGGAGGTAACAGACACATAGATACAGAGCTGCATAGGTGCGGAGTGATGGATAATGAGCAAGTGTATAACTGAATGCTGTCAGTGGATAATGGATAGATGACAACAGCGTGTGCTTTGAAATTAGGCCTGTAGGGGCACCTGGTGGCTCAGACAGTTGAAAAGTCAGACTCTTGATTCAAGCTCAGGTCATGATCTTATGGTTTGGGAGATCAAACCCCTGTGTTGGGCTCTGCGCTGACAGCATGGAGCCTGCTTGGGATTCTCTCTCTCTGCCCCTCCCCGACTTATCAAAATAAATCTAAAACCATTAAAAAAAAAAAAAAAAGGAAACTAGACCTGCATTTGCACCCTACCTTGACATACTAGCTCTATGACATTGGGTAAAAAGCCTTTCATTTCTTTCAGCCTTGGAAAAAGTTTAAATATTGAAGAAAATAGAAGTCACGAGTTACAGTCAAAAATTTAGGGGGAAATACTGTTGGAAATAAGTATTTCTGAAATTAAAAACATTCAAGAAATAGATATCATTAGCTGAGAGGGTATAAAGATCTTATTTGAAGTTAAATTTCCATCAATTGAAATGAAGATTTCAGGAGTAGAGAGGCTGGTAAGATTTGGAAACATTAACTATGAAGTAATATTATTATAAAACACTTTACAAATTATAGTTACAAGCTAAAATATAAATGCTATTTACATAAGAATATTAATATCACTGTAAGGTAAAGATGTGGGGGAGGGGAAAGGTGGCTCTGTATCTAATGTCCTCATTTTTCACATCAAGGCATCAAAGGATAATGCCTAAATTGAAGAATGGAATGTAAAAACAACTACTTTAATTTCAATGCGTTTTCCTCCCAAATCTCTTTTTGTAATTATAAAAAGGTCCTTAAAAAAATCTAATATCTAACAGCTAATAAAAATATAATATATCTAATATCTGAGAAATATATCCAGTAAGCAATCTATTCTCAAATATATATCTAACGTATATAATTATATATTTTGATATTATTAGATATAACAATTAGAATTAGATGTAATCTTTTAGATTCCTTTTAATTTCTTTTTCAAGTTTTCAATATAAATGAAATTAAATGGAATGACATTATAAATAGCATATATAAAATAATCACATATTTATCACAATCTTTTGATATATCTATTTAGCCATTCTGGAACATACACATGAAAAAAAAGACCCTCTTAATGTAAATTCTAATTATTTATGAGCAGTGGCATTGAAATTTTTTAACCTTCATGCAGTGCTTGAATAATTTATAATACGTATGCATTCTTTTTACAAAACTCATATTGGTTTTCTTTCATATAAAAGAAAAATTTTTAAAAATTATCTGTCATTCTAGGGGCGCCTGGGTAGCTTAGTCGGTTAAGTGTCCGACTTTCGCTTAGGTCATGATCTCGCGGTTCGTGGGTTCGAGCCCCGCGTCGGGCTCTGTGCTGACTGCCAGCTCAGAGTCTGGAGCCTGTTTCAGAGTCTGTGACTCCCTCTCTCTCTGACCCTCCCCTTCTCACGCTGTCTCTCTCTCTCTCCTAGAAATAAATTTAAAAAAAATTATCTGCTCATTCTAATCTTGGTATCACTACCTTAAGTAGTTTATTTGTAGGAGTGTGCTGTAATCTTCTACAGTTTGACTCTAGAATTACCATTAATTTTCTTTGGAATGTAACTTCTTATCTCAAGGCCTTAGAAACTACAATGCTTATTTTATTTTGTTTGTGCAGTAGACAAAAGTGTTATTTTTTGTATGTCTGGTAGAGAAAAGTAGTTATCGAGATGCTTGTTATAAAAAATTATGAACGTTCACCTAGAGTTGCAAACTATATTTGCGGTAGGAAATTGATATGTCTACAACCACTTGACAAGTAATCCTTGACTATGTCCCCTCTGACCTTGTTATAATTAATCTGGGTTTATAAACTAAGGAGAGTCTCTGGGGAACATGAAATTAAAGGTAAGCTTTCTTCCTTAAAAATATTTAGGCAAGAATTTATAGCATATTCATTTAAAAAGAAAGCACAGAGTCTCTTTTATGACAATTATGGAGCTGTGGCCGGAGGGGCAAGATGCCTGGCCTCCCCGGCACGGAGCTTTATCTGGTGGAAGGCCGGGGGTACAATACTTCCCTGCCAGTTCAGAGCTATGAGGGGGCTGGTTTTGCTGCAGAACCACTAAATCATATATAGGAGGAGTTGCCTGCCCACCACCAATTAGGTTGAGGACCAAAATTTTAGAAGCGCGGTCACAAGGGGTTTTCTTTGAGAACGCAGGGTTCCAACTGACAGGTGGTGTTCTGACCCACAGAGGACAACAGAAATGTACTCTTCCACTTCCAGAGGCTAGAGGTCTGAGAGCAGGATCGCTGGGCTGAAATTAAGATGCCAGTAGGGTGACACTGTCTCTGGGGATTCTAGGGGAGAATGTTCCTTGCTTCTTCCCATTGCCTTCTCTTCTGTGTGTGATCTTCCTCTGCCTCCCTCTTAGCAGACACTGGTGATTGTATTTAGGGCCCACCCAGATAATCCAGGATAATCCCCCCACTTTAAGATCCTTAACTTCATCTGGAAAGTCTGCCATAGAGTGTAGCGTGCACAGCACCCAGGGAATCTGGGCATGGACATATCTTTGGGGCCATCATTTAGTCTACCACAGGTGGTAGAATTAAAAAAGCTAGAAATGTGTCTCTGTCCTCACACTGTAGAAATGGAAGTTTCCATTTCAAAGCTGTGAATGTGTGAATTACTCTGATCTGAATTGTGAAGCCCCCGCCTGGGAGGTGTCCCTTGCTGTCCCAGACCAAGGCAGAGGGTTCAGGCTTTCCTCAGGGCTCCCCTGTCACCCACCGGCCTCCTCTGTGGGGCCTCCCTGCAGCTAGAGGATAAAGCCTCAGTCGGAGAAGACTGCGGTGCTGGCTAGCTTGAGTGTTTCTTGTTTTGGACCCTTGGTGAGGACAGGAAGGAAGAGAGGGGGCTGTGCTGACCCACAAATGGGGTTTCATGCTTCTGGTCCCAACTTGTTTCAACAGGAGCCAGTTCTGATCACATTGCCTCTTTTCTTAACTGTGCACAGGCATTTGTGTGGAGCTCCATTCACATTTAAACAATGGGTCCCACAGTTTAGGAGCCAGAACAAAAGGGAGGTGTTTGCTGTGCATGTGTAGGATGCATAGCCCCCTCTCTGGACTGCACCGTGCTTTGCACCCCCAGAAAATCCCCATACTTGACTAAGTTGTGAAGGTTGAGAGACCCTCCCAGCATGAGGTTGAGTACCTCTGTGCCATTGTTTGGAGGTGAAAGACGTTCCCCAGGAACACAGTGAGGTGGGCAGAGACAGAAGGGTGTGTCCCTGGGGATTCTCACTCAGCACATATGAATCACGGTTGTATGAGGTTATCTATCCAAAGATGTGGAATAATATTCCAGAGGTATTCAGATAAACAGTACAGTGATTTGTGGATTCTTGACTCATAGTCTTAATAACCAAAGGCTTGATGAACATTTTGTTCTTTCCTTCTGCCCTCCACATGTCCCTACAGTCTGAGGGGGCCCATCTTTGCAATCTTATAGAAAGCCAAGTGAAAGGTATGATTTTAAAACTCTAAGATGTACAAGGGTGCCTGGTTGACCAACTTTGGCTCACGTCATGATCTCACAGTTCATGGGTTCGAGTCCCATGTCTGTGCTGACAACTGAGAGCCTGCTTTGGATTCTGTGTCTCCCTCTCTCTCTGCCTCTCCCCCATTCATGTTCTGTCTGTCTCAAAAATAAATAAAAACATTAAAAAAAAAACCCTTTAAGATGTGTATACGCATATTAAATGAATTTTTAAATTCATTGTTAAAGGACAGACTTTATACAGAACTAAAACCTTGTTCTTGAAATAGGTAGCTTATGGATATAAAATTAAGCTCTGTATTAACAATTAAGTTTCTGGGGGTGGCTCAGTGTTGGGAGTCTTGATCTTGGCTCAGGTCATGATCTCATGGTTCGTGGAACTGAGACCTGTGTCAGGCTCTGACAGCAAGGAGCCTGCTTGGGATTCTCTCTCTCCCTTTATCTCTGCACCTCTCCTGCTCATGCCTGCACTCACTCTCTCTCTCAAAATAAATAAATAAATATTTAAAAAATAATAATAATTAAACTTCCATTGGGGCACCTGGGTGGCTCAGTCAGTTAAGCATCCAACTTTTAATTTTGGCTCAGGTCATGGTCACAAGGCCATGAGATTAAGCCCTGTGTTGGGCTCTGTGCTGAGTGTGGAGCCTGCTTAAGACTCTCTCTCTCCCTCTCCCTTTGCCCCTCCCTGGCTTGTGCTCTCTCTCTCTCAAAAAAAAAAAAAATTAAGCTTCCATTTAATAAGCAAATGTTGTGTTCTGACAAGAGAGAACAAATAAGTAGATATTTTGGGGTAAAAAACCATTAATTATAACATTTTAAGTTCCAGATGAAGTTCAAACAATAAAGGTTAAAATGTTATTACAGTTTATGCTGAATGTTAAAAATGATAATCCAATTTTTTCTCACATAATTTGTTTTCTCTCCTATCAGACAGTGCAGACTGAGAAAGTAAGGAATGGAAAAGTCACTTCTTTATTTTATAGGTTAAAAAAGAAAATCAGACTTTTGGCCTGAAGCCATCTCCATCTCCATCTCCAATAAATTGCGGGGCAGTGGTACCTTGCAACATGGTAACATCGGCCCTGGTTAAAAAAGAAAATCATAAAAGTAAACTGGTAAAAGTTTTACAATAGGGAATGCTTTCCATCTGAGGGCATTTCAATACAAAGACCATTTGCTTAAAAAGACAGTAAAATGTAATGGAATACTACATGGCAATGAGAAAGAATGAAATCTGGCCATTTGTAGCAACGTGGATGGAACTTGAGGGTGTTATGCTGAGCGAAATAAGTCAGAGAAGGACAGATACCATATGTTTTCACTCATATGTGGAACAGTAGAAACTTAACAGAGGACCAGGGGGAGTAGAAGAGGAGCAAACAGTTAAGGAGAGGGAGGGAGGCAAACCATGAGAGACTCTTAAATACCAAGAACAAACTGAGGGCTGATGGGGGTGGGGGGGAGTGGAAGGGGGGAGATGGGCATGGAGGAGGGCACTTGTGGGGATGAGCACTGGGTGTTATATGGAAACCAACTTGAAGATAAACAAACAAAATAAAATAAATAAAAAATTATTTTTCATTAAAAAAAGATAGTAAAATGTTATTGTGTAATAAAACCATGAGGGAAAATCTAAAATTTACTCGGAAACCCTAATTAAACAAACTGTTGGAAAATCAAATCTTAAGTGTGAGTTTTCTTTTGAGGACGAGGCTGTGTTTTCTCCCTGGGGTGACGGTACGGTTGCAGTAGTGCCAGCTGAGATACACGCGTGACATTTTGCCACTTTCTACTGTCAACTATAATACACAAAAGCGCATAGAGCTCCACGCACAACTCCACGAATTATCACAAAACAACACACCCCCACGAATTCAAGACGTGGCACGTGGCTACAACCACGGAAGGCTGCCTCACGCCTCCCCAGTTACTAAGCTTTCCTTCCTTATTGTCTCCGAGTTGTGGGTCTAATCAACAAGAAGGCTGGCACGCCACTAAGTGAGATGGGAAAGTCAGTCTGGGCAGAGAGATGGGACTTCTCTTTGGTTTGGCCTTCACTCGCCAGCTGCGGGCCGGCCGCACAGATCCCTCCCATCTTTCACCCACCAGTCATCCACCTGCTTGTTATTTCTCAAACACAGCCCTCTGTCCTCCTCAGGGCCCTTCCCAGCAGTCACCTGGACTCTCAGTGGCTTCGCTGGACCCTTTAATGGCGTGTGTACGTGTGAAAATGTAAACGCACGCAGGGTCCAAGCCAGTGCCGTGGAGCCCGCAGCAGCCCTAAGGGTGCAAGGGGCCATGTGAAGGAGCGCTCTGTACTCAGCTCCAGTCCCTTGTCATGAGGCAGGAGTGCCGGCCCAGGGCTCTTCAAGAGAACACCCAAAATTCAAACTCTCCCCATGTTTGCAGCTAACTTAAAAGCACAAATGTCATGTGGGCCAATTAGAACCCGTGTGCTGGGCCCAGAGACAGCCAGCTCCCAACATGTGCTTTGTAACAACGCACATTCTAGGCACAGGGATCAGCTCCGGCCCCTTAGGCAGCTCCCAGCCTGGCTGCCGGGAGCCCGTGGGTGCCTGGGGTGCTCCTGCCGCTCACTGGTCCTTCCCTCCACTCCGGACCCGCTGGAACATCACAGTTCTCACGGTTTCCAGCGCCAGTGCCTTCAGCAGCCACAATGACACGAAGGACGTCTCCTTCCCTAGAACCCACCTTTGCCAGCCGGGCTCGCTTTCCCAAGTACACGTGCAGCCCCAGGGGCCTTTTATTAAACCCGGAAATCTGGTTGCTTCTTGCCTCTTACACTGTCAATGCCTTCCCATCCCCCACAGGCAGCATCCAGGTACTACTGGAGGTGTGCATGGTACAACCTACTGCTCATTATACTCTGGTACCTGAGGACTATGCACCGCCTACCCCTGCCCTGCAGGGAACACACCCCAGACTTTCTCAACCCTGAGCCTTCACTGCTGTGGCCCCCCTGTCCAGAACACCTCCATTCTGAGGCCCTGCTCAACAAACTTGACCTGTCCTTCAAGATTCAGCCCCATTCACCACCTCTACTCCTGACCCCCAGCCTGCTAGGGAACTGGCCTCTCTCACCTTCTTGGTACCACCACATACCTGCTCTTCCCCCTGCGACCCGAGGCAGGTGTCCTTCTGTCTGTATGCGCTCCTCCGACATGGCACTGCTGCCCCGTAATAGGTTATTAGTCAGTCACCACACTATGTGTGTGGCTTCTTGGCTATGTCTGTCTTGCTTCCCAAATTGTAAATTCCAAGGGTGAAGGGGTTCCATTTGTCATGTTCACTCCACAGGCCTGGTGCCCACCACTTGCCTGATACCCGGATCCACAGGACTGGGAGACTTCCCAGGTGGAGATGCACAGGACAGACATAGCTTTCTCTCCGAAGCCTGCTCCTATTTCAGGGCCAGGCCCTAAGAGGTGCTCTGGGATCTGGAGGAAAGAGGGGTCAGGGGTCTTGGGTGGCTCAGTCGGTTAGGCGTCCAACTTGGGCTCAGGTCATGATCTCACCGTTCGTGGCTTCAAGCTCCGCGTCGGGCTCTGTGCTGACAGCTCAGAGCCTGGAGCAAGCTTCGGATTCTGTGTCTCCCCCTCTCTTGACCCTCCCCTGCTCACACACTCTCTCTCTCAGAAATAAATAAAAAACATTAAAAAAAAAATTAAAAAGAGGGGTCAGAGGGACCTGACGGGGGACAGTGGTTCCGAGAGGGTGACGCTGTGACTGCATCCTGTCGGCTGCCCCTTTGCCCACAACAGGTCTGAGAGCGTCTGGAAGCCCTGTGTGCCTTTTGGTGCTTCCTGGCATCTTTTTTTTTGCTTTCCTCGTTCTTTAATGTGTTCATTACACGTTCGTCCTGAAAACGCAGATAAACAGACTAAATGGTGCTTCGTCGCGGGGCAGGAGAGAAGGACATTTTTCTCAAGGCCATGACCTGTGAGGGGATGCCCAGACCCTGGACCGCTCTGGTGGCCGACGTGGGTTGGATGTGAGGAGCCCCACAGGGCTGAGGGCGCTGGGGCGGGGAAGTTGGGCGGCCGGAACCCTGGGCAGAGCCCCCCCATCCGGCCGCGGAACCTGTCTGGCCACGCGTCTGTTTAGTCGGCGGCGCGTTGGGCCTCCTCGGGGCTCCTGCCTGGGCCTGGGCCCAGGGATGCGCGCGCCCTCTGGTGGCCGACTGCCACGCGGCTGGCTCACGTGGCCCCTGCGGGGCGCCGCTCTCTGCAGACCTCGGCGCCCACGTTCCCGGCGCGCGCCACCTAGCGGCAAAGAAGGGAAAAGCAGCCACGACTGCAGTTCCCCTTGCCTCAGCCTCCTCGTCTGTGAAATGGCACGATAATTGCATCTCATAGGGCTGCGGTGACAAGTCTGAGTGCAAACTTGTCTAAAGCATTTGGGACAGCGTCTGAACGCTCAACACACCTGAGCTATTGAAACTCTGTGCTTTAGGAGCTCTTCTGGAATCAGTGTATCTGGTGAGACTGATTGGATCAAGAGGCCAGACAGAAACTGAAATCTTCCTGGGTCCTTTGCCAGGGTGGATGCAAAGGGAGAGCTTCTGTCTCATCCAGACACGCCTGTTCGTCTTCTGTAAACTAGGGGTAGTGAGTCGTAATGAGGACCAAGGTTTAAAAATATGTTGGTCCCTGTCTGGGATCTCTGAGGTCACTTTTATGGATTTGGTGTCTGGAAAAGGGGATACCTCGTGTTTCTCATGCTGATGGATGACAGAGTAAAGGGAAGGGTAGATTAGCAACACTGGGGGACTGAAAAGATGCCCCTTTAAATTAGTTACTCTAGTCTGCCCTGAGACTGAATCTCTCTGGTTCCCAGCTCCAAGCCTGGGGCTCCAGGGCCCAGATGCACAGAGAGAGGCGGTGGGAGGGAAAGGATGGGGATAGAGTAGCTTCCACCCCACCCTGGGCTGGGGCAGCCTTGAAGCTTTGGCTGAGAGGGAGGCTGCAAACTGGTGGTTCCTTCAAGCACAGGAGGTGGGGGCTCCCTGTGCTAGTGCTGGGGGTGTGGAAAGGACAGCCCCCTGAGGTGTGTGGCATGGCGCCCCAGTGTAGACTCCAGGAGGGGACCCTGAGCTAAGAGCACCCTCCTGGGATTGGTTGTCTGGGGCCCTGACCCAGGAGCCGGAAGCGGCCGCCCTACCACTCACAGCCTGGTGTAAGCCAGCCCTCAAGACTGTCCAGGAGCCTCTAAGCCTCTCCAGGCCTGATCTCTGATCTCCCTCCTGGGTCCTGTGTCCAGTGGTCTCTCAGAACTTGCCCAGGTTTTCCTGCTTCCTTCTCTTTGCCTGAAGTGTCTTTGTACCTTGGAGTCTCTTTTTTTTTTTTTTTTTAATATTTTTATTTATTTCTAGGAGAGAGAGAGAGAGAGACAGCGTGAGCAGGGGAGGGTCAGAGAGAGAGGGAGACACAGACTGTGAAACAGGCTCCAGGCTCTGAGCTGGCAGTCAGCACAGAGCCCGACGCGGGGTTCGAACCCACGAACCGCGAGATCATGACCCAAGCGAAAGTCGGACGCTTAACCGACTAAGCCACCCAGGTGCCCCTGTACCTTGGAGTCTCTTGAGACCCAGTCCCTCCTGCAGGACGAGCATCAACCCCCTTCTCTGATCTCGCAGCCAAATGAGCTCAAAGCACTTGAACTCTGCCTCTGTTAAGGTCTTATTCTGGCTCCTAATATGCCCTTAAAGGCTAGGGACCACGTGTTTGTCATCTTCGGTCCTCATCTGCATCAGGTACTAAATGAATAAATGGAGACACAGGGGACGGCTAGAAGGGGCCTCATTTTCCCCACTCGCAGGACAGGACTAGCCATACTGGCCTTCCAGGGCTGGCGGAAGCTCTGGGTGACAGTCTTCCACCATGCACTGGCTCATCCCCTCCTACTTCCCAGGGTCACTCAGGCAGCTGTACTTGTCTTTGACTCCTCAGCCTTCCCAGTCCTTTGGCTCTTTCTTTGCCCAGCAAATCTCTCCTGTGTCAAGAGGACCTTTCCCTGACCCTGCATCTCTCTCAACTGCCACCCCAGCTCTGCCTGCTCTGCTTCCTTCCCCACCTCCTCATCCCTCTGCAAACTGTCTGCTGGCTCAGCCTTGCCTGGAAATCATCCCGTCGTCTTTCGGGGGCCTGCACTGATGCTGCCTCCTTTGGAAAGCATTCCCCCCCCCCCAACAGCTTGACAAAGATGGCCTAAGCATCCCGGGGAGCACCCATGTCCCCCAGGTTCTGCCCCAGTGGTAGAAGATTCTAGTACTGTCCGTATCTGCTTTTTATTTCTTCTGAGCTCACAGGATTATCTATCCCCACCCCTGCAGTTCGGCCAGCGACATACATGCAAGTTCTGGCCAACAGGCTGGACGCAGAGGTGAAGCGTGTTACCTCTGGGCCAGAACATTTACATACCAGTGCGAGTCCTTTGAGGATCTTCTGCCCCTGCCTCATCAATTGTGGTGGCATGTTATGAAATGGAGGGACCTCGGTATACTGGATTACTGAGCCACTGCCCTGGAGAGCTGCCTAGACCCACAGACAACTTTAGGTGAGCAAGATGGTTGTGTCACGTGACAGAGTGGTCAGGTGACCACAGCATAGGCAAGCCTGTCCTGACTGAATTCTAATTAGCGGAGCTTGTTAGGTGAGTGGATGGAGTGAATGGGTGGCTTTGGGAGATATAAAGATCTGTGCGCATTTTAGTTATTGTTATTGTCATCGAGGTGTGGCAGGTGCCCTGGGGGAGAGAGGGCAGGGACTTCAGCAAGCTGGGGTGACCCCGGTGTAGTGTGGGGACAAATGACAGGATGTGTCATGGGAGAAAAACTTTCTCTCACTATGATTTGCCAAGAGCTTGCCCACAACCTGTTTACATATTTAATCTCTGAGGAAAGGTTATAATGAATCGGTTATAATGAATTGGCAGGAGGTGGACATTTTGCCCAGGTATGTAGTTCCTCTGCTTGTAAAAGATGGGATTTCTCTTTTAGATTTGCAGGGTTTCTCTCTCTGTCCCTGTCTGTCTGTCTCTTCTGTCTCACGCACACACACACACACACACACACACACATATACACACACACACACACACACAAAGACAGAGCCCATGCCAACCTCTCACTTTAGGAATCTGTAATATAATATTTTAATATCAACCTGGCTTAGCTGCATCTCTCCATCTTGGAGAGTCACAAGAGGACTTTGTTTCCTAAGTGGGAATCTGCTAACTCGTCACCAGGTGGGGGCGTTCCCTTGTGGGTCTATGTTCAGCTCTGTCAGGGCCTTTTCTCCTGAAAACTTTTTCCTCTTTGCCCCTTTTGTCTACAACTCTCCTTTACCTCGTGGTGCTGTCAGGCTACATCGGCTCCGGTTAATGAGCAAGGGTAGTGTCCTTGCCACCTGAGCAGAAGCTGGGTAAATGTGGCTACTTCCACAGCCCTCAGTAGATTCCCCCACTTCCCTCCGTGGATCAGTGACGTTTGTGGGAGTAGAGGGGCCTCCCTGCCATTTCAGCAGAATAACTCAGTAGGAGGTCTGGGGGCTGGAGTAGAAAGATCTGGACAGCCTGGTTTAAGTCCAGACTCAGCCAGGTGTTAAGTTGGCCATAATGATTTCCTCGATTTCAGATTCCTCATCTTCAAGTGGGGCAATAGGACCAGTTTGGCCTCCCTCATGGAGCTGTGGTGAGGATCACCCCGAGGGCTTTAGGCCAAGGTATAATTTATGAAGCTAAGGTATTTGATTTTCACTGCATTTTCCCTCTCCTATGCAAAGAAGGCTCCAGGACGGACGAGGTAAAAAAGTTCCTAGGAGACCCTTCCTTTCCTGGGTTTTTTTGTTCAGTCCTTGAGGGGCTGGATTTTGCTGACAGGGGCAGGAGAGCAGAGGGGTGGGCTTCCTAGGACTGGGTGAGGGGAGGGCTGAGCTGGGGTAGGCACAAGCGGGCGGGCCTAGCGGGTTTCCAGGCTTGGGGGGGAAGCAGGGCAACTAGCCTGGGAAGGGACCAGAGACTCATACTGGCAGGACCCAATGGCCCGTGGATGGCTTTGGGAAGCAGACCTGAGGATGGCTGGTGCTACATTTCCAGCCAGCCAGCAGGATGACCACTAGAAATCAAACATAACTGATTTGAAGAATAATTGTGATGTTTTTTAACACCCTCAGGCTTGGAGAGTGAGAATCCCACTCTCAGTACAGGTATGAACTTAATATAAATGCCAGCTCTCAGACTGTTCGCTGCCTCCTGATTTCAGCCACCCAGGAAATCAGATTAAGGGGCACCCCTTCCCTATTTATCTTTTACTTACCAAACGCCTACAGAGTCTGTAAATTTCTCAGTGGCCTAGGCACAAGTGGGCATCCCCAAGGTTCTGCCGCACTGATGGCCCACCACACAGGGTTGAGAGACAACCCACATCGGCCTCCCATGAGGCGCCAGCTAAAAGTGCCACTCCTGGGCCCCCTCAGGCCCACAGAGATGGACTCGGGGGCTAGCTGAAGGGGTTGGGAATTTGCATTTTAATAACATCCTCTATGAGTGTCCAGCACTCCAGGAAGTTCCTTTAGCTTTGCTCTAGAAGTGAAATGAAGGTGACACCATTACATTCTCTGCTGGCTGTCAGAAGATTTGCTCTGGGAGCAGTAGCGCTGGCTGTGACCAAGTGACTGATAATGATTATGATATTAATTCTGATTTGTGTCATGGACTTAGCTGTTGGTGTTCAATTCCACTTATGGATATAAACTCAGGCAGGGATCAGGCCTCCTTAGAGCCCAGCACTGTGGGCTGTGACAGTTATCTGCAGAATGTCATAGAAGGATCAGGAAACATCTGCTGCCTGCTCTGTACAGGGCTAATGGGTTGAGAGTTGCATTATCTTTGAACTCCATGGCCATGAGCCCCTGAGGTTGTGGACTGGGCACCTTCTCTGGCCAGAAAGTGCAGGTCCTATTGGCAATCTGACAGATACACACAACAGTACAAATTCATAACCACGTTACACCAATTGCAAAATTATAATATATTAATAGCAATATCATAATAGAATAAAGCCTTAGGAGGGCAACCGATCTTCCAGCATCTGCAGGTTGGCATCTGATGTTCGTGAGCTCAGCTGAAGGTAGTGCCTTCAGAATTTGGTTAAATCACAGCGAGAAGGACCAGGATTAGTTGCAGGGAACCATTTTCCAAGCAGAACCATTTTAAATGTGGAAACTGGCCCCTGAGGTCGCATGGAGCCTCCCTTCCTGAGTGAGAGCTCTGGAAATAAGGTCATCTCTAACAGTGGCTTCCACAAAGACATCAGTCTCATGGCAGTTTGTCCACTGACATACATGTTTTGGCTTACTACCATATAAGCCATTCCAGAGGTGGCTTCTGGTATGCTTCTGGAGGGTTCTTCTAAGAAGAGTGGCACTCAAGAGAGCCATGCATGGCAATAGCCGGTTCCCAGCTGCTCCAGAGGACATGGTGAGCCAGGTGTCTATCTGGCAAAGGGCCAGGTGCAGGGGCAACCTGCTGAGACACAGATGGTCTAGCTCTGGCCTCGTGCTGTGCCTCTCTCTCCTGCTGCTGTCCACTGAGCACACTCTGGGAGAGGACCCAGTGTAGATGGAGGGGGCTGAGGGGAGGTCTCAGGAAAGCTCGGTGGAGCACCATGTACTCGCACTGCCTTGCACAAAGCTGCTTTGCAATAAATAAAATACTTGTTGATGAAAGGCCTCCTCTGTGGACTTCTAACTCTGAACCTTTTCCACACAGCAGCGGGGTAGCACAACCCAGGCCCACAGACGGGCAGTGAGAAGAGGCTGAGATATTAATACAAGCTTGTTTAGAACCAGGGGAGCCGGCCCCACTGGCCTCTATTTTGAGAGCTGCAGTTCACCATCCAGTGTGGTAGCCCTTAAGATCCCCTCTGCTTCATCAGTTGCCCTGCTGACATCTGGACTGCCCACCCTTACTCTCTGGGACACAGGTGGGGTCCAGACGGGGAAGCCCACATGAGCTCCCAAGGGAACTTGGGGAGGGTCTCCTCACCAGTCTGACTTGAGCAGTCTCGTCCTCACACTGTGGGTGTGGGCGGCTGGGCTACTGACCGCCTCATAGCCCTCCTCGAGTCTTCACCATGGTGTGGCTTTCTTAGCACAGAATGGTCTAGAGTTAACATGAAGAGAATCTGGATGACCCAACCTCAGGGTGTCTTGGTCCCTGCTCTGGTGCCTGAGGATGGGGCAACTGAGAGGTGACCAACTGGCCATATTTCCCAACATGGCAGCTTCCAAAATGGCCTTTAAGAGCAGGATGCAAAGATTTGAGGGGAAGATGGCCAGTTCCTCCTGGGATCTGTG
The DNA here is from genome assembly GCF_003009895.1 of Hyaena hyaena. Taxonomy (NCBI): domain Eukaryota; kingdom Metazoa; phylum Chordata; class Mammalia; order Carnivora; family Hyaenidae; genus Hyaena; species Hyaena hyaena. The sequence goes on along the minus strand of NW_024080865.1, from coordinate 905,452 downwards.
CTGATGCTAAATGGAGACTCAAAGGGGGTACGGCCAGGCTCCCTCTCCTCTAGCCTGGCTCTGGGTATTAACCATAACCCTTTTTCCTCTGGGAAGGTATGCCTTTTCTCTCTCCACTTAGGAAACTAACCCCCACCTCCCAAGGCTCGTGAGGGTCTGGAGCTGCTTTGGAGGTCATCCAGCACTGAGGAGAGCCTGGGCACACGGGGGTGCCTCCAGAGGCTCCAGAGAAGATCTGACCCTCCAGCTCAGGGCCCACCCAGCCCAGGTGCACAGTGGACCTAAGGAATCCTGGGGGAGGAGGAGGCAGGGAAGGCGAACGGTGACTGGGGTTTTCCTCTCTTATTTAAAAACAAAAAGGAAGTGATGTGTTAACATTAGTGAATACAGGCAGGTGGGGGGGGCAGGGTCCACTTTCCAGAGCAGGGCAGCGGCCGGGCCGGGTGTCCAGGGTCAGATGAGGCCCGCAGCCTTCTCCTGCACATTGTATTCCTTGTTCTTCTTCACGCGCCAGCTGATGAACACGAGCAGCAGCGCACCCAGGGCCTTGTAGCCCACCTGCAGACCCAGGTACCTGTGCGGCAGGAGGAGGTGGGGCTGATGAGGCGGCATGGAGGCTTGGGGCCCAGGGCCATGGGGAAGAGCGGCACCATTTTCACGGTGGCCCAGGGAATATGTTGTCAGGGAAGGGTCTGTTACTACCCAGCTGGGGACTACTTTCCTCATTCCTTTGCCCCACGGGCCAGAGCCTCCCAGGGAGTAGGCATGAAGTTCCCAATCCAGTGGTCCTCCAGCCACCTGGAAGGTCTTCTAAGTCTCTCTCCATTACCTGGATGGCTCCTGGTCACCAGGGACCCCTGCTCCCTGTCCATGGCAGCGCCCCTCTAGTCCCGTCCCTCGGAAGCCTGGCCGCCGGCTGCCCCCCATAGCTGCCGCAGCAGATGGCTGCCCTCTTCTCTGGGCTGGGGCCTGATCCCACCTCCAGCCCCCCAAGCCAGGCTGCCGGGCCCTCACCTGTCTCGGAGAGCGTCATTGTTGTAGTAGGCACAGGCCCCGCGCCTCCCTGAACACTGTGAGCTCCACCGGATGCAGGAGTAGTCGATGGTGAGGCCGTAGAGGGCTGGAGATGGCAGCCAGGCTGGTGTCAGCGGGAAGAGAGTTGCGAGAGTCCAGTCACACGGAGCTGCAGGCTGAGGCGCTCGGTGGGGTGATGAGCGAGCCTCCTCCCCCCACCCCAGTGCCCCTGTGTGGTTCGTGTGAATGAGACCGGCTCTGCCCCACCCCTGGGAACCACAGTGACCGTGGAAAGCCAAATAGCTTTCCGTGAAGCATGAATTCCTCTTTCACTAGAGGCTTAGAAAAGGGACCTGAGACTCCTTTCAGGGCAGTGAGTCACAAAGGTCACCATGATGCCAGCTCAGACAGACCACATAGTTCTCACACTGGATTGGTCCCAAGTGGAGATAGGCTGAGCTCCACCGTGTGGCAGGAGCCTCCTGAGAGCATCTGACTCATCAAGTCCTCACACTGGGTGGGTGCTCTCCTTTTAAGGAGGAGGAAGGTGGGCATGGCTGGCTTACCAATGCATAGCCAGGAGGGTCAGGGCTGGGCTCTGAACCCTGGTTTCCTCCGGTCCCATCTTTCACCACAGCAGGCTGCCTCACTGGCTTAGACAGCACCCCCACAAGACCCCAAACACCCTGGCAGCTCAGAGCCCCCTGAACTTTCCCACAGCTGAGTGGTGAGGCCTGACCCAGCAGAGGCTATGCTGTCCTGCTGTTAAATATTCGGAATGACCCCTGTATTGTTAACTACAGTTCTAGGCAGCCTTGGGACTGGGGAGGGGCTTGTCTGGATCCATACTCAGAACCCTGTGCTCAGGACAGCCTCCCCAACTCTCTTTAGGACCCTGTGAGAAGCTGCTTCAGGAGGAAAAAAAAGAAGAAATCTGCCTGTGGCTCCACCCATAATGGGAACCTTTGAGAACCAGCTTCTCTACTCAGACCCTGCTCACTTCCAAGTCTCCAGCTAAGCGGGGGATGGAAACTAGCCACAAGGATTGTCCACCAAGGATGCTTCCCTAAATAGAAACAAAGTCCAGAAAAATTTTCAACCAAGTTTCAGTGGGTAATTTAAAACTTGCTGGGTTTTAGCCATGCCCTTCTTTCCACCCCAGAGTGGGGTTGCGTTAGTGGGTGATGAATGGAAATGCCTTCAGCCTGGATTTTCTAACTGTGGTCCCAGATGGAGTTGTCTGAGCTCGAATGAGAAAACAAAGGCAGCAGGTGCTTTAAGCAGTGGGGCCGTGGTTGTTTTCAAGGCGAGTTGGAGAAGCTCCTCGGAGCCAGGTCCAGCTGCTGGCTGAGCTGGGCGGAATGCAGGGTTTCCTTTTCATCCGAGATTTTGGAAGAAGTTATACACGAATCATATGTGTGAGGCTAGTGACAGCAAGGAGCTGTGGTGACGTCAGTGCCTCTGCCACCAGGACAGGGTAGAGCCCACTGCCGTGCATCCTCCATGCTGGTAATACAGGCCTGAGGAGCAGGGTCTGCAGGCGCAGTGCTGGAGGGAGGGGGGCAAGTGGCCCGAGCCTGAGAAATCCCATTGAAAAGGCTGGTTTATTCCTCAAAGGTTCTTGCTCAGCAGACCCCACCAGGGACATCACCAACCTACCCCAGAACAATAATGGAGGCCACTGGAGGGCCAAGTGTGGCCTAGCTCCTGTATAATAAGGCTCAGTAGGCCCCACAGGGATTGCAGCATGGAGGGTCAGAAAGTCCACTCCCATAGCAACTGAAGTCCCTCCAGGGCAATTACCATATTTCCCACTGCAGTGTGCATCCATTGGGTCCTTCATAACTACTCAGTTGAATTTAGTCCCTTTACTCAGTTTACCTGTTAGTGCAAGGGTCTGCACATTAGTGCCTGGAAGTGTCAAGAAAGGATGATCCAGCAAGAGCCTCTGGAAAAAGATGGTGGGGTCCACGCATGCCCCAGCCCCCCAGCCCATCCCCCCGGGGAGCTTGCCCTTGGGTGGATGGGTGGGGGAGCATTACTGGTCCCGTGCTCACAGCTCCATCTCTCCGTGGGCTCTGGGCTGCTAGAGCGTGGGCAGGGCTTGTCGGCAGAGGGGCCCCCACACTGAGATACACTTGCTGAATAGAGGCAAGAGGAGGGAGTTTTGTAAAATGGGAGAGAAGCCAGGGCTGGGCTCAGCTGCTGTTCCAGGACAGGAATGCAGGGTTTTGTTCCTGCAGCCAGTTCTTGGAGAGAGATGAAAAAATACCTGCCTTCAATTCTTTATTAGGTATTCTCAGCTGTGTCCACTTTTCATTTTTCTTACATAGTTTTGTTCGGAATTAATGCCATAGATGGAATCTTTCCTAACCTCAATCTTTCCTTTCCTCAACAGGAAAACCATCCATATAGGGTCTTGGCCTTTTCTGATGGGTGGATTATGCACAGTTTCTCTTCACAGCAGAGATGAGATAGGGCTGCCTGCAGCCCCACCCTACACTTCACAGCCCTCGGATGCCCCTGCGCCGCCCCCCAGGAAGGAAGGCAGCATTGCAGACACTTACCGAGCAGGCGCATCAGCAAGAACTGTACCCCAATGGCAAATGACTTTTCTTCCTGGTTCACCACACTGAAAAGGAAAATCGGAAGTCAGCAGCTGGAGGACTGAGGACTGTGCCTTCACTCAGGGGCGGCTGACCTCAGAGCATACCAGAACCTGCTGTCAAGTGGCCAGACAGCCACCTGGCCGACTGGATTTGCCTCAGCCAAGTGCTCCTGTTGTTTATATCAGTGGTTCTCAAGGCATCATCGCTGGACCAGAGGCATGAGCACCTCCCCAGAGCCCAGGAACTTGTCAGAAATGCAGATTCCCAGGCTCTACCTGAGACCTAAGAATCAGAACCTCTGGGGGTGGGGCCCAGCCATCTGTGCGGTAGGAGGCCCCCCACGAGATTCTTTTGCACACTCACTCAAGTTTGAGAACCACTGGTGCCTGTGATTTTCAGGGCTGCCCAGTGTCCCCTCCCAGAGGCAGAGGCAGGAGAGGCTGGGAACGGAGAGAAGGATGGGGAAGGGTGTGTTCAGAGCAGCAGGTCTGAACAACTCCCATAGAGTGTAAATAGCAATAAAGACAGGCCTGATGAAAGTCTAATTAAGGCCCCCGGGCTGTAGGCTTCTGTGTGCAACTAAAAGAATCCTCTACCTGGGGCCAGCTTCGTGGGCCTGTGGCCTGTGCAGCCTCCCAGGGTCCCGCCCTCGGAAAGGCCCCAGGTTTGGTTTAGAGGTCTGCTGAGCTGTCTTGAAATTCTGCATAATTCTGGAACCAGGAGCCTCCCATTTTCATTTTGCACTCGGTCCTACAAATTATGTAGCCACTTTTGCCCCTACTCTTCTTCCCTCAAGAAGGGATGAATGTTTGGCTGAGGTAGGAGATTCAGAGAGAGACAGGGAAGCTGTCTGGCAGTGGTATTGCCAAGCCCTGCCGTTCCAGCTGGGCGTGGGGCCCAGAGGGAGGACACCCCATCCACAAGGTGGGGAGCCAAGAGGTGGCCTGCAGATGCACCAGGCTTCTCTGCGCTCTGAAAACCCGCCCTCCTGGGTGGGTGTCTGTGGGAGAAGGGCATTCGGGGCCGAGCGGACATCAAGGAAGGGAAGTTAGAAGTAATCTCCAGGTCTCTGCACACATTTTGTTCTGCCCCACAATCCTGCCAGCAAAGTGGGAAACCAGTCCCTCTACTGGTTCCTCTGAAGGATAGCCCAGTGAAAGGGACCCCCAGTGGAAACTGCCTCGTCTCCATCTAATGGATGCTCCCTTCATACCTACAAGTCCCTCCAGTGGCCCAATTCATAAGTCTTGGTCATTGTCCCTGGGAAGACTCCCCTAGATTCTTGACTGGACAGGGCTTGGGCACCCCAGTTTGCCTTCTGACGGACAAGTTGAGCCCCTTCTGGTGTCTGCCGCCATCGGAGGTGAATTAACTCTGGCATTCTGCCCACTCTCTCCTTCCACATTTCTGGTGAACCTTCCTCCCAGCCTATATTTCCATGCCTAGTTGGGGGTCAGGGTACAAACAACACTTAGGTAACCTACAAAGTCATCTCTAAGCTTCACCTTCTTCACACTAAATAGCACCCATTCTCGTATCTTTTCCAGTGAGATTTATCTTTAAACAATTTTGGGATCCTGGGGCCTCTTCAGTTTCACTTCAGCCCCTGACCAGACTTAGAAGGGAGAGGTTTCCTAAGAAAGCCCATCCTGTGGTTGAAATGATGCTCCTTCCCAGCATCACAGCTTCCCTATCCCTTGGGCTTGTTGGAGTCCTCTGGGTGGCAGACTGCTCGGGGACTTCCATATGAAATTTCTTTTCCTGTTCCCTCTCCTCATCCTGGCCACCCACAGATCTTTCTCAGGGTTACAGGGTCCTCTACAGCCCATCTGGCCCTGGTGCAAGAGGTGACCCCACTCAGGGGCCTTAGATGAAAGCACTGGTACTTGGAATGCACAGGACAGGGAGTGGTAGAAAGAGGGTACTGATGGTGTTGGGAGGGGCAAATTGCTCTGGCTCTGAGCATCCCCACTCGTTCTTGTGGAATATGCTAAGAATACAAGGTCCTGGCTGCTCTTTTTCTGGCCCATTTCTCAGGGTTGTGGTTACAATGAGCAACCTGGGGGCATGGGGTAAAGTCTTCTCCTAGACTAAGAGCAGGCTTGGTCTATATAGCTGGTGACTCCCCCAAACTCAGTGTTCCTTACTGTGTCATAAGCTCACTGCATGTGAAACATACACCTGGGTGCTTCAGGTCACCCCATGGGATGTAGGACACAAGGATAAATGATGTAAGATCCATGCTCCTTGCTGTGCTATGAGTAATAGTCCTTTGTCTTTGAACCAGGAATCTCCTGTCTTCTGCCAGCATCCTTGAAACAGTAACAAAAACAGGAGCTTGGTAGTTTTCAAGCTATTACTTATAATTAGGATAAAATCCCAGGTCCTGACAAGTGGCTTCTTCTGTTCTTCATCTCCTAGCATTTGGGAAAAATAGGTCACTGGCATCTAGCTAGCTGTTAATAATTCTTAGAGCTTGGTTAATAGTGATAATTAACTAATATGTAGGATACCTTATATTTACAAAGCAATTTACCAGGTAATCCTAACACCAGTCCTTTGCGGTCAATATCATTAACCTCTTTTCATAAATGAGGAAACTGAGACTCAGTGAGGCTGGCAACAGCCATGTGTCTGGCAGAGCTGGGCCTTTGACCCTAGCACTGGGGCATCCAAATCCTGTTTTTTCCCTCTCTTCTTTCAAGGTAGGTGAGGACAGGAAAGAGGCGGGCAGGGTGGGTTAGGTGAACTTGGTTGAAATGTTGTTTTCTCTTTTGCAGAGGGTGAGGTGAAGGAAGGGTCAGTTCCCTGTCAAAACTTCAGAGACATTTCACCGCCACTGTAATGGAACACCTCTGCCCTCCCCTCCCACCTTGGCCAGCCTCTCCTTTCTGACTGGAGAACTTGGTCCTGGCTCCTCACACACTGGGCTTTTCTTATTTTCATTCTTTCTCATAGCCTTTATTCTGTCTCTGGAACTTTCCACATTTTTCTTCCTTGATTTTGTGCATCGAACTGAATTCTCCTCCTTCCTCTCAGTTTTTTCAGGATTTAAATATAAGTGAATCTGCAGGCATTTTCACAGCATGGAGCCAGGCAGCCTGGCTTCATCAGGACTTAACTGTTCATGGGTCTGCCCTCCCAGGGCTGGGGTCTGTCTCTCAGTGCGGAGTGGAGGCGCCAACAGGGCTGCGGCACATGGGACAGACCGAGGTGGCACAGTGAGGGGCTCCACACCAAGTCTGGCTCAGCAGCACCCCGCCAACATTGTTGCATTGGTATCACCTCCCAACATCATCCAAAGGGCATTGCACACTGGCATTTAAAGGAATCCGAGGGCCAAGAAAGGAAGGAGAGGCACACTCACCGGAGAACCATCATGTAGAGCGGGTTGTGGGAGATGCAGGCTATGAGGGCCACGAAGGAGATGAGGAAGATGGCCGGGAGCAGAAAGTGGGCACAGGGGATGGGGCACGATCCCGTCTTGGCTGAAGAGGATGCCCCGTTCACACAGCTGCAGTTCAAATAGGTCTTGGGAAGGAGAGCGAGGGGGAAAGGGGAAATCTGTTATTGCTTGGCCTTCACACGTGACAAATGCCTGCGCCAGCTCTAGCCCGAGAGCTGCTCAGGCTTTGAGCCCTCTGCCCTAGGGAGCTGGACGATGCTAGGTGTGGAGGCTGGAGAGCAGGCCTGGTGAGGGGTTCAAAGTGCCCCCTGGATACCACCTCTCACCTCCGGGCAATCAAAACCATCTTCACCAAAACCGGGCGTCTAGCATGGGCTGGGACCCTCCAGCAGTTTCACCACATCAGGACATGCAGGATCCCCACCGCCAGGCAAGGCCAACCCGGCTTGGGACCAGGGGTAGGGAGGGCTCTCTTCAGGGCCAGGCCTTCCTGTTCCCAGCAGCAGTGGTTTTGTGAGTGGTTGTTCTTGCTGTTTGCGTGCTTAATGCAAGGAAGGTAAGAAAGGTATAAATAGGGTGAGACAGCAGTGGGAACCTAGCAGAATCCACTGAGCTCTTCATCTATTAGGCCTCTGCCTGAGCGGGCCTCCTCCCGTCTGTGAAGGCCTCTAGCAAAGGAGCTCCCTGTCTCAAGTCTGCATGTCCAGATGGTTCAGCACTCTTGTGAGACTGGCCTTCGTGGCCACTGCCCATGACAGGTGGTCTTCATCTTCCCTCTCACAGCATCTGATGGACTAGCCTATGACCATTTAAATGTCAAGGCAGTTACAAGGCTAGGACCGGAACTAAGGAGCTAGTACGCCCCCTTGTGGCAGACGGCGGGAACCATGCACCCTCTTTGTTTTGCCTGCCGGGAAGCTCAGAAATAAGTTATAAACAGTATGGCTATTACTTCCCTCAGTCTGGACTTTTTTAAACATAGATATTTTCCCCTTATAATTTACTGTCGGTCCTTGATATTGTGCTAATGGATCTGTGTTGTTATTGGAAATCTGTCAAGATGATTTCTGGAAGTAGATGAGTCAGAGGTAAGTAAATAAAGATAAGGAAACCACAGAAGCCACCGGCCTCATCTGACTATAAGGCAATGGAGAGAGCATCTCGTCTGCACTCCTTGTCCCCCCACTGCCCGCAGAGGTTTCTATGGGAGCAGCCTTGCCCTGTGATCTCAGAGGATAATGCTAAGTGGGGGCTAGACTTGTCCATGCCTTCCATATGGGTTTAAAGCAATGAGGTGCATTCTTTTCCTTAGGGCAACTTTAGCAGAACTGAACAGATGATTTAGGAAAAGGTAGATCCAAATCCTAGGCCTGGCCTGTCCAGCCTTGGCCTGGGTGTGACATGCCTCTCAGCACCAACCCTGGCCTTCTCTGCTTCTCCTGCACCCCGCTAGGTTATGCCCTAGGGCCTTGCACTTGGTGTTCCTTTACCTGGAATGCCTCACTTCCAGGATTTCCTAGGGTCTTCTTCTGGTGGTTCAGTTATAATATCATCTCCTCAGAAAGGCCCCCAGGCACTCTCTGCCCATGAAGTCTCTTGGTGGCATGAAATACATCCTAAAACTGTCCTGCGCATTAATTTGATACAATGCAAACTTGACGAGAACAGGCACCTTATCTGATGGGTTCACTGCCGAATCTTCCACTCCTGTGGCCTTGCTGGATGTTCACTAAATATTTGTTGAATAACTGAACAAATGTCTTGACTTGGCTTGCTGCTGGCTCACCCTAGAAGCCAGGAGGCATAGCACTCAGAAGGCTATTAGAGCCTCGCCAGGTGGGCATAGTGAATGTGGGCTGTACCCGTGGAAGGCTGGTGGGCAGGAGATACGTGACCTTGAACAGATGTGGTCGAACTGAGACAGGGTCCTGGGTTCTAGTCCCAGATCTGCCCCTAAATAGCTCATGACTTCAGGCCAGTTGTGTGGCCACACGTGGGGGCCGACAGGTCCCCCCAAATGCCCGAGATCACACTTCCAGTTCTAACCTTCTGAGTCCACATCACAGAAGACCCTCTGCCCTAAATTCATCTGGGCCTGTCTTTGTGGCTGTCCACACAGCTGGATGCAGGACCCAAGATGACCATTAGGATCCATTAGGATGAGACTCAAAGGCCTCAGCTGAAGCAGTGCTTTGGCTTATTTCTGCTCTGAGCATTGTTAGGCCTCAGGAATGTGAATTTGTTGAACATCAGCCAATCTTTAATTGACTTTGGGCTGTAGACATCTGGTCATGACCTTAGGGAAGGGGAGGCGGAGAGACAGCGGGTGTGGCCTAGAGGCCAGGGGCTGGGAATGAGTGTGGGGCAGGCGGCAGTCTGCCCATCCTGGAGCCTAGGAGTGGTCTGCAAGGGCACAAGCTGAGCACAGAGACCCCACTCGGCTTCTCCTGCCCTTACCAGCTGCTTGGAGGCTACAGAGCTGATGTTGATCTCAGTGCAGCCGGCGTGGCATGGGGAGAGGTACTCCACTCCGTTGTCTCCACAGACCGGGTGGAAGATGGAATCTGGGCACGAGCAGCCCTTGCGGCAAGTAGGAGGCTGCGGATGTATAGGACTTGATGTCCTGCCAGAAAAACAGGAAGTGGGGAATCAAACAAAGCAAGACCAAAGAGTAGTCTCCTCACGCCAGCCCAGTGTGAGCTTCCCACTTGGTTAGTGTGCCCGTGATCTCCGTGTGTCTGGGGCCAGCGCCACCATGGGACCTGAATGATGCCTATTGGAACCAATGGAGAACTGACTGCCTGGTCAGGGCCCACGGCACCACCAGCTGCAGCTCGGAAAGGCTTGGTCAACAAGCCCCACACTGCAGAAGGACGTCAAGACACCCAACCAGCCAGGACTTTGATGAAAGAGATAGCAGGTGCTATGCAAAGGTCACAGGCAATATTTCCCTTCCCTTTTCCTTCATCTGTGTTCACAGAGGGAAGGCGGGGGCCCCTTGAGGCAATCTGGGGTCAAGAGGGCTCCAGTCTCTGGGTTTACAGAGACATTGCCCAGGTTGCTCCACCCCCCTGAGCCACACCCAAGGGGGTTTCACCAGCTGACCTCACTGTTTCCACCTCCCCGCCACCACATCTGATGTTCATGATCGTCTCTGGGGAGGGTCAGGATAGGCTGATAAACCACAGGCCAGGGCTCTGCTAAAATAATTATGCTACTGGTAATTAACAGTAATGGGGTCCCTCTTACATGCCAGGCACTGTGCTCATGGCTTTTCATGCAGCCTTCAGGACAACTCTACAATTAATTCTGCCACTTTTGAGAAAAGAGGAGAAAACTGCAGATGAGACAAATAACTTTCCCAAACTACAAAGGGCTGTGCCAGACTCAACCAGTCTGATGACAGAGCCCTGTGCTAAAATCCCCCACTAAGAGCAGCCCAGAGGCTCCAAGCTTTCTCTCAATCCACAGTCAGCCTGCAGAACAATGTACCCTGGGGGCAGGGGTATCCTTCCCTGAGCAGCCCTCCCTTCCCGTGGCTCCCTTCCCTCCTTCACCCACGAAAGACAGAAGAGGTCATTTCAGAGAAAAAGAGAAAAGGCCAAGGCAGAAAGGTACAGTATGTCCAAACGTTGCAACCTTGTTAGGCAAAATGTAAAAGAAGAAGCGGTTGGAAGGGGCAGCCAGGAAAAAACAACTGCTCCTTGTTCGGCACCCTTCCTTCGTGGGCCTCTAAAGCTCTTCCTGAACATGACGCCAGATTTAAAACTTAGGACCAGGTTGCTTTATGCAAACCGACAGGTGTACTTTACCTGCCCTCTTCCTCACCTGCTCTAATTTTTTTGAGCCTGCCATCACTTTTATTGTTCTTTCCCAGATCTTTTCGAGTCTCCTTCTCTCATCTTTCTTCAGCTGCTCAAGGAGACTTTGTAATTGTAGCTGGCACAGAGCTGATGCTAAACATAGCTTATTTCCTGGTTCCTGAGGCTCACAGCCCTACAGATTCATCCTGAAACCAAACTAATTAGTTTTTGGTACTTCTTAAAAACAACAACAACAACAACAACAACAATAGAACCCTGACCCTGACTGCTGGTGGCCCACTGGGACCCGCTGATTTCTTCTCATAATTGAGCATATTATTCAAGACCTCATTTTCTAAGCTGCCACATAGGAGGTTAGATCAAACATGGAAAGTATAGAAGAGAGCTGAGGAAGCAGAAAGGAAGATGGATGGCAGCTGGATCCAGGCTCTGACCTCAGTGAAGGGGATCTTCTCACCTCTCATTCCCATTACCTGGGGGGATAGACCTCCGCTATAGTGGGGGTGGAGCATCCCATGAAGAAGAGAGGGGCACAGAGGACCATGGAGATGGTGATGATGGTGGCAGCCACGCGGGGAATGGTTTGCAGAGAGAAAACGAAACGTTTCATAAGGATTCCTCCAAGCAGCATCCCCAGGGCAGCGGCAGGGAGGTTCACAGCACCTACAGATAAAGAGAAGCTGGTCTGAATGCATAGGACTGGGAGTGTGGGGAGCCGCAGACACTGAGCTGAACCATGGACAAGGAGGCACGGCTACCTGAAGGGACACTTGATACATTCACCTGCTGTGGTAAAAGCTGACATTAATTGGGTGCTTACTGTTTTCCAGGCACATCTACAGAGTTCTCTCAATTGCCCTGCTTGTGCAAAGGATAAAGAAATAAGTGGGGCCCTTGCAACCACAGGGATGTGGGTTGAATGCGCATTTAGTGAGTGCTTTTCATTACTTGGCCCCTCACTGCACCCGCACTATGACCACGAGTCACATGGTGGTGTTCCCTGCCTAATGTGCTAGTTGGTGCCTGAAGGCTAGAGGGGTGAGGTCACAGCCAAGGCCCTGGTCACCTTGTCACATCCATAGCATCAAGCTCACCTGTGGATTGGGCTCAATAATTCACTTTGGTACTTGGTTGGAACCACATCAGTGATTCTCAATCTCAACTGGCAAAAAATATCAATGCTGGGCCCCATCCTTAGATTCTGCTCTCATTGACTGGGGGGCTGGGGGTGGGGCTGGGTATCTGTATTTTTTAAAGCTGTCCAGGGTATCCTAAAGTGCAGTCAGGGTGGAGACTTGCCCACATGCTCCTTACCCAGGCGAATGTATTCAAGTTCTCGGTGAAGAAGGAAAAAAACCAGGAAGCATTTTGCCTAGTCCCAAATTTCACCTTTCCTCTTTCCTCTGTTGCCCCTGATGATGTCAGGACCTTTGGGAAGCTGTCAGGCTTCCAGCACTTCTGACGGAGAGGAAGGCAGACCCCAGCCTCCGCCCACTCCTGCCTGGAAGGATAGAGGCCCCGGAGATCTACCAAGGACATTCTAGACGGCTAACCAGGAAAAATGTCCTTAAAATTCTTTCCCCAGGGCCACAGTCCTCTTCTGACTCTATCTGTGTCCGGTCTGGCCTCTCCCATCCTGGATGGGCTGCCGAGGGCCCAGCCTCTCCCACAGGCAGGGCCCTCACCCTGCGGACTCACCGATGAGGAAGTTGGCATAGGCCGCAGAGGCACCATACTGCTTCTCCAGGAACTTGTTGAGGAACGTGGAGAGGCCGGCAATGACGGAGGAGAAGGTGCACTGGGCCAGGACCACGAGCATGAAGAGCGGGTTCATGAGCAGCCTCAGGAAGATGCGGGGAAACCCTGCACACAGATGGCTGTCAGGGGCCAAGCCTTCGTGGTGGTCATCCCAGGGGGACCTTGATACTACTCACTGCCCTTCCTCCTCCTCCAGGCAGCTCTCCTCTCTTTCTCATGGCAGATCTGAGGCACCAGAGTGTTCAGTGGCCAGTCTGGGGGCACACAGCCTCTCGACTCCCACTCAACATACTCATGGGCTAAGGAAAATGAGGACATGCCTAGAAGATATCAGGCGGAGGCTGGATAGAAATAGGACTAACACCGGGAATATTCTCTTCACACGACAGCCACCTCCATGTGAAAGGAGGGGAGAGAACATGGGGGCCAGACCGTGGAGGCGGACCTGACTGCTAAATCTGAGTCTCCTGAGACATGCATAGAAGCAGTCACCAGGACCCCCAGCAGAACTCCTCCCAGGAGATGGGCCAGTTACAGACCACCTGCTCCTACTGCCCTTCGCCACACACAACACCAAGTGGGCTGGGGTACCCCTGAGCCTCCCTCAAGCCAGACCCCACCCAGGGCTTTGCCGGCTCAGTCAGTTACGTTTAATGAAATCCAGCAGGGAGCTTCTTGGCTTGACCTCGTCCATCTTCCTTGCCTCATCCACTATGGTGGGAGATCTCTGAAGGCAGCAAAGGGGGTGAATATTAATTGCCCAGGCTCCCTGTCATGACCCTTCTCTGGGCCCTTGACCCTTCTGGTCTCAGTGGCCCAGGTGTGTGTTGGGGTGGGGGAGGGCACCCAGAGAATGCTCTCTTGAAGCGAACACCATCTGCATGTCAGTGAGCCCAGAGCTGTGGCTGCCAGCCAGAACACATCCCTGCCAATGCCTCCTGAAACACCTCAGGGCATGTTATTCACCTCTAACTTTCCCTTGACTGATGCCAAAAGGTATCTGATCAGATCTTACTCCCTGTCTCTCTGTCATGGGCACACTTCTTCCCTGCCCTCAGATTCCAGGGACTGCGGGCTTCTGGGATACACTGGTCTAGAATGACCTCTGTTTCCGGCTCTTTCTTTCTGTCTCCTCTGCAGAGTCACTGCTTCCTTGTGGGCCCAGAGTTGAGTCCTGCTCAACCAAAGCTTGGTCCTGGCCCCTGGCCCAAGCTTTCTGTTCATACCACTTCGGTGAGCTCACCTACCACTTACAAAGTCGTCAGCTGCAGCTCTGCACCCCTAACCAAGGTATGCCCGGCCCCCCGGGGAACACACCACCAGGCGTGGGAGCTCCCATGCGCTGAGTGCTTACGCACCATCAGGCACCATGCCCAGCATGCCACATGCATTGTCACTCCTCACAGTCTCCTCTGAGACAGGTGCTCTATCTCCAGTATTTTAAAGGAAACTAAGACACAGGCAACCTGCTCAAGATCAGTCAGCAAGGTTTTAAGTGGCACAGCTGGACTCAGACTCAGGTTTGCCTGACCCCAAAACCACCACAATGTACCACCAACCTCCAAAATTCTTCCCCAAGGCAAGAGGAGGCTCTCCTACCCCTTCTCCTCTTCCCACACAGGGGCCTAGACCTCACTGCCCAATGTGGAGCTCTGGCTCAGAACCATCATGCTAACTTTGGTCCCTCTTCTCCACAATCTGGCTCACTGCTGGGTTCTTGGCAACCCCTCCAAGAATATCTCTTCCTGTCCTCGCCTCAGCTGTCTAGAAACCACTGCGCTGGTACTCAGTCTCATCCCCCATCTACAAAGGCCTTTTCAGATGGCCAGCCTTCACTCGTCCCTGACTCCCCGACCTCAACCGAGCTGGCCACCCAGTCACAGCAGCGCCCCAGAACTTCATGGTTTAGACCCTCAGCCTAACATCAGAGCCCCACCCAGACTTCTCTTCTCTGTTTTCCATTCTCCTCCTTTCCTAACTTCTTTCCCAGCAGACAGGGCTGGCAGACACACAGAAGGTCCATGCGTTCACAGTAAGCTCACTCTCAGGCCACAGCTCTAGGGACCCCTTTCCCACTCAGTCCTGCAGGTTCATACGGTGCCGGGTCATATATTCGGCTTTTACTAGCTCTTAACTCTTTATCCCAGTTTAGATGAATTCAGTGCTTCCCAAACTACATTCCCCGGAGCCCTCCTGATGCCTGAGGTGTTGAGGTGGTAAGGGGACACTGGTAAGAACCCATCTTTTGGGAATTCACCAGCATTCTCCCCTCCTTAAAGCCTCTGAGAAGTCCTGCATCATGAAATATGGATTTCACCCAGAATTTGCTTAACTTGCTGCAGCTTCTCAGTTCAGTTTATTTTTGGCCTATACCTCCCTTTCTTGAACTTCTACAGGTAAAGTCATGGCTCTCAGAAACTTACCTCAGCTTCCCTGATCATTGTTTGAGGAAAGAAAAAAAAGGGGAAAGAGGTGAGAACCAAGGAGGCTGAGGAGATGAGCAGCCCAAGCCACCAGGCTCCAATCCACCGGGGGTCTCCAGGGCTCAGGTTAACTGCAGCTGGAAAGAAAGAAAAGGAAACAAGTGTTTTCTGGATGAATGTGGGATCTCATTTTACTGGAATGAGGGCCTCTGATCAGGGCAACTTTCTCCCTATGATAGAGAAGAGGTAAGCCATGAGCTACAACCTGGGTCAAGACAACATTCCCTCTCTAGGCCATCTGGTCTCCAGAGCATGGCGGCCACTCTCCATAAAGAGTGCATCAGAGAATCCCCAGTCTGAAGGAATCAAAACCTTGGCTTCACCTTATTTTATTCCCTACCCTTGGTAGGAATAACAGTGAAGGAAGCTGCAACCATTCTCCTCCAACCAATCGGAACACTGAGGACCAGAGAAGTCAGCTTTGCCCTGGTGCAAGGGTAAGACAGTGAGTGCCATTTGATCAATCAGTTTTAACCATTCTTTTTTTTTTTAATGTTTTTTTAAAATTTATTTTTGAGAGTTAGAGAGAGACAGCGTGAGCAGGGGAGGGTCAGAGAGAGAGGGAGATGCAGAATCCAGAGACAGGCTCCAGGCTCTGAGCTAGCTGTCAGCACAGAGCCTGATGCGGCGCTCGAACCACAAGTGTGAGATCATGACCTGAGCCGAAGACGGAAGCTTAACCGACTGAGCCACCCAGGTGCCCCTGTTTTAACCATTCTTAACCACTGGATGCTACTGCCTCCCATCTTTACTGATCTCTAACAAGTGAGTCCCCAGAGTCCTTAGGAGGAGCATAAAAGAACAACCATCAACACAGTGAGCTCCTTGGCCTCCAAAGGAAATGGTTTTCCTGGGACGTCTCCCGTCCACATCTGAGAGTCTATCATGTGTTTCTCTTTGTAAAGAAATGACATGGGCATAGAGGGATGGAGAAGGTAGCCTTACGGCCCTCAGCTAAACAATGCAGGCATTTCTAGGCACTGCCCCTCGTACTGAGAGCTCAGCTGCTAGTTTCTTTGGGCAATTAAGAGGCAACTCAGGAAGTTCCAGTAAAAGGGCAAAGATGGCTTGCCTCTGAGGCAGAAAGCTGCCCCTGGCTTTTCCTCGTCATGTGAGGTTAAGGCAGGAGACACCTCAAGGAAGGCATCGTGGTCCCACGGTCCCCAGGAGCAGGAGTCTGTGGACTCCGGCAGCATGGCAGGCTTAACACCTGTCTACATTCTTTGTGAGATGGGCAGACCCTGATCTGTGTGCCAGGAACTGTTGGGGGTGTTATTCCTGAGGGTGTGGCTCAGACCTGCCTTCTAGCTACATCTTCTGACTGGAGGGAACTTTACGTATCAGCCCCACACCCCACACATGTCCCACCTCTTGGCTTAGTCCACGAGTTTTTCTCCACCTGGAAGGCCTGCCCTCCCAGTACCACCTGCAGAAATCCCACCCATCGGTGGGGCTCGGTGCAGACATCAGCGGCCTGGGAAGCCCTCCCTGCCCGCCTCAGGAAAGAGCACTTTCTCCTGCGTTGGAGCTACCAAAGCAGTTCGCCCACTCCTGTTACAGTGCTGGCCCTCCCTGCCTTGTGGGACACTAGGTGCCGTGGGACAAACTTACAAAGGCCAGGAGTCCTTGCAGGATTCATTATGGGGCTAGCTTCGTGAATGGTTAACTCAGTGCTTGTGCCCCTAGTTTATGGATTGTATTTTCTCGTTCTAAGATACACAGTGACTTGGTCTATACCATTTTGTGAAGAACAAGGCTCACACCTGTGAACCTCTCAGTATATATCAAGCATGTGCTAATCCTTACAACAACTCTATTTTACTGTCACTAGCCCCATCTTACAGATGAGAAAACTGAGGCACAGAAAGATGAAAACACTTGCTCAAGAGCACTCAGCCAGTGAGAGGTATAACCAGCATTAGATACAAGTTGCCTACTACCAGCACCCACAGAGTTAAACACGGTGTTATACCCTTCTGGATGTGAATCATAATCCATGTGTATATTTTATGTACTGCTTCTTTTTCCCCCTCAAAAGAGCTCTTATCAAATCTTATTTTTAAACAATCATGGAATTAAAGAACCATTTTTTTTGAGAGACAGAGAGAGAGAGAGAGATTGAGCATGAGTGGGGGAGGGGCAGAGACAGAGGGGGACACAGAATCCAAAGCAGGCTCCAGGCTCCGAGCTGTCAACACAGAACTGGATGCAGGGCTCGAACCCACAAACTGTGAGATCATGCCCTGGTCCAAAGTCGGATGCTTAACTGACTGAGCCACCCAGGTGCTCCCCATAAAACTATTTTTAGCACCACCACCAAGAAGGGCAGCAGTGTTGGCAACACCTGAGGCCCTGCTCTAGGTCTCAAGGTTTCCTGTTACAACTTCTTGAGGACAGGAAGTGTGTTTTCCAGCCCAGCCTGGTAAGAGGTGGCACGCTGTCTGCTCCTGGTTGTCTGAGGCTCTGCAAGTAAACGAGTGAGTGAAAGAGGAGCCTGAGCATCTGGAGTCGAAGCTTCATTTTCTCCTGGACTGTCTGGGGCTTGGAGGCCGCTTTGTGGTGCTGGTGATGGAATGGGTGTCCCCGCCCACACTCACCTAGGTCCACTCTGCCGTAGTCCACGAAGATCTGCAGCATGACGGAGCCCAGCAGGTACCCGAAAGCCGGTCCAAACACAGAGATGGCAAATAAGATGGCTGGAAACAGGAGCAGGGAAAGGAGGCTGAGGGAGATGGAGAGGGTACCAGGTTCTTCCCCTGAGGGATTCCTGAGATGTCACCTCATCTGTCCCCGTGGCCCTGACACGTCCACACTGAAGGCATTTCCCATAGACAGGACCAGAATCCCTCAAGGTTCTGAGATGTGCAGAACCAAAGCTGTTTCTCCTCCAGCCAGCTCCCACAGAGGTCCGCTTGTCCAGAGGAAAAAGCCTCCCCCGCTGGGGGTACTGGGGGTGAAGCTCCCCGCAAATGCAATGCTGGGGGCCCTGGCAGGAGCTGTGTGGCAACCAAGCCTGTGGGTGTGCTTGGTCTGGTTTGGGACGTGGGCCTTGAGAATGCTCACTGTGCCTTGTTCTAAGGGAAGGATGGGGCAGTCAGATGGTCATCTGTTATTGGCTTTGCTTGTGCCACTTTGAAGCCAAACTGTCCCTAAGTGGGTGGTTTAGGAAGACAGGTGTTCCCCGGCCAGTGCCTAGATGACAGGACAGTAACAGTTTAAGGAGTTGATAAAAGAGGTGCCTGAGCCCAGCATACAGCTGAGTGGTTATAGACATCACTTATGTAATCCCACAACTGCCCAGTGCACAGATACTGTTAGCCTGTTCTATAGGTGAGAAACCCGGGGCCCGGAGCCCAGCCACCTGCAGAATCACACAGCAAGTAGATTAACAGAGCTGGCATTCAAACCAGATCTCTGGTCCCCAAAGCTCTGCATTCATTTACTGTGTTGTGGGGCAAAGAGGGTTAGACCTCGATTCAGCCCCTCGGGGCCTGAGCGAGTGCCACATCAGGACCGGGCCCCTCCCCCACAGCCTTCCTCAAGCAGGTGACTCACAGATGTACAGGGGTGAGTTGTTGGGCTCAGAGAAGTCATCCACGTAGGAGATCCCAAATGGCTGAATGGGCACCGTCCCAACGCCTGCCAGCAGCTGGGCGACCACCATGAGACCCCACATGCTGCTGGTCTCCTTCCGGGAGCCCTGGGTGGTGCCGTGGCACTTGCTGGGGGGCAGGTCCTGCCGGTGCTTCTGACAGAGCTCAGCCTGGAAGTGGCTGTTGTTCCCTGTAATGAGAGAGCACACCGGTCACCACCTCCTGAGTCTCCTGGGTCCACCAGTTGGCCTCCGAAGCTGGCCTTTCTCCCAGGCCTTTAGGGGGTGACTGTTGGTGAGAGAAAGGTGAGTGCAGGCTTCTTGTTCTGCAAACAGCCCTTCCTAGGTGGGAGAGGAAATTTTCTGCCCATGGGGATCCATTCTTTGTCCTCCATGGGTAACAGGCAGGGAGCTGAGCATGGAGGCCAATACCATCATTCCTGGAGGAAAGGTCACCCAGGTGCAAAAGGGGGTTCCAGGATCAAACCCCAGGGTTGCTGCCCTGAAGTGCTCCATGCTCAGCCTCAGGCTTGGGGCCCCCATGGTGTGGCTCTTGTTAGCAGGATAAAGGTCATTCTGTCTCACAGAAGACACTGTCACTCCCACCTGGGATGCATCCCTCCTGTGTCATGACTCCTGGAGCCTGATTCCTGGATAAGCCTGGCACTGTGTCACAATGGAGAGCCTTGCCAAAGGCATTTAATGTCCTTACCAAACATGGGCAGCAATCAAGAATCCTACAACTTGGGAAGCTGGAAAGGACTTTGAGACCTTCTAGTTCAATCTATCCTCATACAAATGGGGACCTCAGGCTGCACTGCCAGGAGCAGGCTGCACCTTAGACCCTTCTGTGAGGGTCCCAGAAACTCCCTGTGTGCCGTGTGTATCATGCTGCCTGTGGCTGTGGGGACCTGGTCAGGCTGGACTGCCACTGTCATGCCCATACCAACCAATTAGCACTGTCCGCTCTCCAAGGCCTTGAGAGTTCTTGAGGGCTCCCATCCATAAAATCCCTTCTTTTCTCACCTTGTCCAGGCCAATTGCAAACCACTGACATCACCGATCTTGCTCTGCTAACATGATTCCCTCTAATTCCCCTTTGGTGTGCTCCCAGAGAGGGCACAGCCCTGATCTATGTGGGCCTCAAAGCCTTACAGAGAGGAAACATGAGGGCTGTGGACCAGATCTGCCCCTCATGCTCTGCCCAGGGCTGTCCTCCTCATTGCCTCTCTCTTCCCCCAGGCACAATGTGCTCTGTCTAGCCTGGCCCCACCCCCACCTGTCCTTACACTGGTGTTTGTATAGGACACATTTGAAAACTGCTGGCCTACGGGGCTCTCCCATCGAATAGGGAGTCCTGTCCCAGGAGCAGCAAGGGATGGCAAGATTATCTTCTTATCAGGGTCATCCAGACAGGGAGAAAGCTTGGATGCTAAGTCCTGAAAAGACTCCTGTACCAAAGTTCATTTGTCTTCAGGTGTTCAGTTATTTGGCCAGTAGTGACTATGGGCAGGCACTCTACTAGGGTGGGAACAAGGAGGGGACTGAGACAGGAATAGGTGTTGCCACTACAAATCCTCCAGCCTTTTGTGGCACACAGATGAAGAAGCACCCACAATAGTGCCTGATCCAATCAAAACCTGATGGTTGTGCATCCTGAGATTATATACATACATATAACATACACATGTATATGTGTATATATATATAATCTCTTATATAAGAGAGAGAATATATATATTATATATATAATATATATAAAGAATATATATAAATAAAATATATATTATATATTATGTATATTATATATATAAAGAATATATATATTATATATATAAAAGAGATTATATATATATAAAAGATTATGTGTGTGTGTATATATATGTATATATATATAAAGATGTGGAAAAAGTTAGGGCCCCTGTACATTGCTGGTAGGAATGTAAAATGGTGCAGCCACTATGGAAAACAGTATGGCAGTTCCTCAAAAAATTAAAAAATACAGCTACCAGGGGCCTCTGGGTGGTTTAGTCGGGTTAGGCATCCAATTCTTGATTTTGGTTCAGGTCATGATCTCACTGTCTATGGGATCGAGCCCTGCATCAGGCTCTGTGCTGACAGTGCTTGGGATTCTCTTTCTCTCTGTCTCTCCCCTGATCGCACTCTATTTCCAAATAAATAAATAAACTAAAAAAAATACAACTACCATATGATTCAGCATTTATACTTCTGGGTATATATTCAAAAAAAGAATTTAAAGCAGGACTTGAACAGTATACCAGCTTTCATAACAGAGTTACTCACAGTAACCAAATGTAGAAACAATCAAAGTGTCCATCAATGGATGAATGGATAAGTAAAATGTGATATATACATGCAATGGAATATCACTGAGCCTCGAAAAGGAAGGGGATTCTGACAAGTGCTGCATGCACAATGGAAGACCCCTGAAGACATTATGCTAACTGAAATAAGCCAGGCACAGAAGTACAAATATTGCATGACTCCACTTACATGAAGGAACTAGAATAGATATTCATAGAGACAGAAAGTAGAATGGTGGTTACCAGTGGCTGGGAGCAAGGGGGAATGGGGAGTTAGTGTTTAATGGGGACAACTTCAGTTGGGAAAGATGAAAAGTTCTAGAAATGGATGGTGTTGATGGTGGTACAATACTGTAAATGTACTTAATGCTGTTGAACTGTACATTTAAAAATAGAATGGTAAACGTCATGTGTTATATATATATATGTAAATAATAATATAGCCCAGGTCCACATGAGTTGGGAGAGAACAGGAGGCATGTAGGTGAAGCACCATACCCAGTGCTGTTGGGAGAGGGCTTG
Organism: Hyaena hyaena; assembly: GCF_003009895.1. NCBI lineage: Eukaryota > Metazoa > Chordata > Mammalia > Carnivora > Hyaenidae > Hyaena > Hyaena hyaena. The sequence goes on along the minus strand of NW_024080865.1, from coordinate 883,920 downwards.
GGAAAAGATTCCTGGAGAAAATGGCCCTGAGCTAAGAGGAGGCAAGCGGAGTAGACAAAGATCGGCAGTGAGGACTGAGAAGCAGCCTGTGGAGGGGCTCAGAGATGTGGGTTAAGCGCTGTATGGCAGAGAATTAAGTTCAGTGTGGTCAGTGTGCACATATACCTAGGGTGAGGCCATGGCCACTCCTGGAAGGCTTTTGTATCCTGGGAAGGGGCATGGATCGTATCCTAAGGAAAATTCCAGAAGATCATGAGGGGGGATAGTACAACGAACACAATGAAGGGATTAAGACCAGCTTGCAAGGCCCCTGTGTAGGGAGTGGAATTGACCAGGTAAAGAGATATTTCAGCGGCAAAATAGGTGAGGCTGTGCATTCCAGGAGGGGTGGAGGGTAGTGGTCACTCTATGGTCATGCAGATACTGACTCACGCCTGGAAGCATGTGTGAGACATAGGCCAGGCTGGCTTCAGGAGTTCAGCTGCATGACAAATGAAGGACTGGAGAAGAAGTATTTCTTTCAAGAGTTCTAGTTTTTGGGGCGCCTGGGTGGCTTGGTCAGTTGAGCGTCCAACTTTGGCTCAGGTCATGATCTCACAGTTCATGAGTCTGAGCCCCATGTCAGGCTCTGTGCTGACAGCTCAGGGCCTGGAGCTGCTTCAGATTTTGTCTTCTTCTCTCTCTGCCCCTCCTGTGATTGCTCTCTGTCTGTCTCTCTTTCAAAAATAATAAACACTAATTTAAAAAAAAAAGAGAGTTCTAGTTCTTTATTTCTCTGATTCTGGTTGTTTTATTACATTCACATTTATTAGAACACTGTTGCTGGCTTGGCTGGCAGAATTATTTTTTGTGGGACATTTCATGAAATTTCACCTAATGAAACGTCCAGGAGATGAAAAGCTCTGGGGATCATTTGTTATTATTAACTTTTAAAGTGTCAGATTATGTCAGGAACTGCCTTTATTAAAAATGTGTATTTTAAGAATATAATCAATTGGCCCCAACTTCAAGTCTACAGAGTTCCTCTTAGGCTCTTCTGCATTCCAGATCGATTCAAGATCTCCTAACAAACTCTCTTTCCCTTATGCCAGCCATGAATGGGGCCAAATCTACCCTGGCCCAGGCCGTGACTCATGTGAAATTCACCTGCAGAGGGCAAGGCTTCCTTCACCAGGGAGTGGCGCCCTGAGGGAAGCAGCAGCTAGCTGTCCTGGAGGGAGGTAGTGAGACTCGGAGCCATGAAAAATAGGGCACTGCCATGGGCAGGACCCACTGCTCCCTGGCTTGATGTGGGTACAGGTGTTTATGTCAGAAATAAACATAGTGAGCTTCCCAAGAACTCATGCCTAGGATTTCCTGTGGTGGGTGGCCTTGGCCAGCTTGCTCTGGTGAGAGAGGAGTCTTCTAGAATTTAGACCGTTGGGCTCTTCTATTAAAAATCTAGAGGACAGGGGTTGGTGAGTCCAAGGGCTGGAAGAAGGGGGAGGAAAAGATCTTGTATCAGAAGACTTTAGCACATCTGGGGGTGGAGGGGGAGCTTGGCTTTCTTCACCTCACTCCACCCCTCTCCTCTCTGGAATGGATTTCCCAGCTTCCTTTGGGAGCTCAGTCCCATGTGAAGGAGAGAGAGCAACCTCTCCCCATTTTTTCAAGCATTCCAGGAAAGGCCCTGTTCCCAGTTACTCTCCATTGACTTATGGAAGCACATCACCCTCCTCTTCCAGTGTCGCTAGTTCTCATCTTCCCACCGTGTCAAATCCTGTGGTAGGGTCAGAGAAATGCCTGTCTACTCCAGTCACCGCAGACTCCAAAGGCTGCCTGCCCACCCAAGGTCGCTTTCCTCCATCTTGGAGGGCCCTGGGAAACGGAGGGAGGGGAGTCTTCATTAGAGGGATGTCAGTCTGTTTCTCATCTTCCCTGAGGCAGACTTCTGGAAGGCTCAAGTTCATCAGAGCACATTCTTTTCCCACAAGACACCAGAAGTCTGGCTGTGCCAGTTTTCACAGGGCTGTGAAATGCTAACTAGAAACAGGCTGGGACCTCTCCCCTCCTCCAGCTACCCCAGCACAACCCCAGCTGCACGTGAGTCAACCCTCTGACTCATTCCACAATATAAATGCAGAGTTTCAGTTCTAATTTCTGGACCCCTCAGTGGGTTTGAAAAGATAGGGGACTGTGGCAAGAAGGTGTACTTCCCCCAGAATGGGACCCACAGAGACAGGGCAAATCTGGGCAGACTGAGGTCGAGCCACTCCACTGTTCAAGGACACACATTCCAGGTGTGGCCAGCCTGAGGCCAGGCTCCGAAGCACATAATGATCTGAAACCTGGTCCAAGAGAGAAGCCGAGAAGGGTCGAGCAACACAGGAAGGCCATGGCAAATGGGGCTTTCCTTTGACTAGTCATTGTCATCATTCTGGTAGAGGAAAGAGAGAGTTCTTCTGGAAAACAGAACAGTATCAGTGAGTTCTTCTTCAAGTCATATTCCTGGAAAGCCACACATTACCTCCCTGCTCAGAAGATAGCATGGTTTGTGGGCGAGTAGGGTCAAATGAGGAGGAGGTTGGCAAGACCCAAGTCTCAGAAGCAATCCATAAGAGAATAATAGGTGATAAAGGTAGGAGGGTGCTTCCAGAGAGTTTTCTGGAAACATGGCTAAGCTGCAAGCCCTCAGGCTATCAGCAAACTCCTGGAACCCCATTCAGAATGTTCCACCCTGAAGGACCTATTTCCCCATCCTCCTAAATTCAGCACTACTCAAGAGTTCTTCCCGAAACTCTGGCAACACCCACCATCAAACCTGGAACAGACTGTCCCAAATACGGCCCATGATTTGAAATCAAATTGGTTTGCAGACTGGGTTGTTCACACATCAGAAGTGATTAGATGCCCAGTGGAGTTCACAAAGTCTTATTAATCTGTAAATGCCCCTGTAGTAATATGTGGTCTATTCCATTAGGCTGAGTTTCATTTTGGGAAACTAGGAGAACATATTCTTCTGTATCAGCAGAAACTGAGTTAGGGTTGACAGCCTGAGTCACATCATGGGGCAATGGAAGGAATTTATATTTTATAGCCAGACAAACTAAGTACAAATTTTAGTTCTACTGCCCATTGGTTGGGGGACCTCTCAGAACCTCAATGTCTTCATCTTCAAAACAGATATAATAATAATACCTACCTTGCATTCATCTTCAAAACAGATATAATAATAATACCTACCTTGCAATGTTCATATTAGGATTAAAAATAATGAGTATATCATAAATTGGGACATAGGGCTCACATAAAATCAATTTTCACCCAAGGACATCAGAAACTTTGAGAAATTTAAAGGGAGAAGGGAGATGGCAGAATTCTGGAGACAGGCAATAATGCCCAAGTTTCCAAGAACTTGGGGACTGGGTCTGAAATCTAGAGACAAGTAAGATCAGTGCTGATCACTGGCAGTGGATGGACTGTAATAAAGGAGCTGCTTGGAAGGCTTCATATCTATGAAGGAAAAGAGAGCTCGAGGGAGGAAAAGGAGAATGTTCCTGTGCTCTACTCTCAGACTGAGTTTCCAAGACTAGTTCTGAGGCTGAGGCTGGACACCCCTTCCCACACGGCCGCCCTGGCACTAGAGGAGCCCTGGGGAAAATGCCTACTTGTACTGAGGAGGCCATGTGGCCAATGAGCTGCACTGAAAGGACAGGTCCACTGCATGTTACAGTGCTGGCCCGGGGCTTTGCCCACCCACACCTTTGCCCCTCCACCCTCAAGAATCGCCACCAGTCCAAGGAAGAAGGCATCATCCGGCTTGGCTCATCATCAAAACTGTTTTTTAGTGGATAGGAGGGAAGGAAGCCATACCTCAGTGAGCAGGATGGCGGCTCAAAGACATTTAATTTTAATTCTGGAAGAGATGTGCACTTAATATGTACCCCCCCAATTGGGAATGAAGCAGAACTTATTATTCACAGATTTATTCAGTACGCTGATGAAGAGCTCTTTGGGAAAAAAAAAAAAGTGATTAGCTGAGCCAACATGAGTTCATCAAGAGTCAGCCATGCCAAACCAACCTCATTTCCTTTGTTAGTGGGGCTCCCAGACCAGCAGGAAGTTGTAACATGGTGTTACTTGACTGGAGGAAGCCTTTTGACAAAACCTGTCATGATATCCTGGTAGACAAGATGCCGACACGTGGCTGAAGAATCCTCTGGGGAGAACCGGCCTGAAGCTTGCCCAGGGCAGGCATCAATGGGCCAGTGTGACCCGGAAGATGGGGGCCCTAGATGAATACCACTCAACAGTGTTGTCATGGGCTGGGGTGAAAGCAGGAACAGCTGACAAATTTGTGAATGACACAAAGCTGGGAGGGATGGATAACAAGATAGTCCAAAGCCTGAAAACTCAAAATTAGGTCCCAGGGCATAAGGAGGGGCTTTAACCAAAGAGAATGAATCTAATAGAGTCACTTTGGGCTGCTATACCAAAGTATCATGGACTGGGTGGCTTGTAAACAAGGTATTTATTTCTCACAGTTCTGGAAGCTGGATGTCTGTGATCAGGGAGCCAGCACAGATATGTTCCAACGAGAGCCTCTTCTGGGTGGCAGACTGCTGGCTTCTATGTCCTCAGAAGGCAGAAAGAGTGAGGGAGTCCTCTGGTGTCTTATAAGGGCTCTGATCCCATTCATGAGGGCACAACCCTCGTGACCTAATCATCTCCCAAAGGCCCCACCTTCCAACACTATCCTGTTGGTACTGACTTCTCTTTGCTGTTCTCCCCTGTTAGATCTGAGTCTCACTCCCTTTCTGATGGTGGCCAATCTGGGCTCTGATCCTTGGAAAGTCCTCTTGTTCCTGAGAGAAAGAAACTGCTCTTGCTGGTTTCCTGTCTCCTGCAGGGTAGCACGCTGCCCGAATGTGCCTGGTGATTCCCATTTCAAGCCTTCGGGCCACAGGAGCACTTCTGCTCTACCAGGTGTGGCAAGAAGAGCAGAGAGTTCCTCCCTGTGTCCCTCAGGGATCCTCGGGGAGTCCCAGGCCCCCTGCAGGAGAGATCAATGGTTTCTTCAAACCATATTCCCCAGTGGGACAGGGGTCTGCACTCTTTCTGTGGGGTTACTTCTCACTGCCTAACAGTTTTCCTGGAATAGTAACCAGCCTTTCTTTTCCACCCCGCATGCTAACTCTCCCAGGGAGACCCCACCAAGCCCTGCACGGCACCTAAGGGGTCCTGCAGAAGTGACTCTCCCCTGGAGCAGGATGCAGGATACAACTTGCAGGATACAGCTCACCCAATGCCAAGCACAGCTGCCACCCCAGGCTCATTCCTGAACCAGGGAAATGACTAAACAAGCCTCGAGGGTTTGACGGGGAGGGGGAGCCAAGCTCAGATCCCTACTTAGACCTCAGCTGGAGACCCAGGAGAACAGGGGGTCTCGTTTCCAGGCTGGCCAAGGCAGGGGGCAGGGGGATTGTGACTTGCCCACAAAACAGATGGGAAGAAAACCTGACAGAGAGTCGACTATTCTCCTACCCACTGCTTGGGTCTTTAGAGGGGCCATGGTGCTACTGCCATGGGGACGACCAGTCTCTCCTTCCCCTAATGTCCAACACTACAGGATAGCATTCTCTGTCACTTCTCCACATTGGCTTCTATCCCTTCCTACACTCTGCATTAAAGAATGGTTCACATCAAATCTCATTAGTTTCTGTTGTGCTCATCTGTTTTGGGCTGTTTTTTCCTCAGGTGATTTAATAACCCCCATGTGTTTTGTGATTTTCCCCTCTCTTATTGTTTTGTCTTCCTTTTCAGGTTAAATAGATCCAACTGGCAAGGTTGTACAATTTCTGCACCAACTGCCCACTCTCTCATGACCCCCAACACACGCACACTTTCCCCTTCCCCCCACATACCCTCCCGCTTCCACACCCCAACCAACCTCCGCCATACACACTTTCATATACCCTCTCACACACATCCTCTCACACACATTCTCTCAAATACACCTTCTCAAACACACCCTCTCAGACTACCTCTCACACACACCCTCTCACATACACCCTCTCAAACACACCCTCTCACACATATCCTCTCACACACACCCTCTCACACACACCCTCTC